>NC_046167.1:10820177-11120177 GCF_011064425.1 Rattus rattus | reverse complement strand
AGACTTATCCCTTATTCATTTATTTAAGATTTAATTTATTTATGTATATGGGTGCTCTATCTGCGTGTACACCTGCATGCTAGAAGAGGACAGCAGATCACACTGTAGATGGCCGTGAGCCACCATGTGGTTGCCGAGGGTTGAACACAGGACCTCTGGAAGGGCAGACAGTGCTCTTAACCACTGAGCCATCTCTCCAGACCCTTATCCCTTATTTAAATAAAGGTCCTGTTGCTAGGCTGGAGATCAGCGCGCTCTAGCCATTCACCTCTCTCTGCCTTCCATTGTGCTAGGGTCACAGACACATGTGGCCATGCTCCGCTGTTTATGCGGGTGCTGGGATCAAAGTCCTCACGCTTGAACGCAAGTGCTCTTGCCTGTTAAGCCACTAAGCCACCTTCCCTGCCCCAGGGAAGTATTTATTTACTAAATGCTACAGGTCTCAAAGTAGACAGTGGCCAGAAGCTCATTTTGGATTTGAATTAGTAGCAATAATTTAGTACAGTTCACAGACTAATGCACCCTAAAATCGAGGTTTTTAAGGCGACTTAGTAGTTTAAGCAGTCGAGAACGTAACGATAAAGGAATGTTATCTGTGTTAGATACGTGAGATTGCCGTGGGAACCAGTTAAGCAGCCCCACTGTACAGGTCAGCAGGCAAGCAGAGAAACCCCCTACCACTCAGCTGACGGCCACAGAGTGGGACTAATATTTAAGTGGGAGGCCATTGTGAGAAGGGCCTTGGACATCTACAATGTTGATTCCCAGCCGTATTTAGGCAATTCTGTAGGTTTACTACTCAGAATTGGACCAAAACTTCTAAAGCATAGAATGCCACTGACTTGGACCTTTGAAGACCAGCCAAGGCGCACTCTATCACAGAAAAGGTAACGTTTCCAAACTTAAACGGAGCTCAGGAACAAACCTGCACGCGTACAACGCTTCTTTCATTACCCTCAAGCCTGTGGGGCTGTGAGGTTTAGACAATTTTGTTTAATCACAGCGATTCTCAGAGAGATCTGAGCCGAGCAGAGCCTGGGGGAGCACGGCCGCATCCTCCGCCTGCCTCCACTCCGTTCTCCTACGGAGGCATCCCTGTCACGGAGGAAGGCCTGAAGAGCGCCTATGTTGAGTTCTCAAATTAAACAAAGCTAATTTAAATTTATATCCGGTTAAGAAAGGCCCACGGCAGAGCTCATTTATAACACAGTGACTGCGAAATACGATTAACACTTTCCGCTGGCAAACGGTGCCACGGCACACCTTGGTTTAACGCGTCTGGTGTAGTTCAAGGGAACCATCTCTGCCCAGGGTTAATACCTGGAATAGTGACAAGCTTTGAGGTAATGGTAATTTACTGTTTAATCCGTTTTTCCAGCAAAGAAAAATGTTTGGAAATGACAGATTTACAGGAACGCTACTTGAAAATTACCTTGGAAATCTTCAGCGTGACTCATTTACTCTATAGGCCAGCCAGTTACGTATCAAGCGAAACAAAAACTTAAAGGTTGAGAATCGTCAAAGATGCCGGCAAGCGGCATGAGGTGGGAGGTGTCGCGCCGTCCCTTTCTGCCGGAGTACTGCACCACAGAACTCACCTGTGCCTGTCTGCTCTGGAGACAAATGTCTGGCAGAGAATGTAATGAGTGTTTCTCAGTTTCTACAGCTGGGGATTCTGGGTAAATGAACTTAAGAAGCTAGTCCATGGGTTACAGAACTCATGCCATCGCTAGTAAGTCTGCAGAGAGCACCTGCAGATGCCATGACCCGGTGAGAAAGTAAGAGTGCCCCTTGGTCTTCGCAGCCATAATGCACAGCTGGGCCGGAGGGATGCTCAGTGGTTAAGGGCAATTGCTGCTCTCACAGAGGACCTCACTTAACTTCTCGTCACCTACCATCACCTACATGGCAGCTCATAATGGTCTGTAACTCCAGTTCTGGTGGATCCAATGACCTCTGATCTCCATGAGCACCACACACACACACACACACACACACACATGATGCACATCTATATGGGCCAATAGAACATACTCATTCAAAACGACACTAACTGCAGCGGTGACGGACACTGAGAGGGCCCCACTCCCAGGACAGATCAGGGGCTCCCAGCCGGTCTGTACCACAGCTCTGCATGGTGGATATTAGGTTAGGCACCAGCTCTTCTAGGTAGGCTGCTTCTTTTTTTCTTCTTTCTTTCTTTTTCTAGTTGAGTTCCGTTTGAGGACAATTTTGGGTGCACACTTTGACGCTTACGGTCGCGTTCCCACACCTTTTCGTTTCTATCCTGTCTCTAAGCCACTGGTTTGCTATGACGAAGAGTGTTAAGTGGCACGCATAGCTCCATATGCATATGGATGTACTAAGAAGTCTTGAGATAGAAAAGACAGGAAGTAAGGAGTAAAGCATGACCATAGAGTCCGTTACTGGCCTGAGTGAAAGCCAAACCCTACAGTAAATTTGCCTGACTTTGCCTTCCCAAGGGGATGAGAACAGACTCTCTTGCATACAGTAGAGTTTGCTTTTTTCTGCTCTCAGACAATGGCGTGTTTTCGGGGCCCTCACGGGACACAGATTTGGTTCCATAATTGGATTACCTTGATGTTTTATCAACAAGACTGACACACCATCCTCGGCCAGGATATACAATCTACTGCTGTTACCTTAATCTTCACACTTAAATCCCAGCTTCCAGAACTTCACCGCCCTTTCCAACTGGGTCTGGGGAAGCTACAATACCATCCATACTAACCTTTAAACACACCTATGTGGAGTTGTGTTTTGATCGTGTATGTGTGTCAGGGTGCGTGTTCCTCAACTGCTTAACTATTTTTTTTTTTAAGTCAGGGTTTTGTTGTTGCTGTTGTTTTCTACTGAATCTGAAACTCGCTGTTTGACTCAACTGACTAGGCATTGAGCCCCCGGGATTCACTCGTCTTTATCTCTCAGGGTCGGGGTTACCCTTACACACCACACCAAGCTTTTACATGGTACAGCAGGTACAAATTCCAGTTCTCATTCTTGCAAATCAAAGGCTTCCTCCACTGAGCCATCTCTCCAGCCGGTGTTTAAGAAATCACCCTTTCGAGTGAAGATAAACTGACTGTTTGGTTCTTTCCTTCTTTCCTGGGCTCACTGGCTATTTGTTACATGAGCGGCACACTTCCACGCATCAAGGAATTTAAAGAGGAATAGAGCATGTACTGTCTGCCCACAGGAACTTACAGTCTTACTGGGAAGACGACACACTTAAGCTTCAAAAGGATGCTTAAGTGGATCCGCGGATCCTCATTTACCTGTTTTGCCAATGAGATTATAACAGCACAGTTTTTAATCCCTAAACTCCTTCAATTTAGGCCACCTTCCACATAAACCATTAATAGCAAAGCTGCCACACCATAGAGAGGCAACAAGTATTGTGGGGATTCAGAGAAATGCAATCATTAGAGTTGGGGCATCTCAAGAAAGTCTCATGGCTGATACGATGATACTTGGGCCTGTCCAGAAAAAAAATGACTTGGATCTCTCCAAAAAGAACTGAAAGAGAAAGCCTTAGAGAGACTATAAAATCCAAAGCTAAAACCGATGAACACTAGTGTCTGAGGAATGGTGCCTGAGGTCAGCTGGCTCCCCCAGCAGGAAGCACTGGGAAACAAATCTACAAGGAGAGAGAAGTCAAGCTGCAGGCAGACTGGAAAAAACGTGGAGACTGGGCTGGTCTTGATTTAGTCAGTAAACAGAAGCTAAATGTGGGAAATGACATCACTGAATCTGGTTTTACATGTGTTGCTTGGCCTGTACCGTGGGCAGTATAAAGAATTACAATGAGAAGAACAAGGGGAGATGCTGAGATTTTTCGGGGAGACTTTGGAGAACAAAGTGACGCACAGATTAATGGGGTCGGAGAAACTAAGAAGGAAGTGAGTGCAAGAAGTTGGAAAAACAGAGCGGGCAGGGCTGCGTCGGGAAGCAGGATGGGTCGTACAGAGACAAGACACTAAATGTAATCCTTTGTTTTCAACCCTGAGGAGTACACAGGTCAGTGCTGTTGTTAAGGACAGTGTGGCTAACACAGGTGGGAGAGCGACAAGACAGGCTCCTTCAGAAGGATGGCCATGTCTGAGGTTCAGGCAGGCCCTAAACACTGTGGTCAAGTCCCACACCCTGTGTGTCTTGTGCCGGGCTGCCAGCTCGCTTGTTTGCTTCCAGCTTGCATCCACAGGTCTAATTAGGATGAGCTCCTATTGAGTTGTACCCGACTAAGCTACTTCGATTATGGAACAGTGGGCTACAAAGTCACAGGGGAGGGGTGCACTTAAATACTGGATTTGCTCTGATCAAAGGACGGGGACAGATAAGAAGCTGCCAAGTCTGAGTCTACAAAGGTTTCTGAGAACTACTGTGAGCTGAGAGGGACCGAGAGCTAAGGCAGAGCAGCAAGCATGACATACAGTGCAGAAACCCGTAGGCTGCAGCGGTGAGAAGCCCAGAGTCATCACACACGGCAGCAGCCCTCTCTTCCAAGGGCTCTCAGCAAGATGGGTACTGCCAGGCCTTCTCTTACACAAAGGTACGTCTTAGGGGCAGCCTCCAAGTCAATGACAGTTTTTGGTTCATTTTAAACGACTACAGCTTTAAAAAAATTTTTTTTTCTTTTTTAATCGTTCAGCACTTACACACGTCTTTCGTTTTTCTGTGGATTTATCATTGGTCTGTAGCACTACAAAGATGACGAATGTTCCATGACCATTTGTATTCAGACGTTTAGGGCAGAAACACTAGCAAATACCAACTGTCTGAGTCTCCCGTGTGTTTGATGCATATATGGTATGACCCGGTCAACAATGGCTGACGGAACTGAACTGAAAGTGTTACTGGCATCAATTGTAGGTCCCAGAAAAAGCTACCAGGAACGTGACTGAACGGTTCAGGACTTCCTACACAATTCTGCCAGCGAATGTCTCTGACACGCAGATAATTCAGGATGCTGAAAAGAAAGGAGGTTGGCTCTGTGGGAAACACATGCTGGGTATTGTTTGGACCATGGCTAACCCATACGGTCTCCCGATGAAGAAAAGTGGTCTTCTCCCAGACCCTGATCTCATCTGTTGGGAAATTTTCACAGTAAAAATACAGACTGGCAACGTCAACAAGAACAATGGTGTCCATCAGACAACTCAATGCAGCCATGCCTCAAGGGCCCCGTTTCTGTGATGCTTCTCTCTACAGGAGGCTGTCTCTGTGACTCTGACACTAGTGTTCAAATGCATGCTTGGTAAGAATTCAGCAACTCTGGGAGTTAGACTTGAGATCTTGGAGATTAATCCAAATAATGGTTTCTACCCATATGTGAGAGGCTGAAGAGAAATCAAGAAAAGCTAACAATGTGATGAGTTTGTCCGCATGTCCAGTTGCTTCTTAAATAGGAAGCAGATGGACCAACAGTTCTAGAGAGGATGGGAGTCTTCTTTTGAGCTTTCAGAAGACCAGGTATGAAGCAGGGCACACATTCAAACTCACTGTCATTCAATCTCAAGGATTCTTATTTACTGGGTATGAGGAGGCACCTGTGTAACATTAAGAAGCAAACTTTGAAACGACCACTCAAGGAAAACTTTTATGGGTAAACTATGTCTGATCATTTCGTTGGCATTATATTTCTGAAGTTAAATCATTTTCGGCCAGCAGGTTGCCGAGGACTCGAGGTCTACCAAGTAGAATTAGTGTGACTAGCGGGGGAGGCAAAGGCTTTCATCTCATGTTGTCAAGCTTAAGCTCTACCAAAGAGTCCATAGCTGACTTCGCCCAATCCCTGTGCATTTATTTGACAGACTGCTCATCGTTCAAGGTCTACTTAACAATCACCTATTTGGTGAACTCTCCTTCTAGTGAGCTTTACTTCCTTTGCATGTGACGTGTATTTTATTCTGGCTTGGAGTATGGGTCTATGCTCTTGGCTGTTGCTAACACGTCTGTAGTTCTAGCAAATGGAATGTTCCTTATGGGCAGGGGCTAGGATTTTACTTGTATCTGTGCAGCCCAAATGCTTGTGGCTTAAAGGCATTCTCATGCATGCTGACGATGTCTAAGCTTATAGGTTTATGAGAAGCTGTTCTGGTAACCTCTACAGAGTGAGAGCAGTGACAGGAACTCGGCGTGATGAAGAAGCTGGCAGAACGAACGTTCCCCGTGGGATCGAGGGAACCTGGGTCAAGAGACTGCCAAGGATGGAGACTGTCAGGTCAAGGCCAGGAAGAATACTGCTGGGATGTGTCTACTGATTCCTAAGTCTGGATCTGGAAACTCTTTTCTTCCATCTTGGTGACATGAGTGAAGTAGATGAAGGTGTTGGTCAGTCTGGTTCTACCTACAGAGTCACTTCAAGGACACTGAAACAGGAACCTTGAATAACACAACATAGGATTTAAACAACAACAACAACAACAACAAAATACCTTTAAGCCAGGTGGTGACACATTTTAGTGCCAACATTAGGCAAACAGAGGCATCCAGAGCTCTGTAAACTGGAGGCCAGCCTGGTCTACATAGGTAGTTCCAGGCCAGTCTGGGCTATCCAGTGAAACAAGACAAAACAACCCAACTAAAAAGTGAATCTTCGAGTTCAAAGAAGGGGGAAGAAGGACTCTGCTGAGAGAGTGCTCTGTTATCATTTCCCCCAGATGAGAACGAAAACAGCCTTCAGGAAACGGGGCACTGCTGAGCTGAGTCTCCCAGGTGAACGCATGCGCTGCTGACCTCTAAAGTGACTGGCAGGACCCTGAGCATGGGTGCAGCTTCTCTAAGGGAGCTGGGGATGTGGAGAACAACCAGAATCAGTACTGCTTGCCCAAAGATCAAGACTCGCAGACTGTCCCACAACTATGGAATTAATCTCTGTCTCTGAGAACAGAGCCCCAGAATCTAGAGTTTGACCCAACACCCTAGATGATGTTGGTGTAAACTATGAGAACCGCTCTGCAAGGAACCGGAAACTCAGGGTTGCCTGCACAGCACTGTTGAGACTTGTTATGACCCATTTGTCACTGAGCTTCCAAGAAAGGTAGGGAAGTAAAACAAAAGTTAGGTGAAGGCTGAATGCTTGCCTAGCGTGCATGAAGCCACGAAGCCCTGTGCTTAAACGCCAATATCCACGCATAAAAATAAAACCAACCAAACCAAAAGAACGAAACAAAACATTCCGACAATCCAGGTAAGAGCCAAGCTTTCTACACGAATATCACGGCCGTTAGACAGTTGTGATCTGTTTTAAGCAGATTTTATACATAAAAATATTATCAGATAAATAACCAGCTGATCATTGATTCTTGAGGCAAAGCATTCACTAACTACCTCCTGTTGCCTACCATCTGATCAAGAATATAATTTACTTACAACTCGGGGGAGATAAGCTCTATGTCATATCTGCTCTCAGGCTTTTGTTAAATTCAGTTTTATGAATGAAGAAAGTATTAGAAGCGTTTCTTTCACTAGAGAAGGGAGCAGTCTTCGATTTTCTAACCCAGTATCATAGAATTAGTTTTCAGTATCTTCAGGAAAAGACCTACCCTTGAATCCAGGAAATAAATTGAAGCAGAGCTAAGTCTGACTAGAAATTCACTTGGAATACACTTTGCATCAATAACAACTGGTCTTAGACCATCAGCAGAGCCAACTTCCAAGATTTTACAAAGAATCCAAAATGTTAAATTTTAAGGGAGAAATGTTTAATTTCAAACATTTCTATAAAATCCACATACTACACTATGACTTTGGAGTCAGAGGCCACTCTAGTGCCAGCACTTTGGGGAAGTTTAAGCTAAGTAAATTTACTCAAATGTCTTATAGCCTCTGTCCTTTGTACAAAGAAATAAAATCATCACTATAGAGATTTGCAAATTGTAGCTAATGTATCATGGAGTTCTGGGAACACAGGAAAATTACCATCAAAAAATAAGAATAAACTAGCTATAAACTCAACTTCTATATAAATTCAAATCTCTGAGGTCAAATAATAATAATTAATAATAAGCCTTTAAAAATAATATTTTTAGCTGGAGGATTACATTTAACCTATATTCCAAACAGTTACTTCTTCCTTTTTTTAAAAAAATCAATTCACCATAAAGTGTACCATTTGCAGGAAATAGAAGTCCTATCAAACAACAGATATGGACCTAAAGCATCTAGAGTCATGAGATAAAGTGAGAGCTTTTGATGATCTTTTCTGATGAGCATACGACAGTGTAAGTTAGAGATAATGGGCATTCAACTTTGAACTCTTTGGGAGACCACCATGTACAAGCTGTCCCTCCCATAGGTCTGGGTCCTCAAGGCTCTCTAGACAGACAACGCTGATCTCTGGTAAGAGTGGCCAACTGTGTGGAAGAGGGTAGAGCAAGAGCCAACAACCACTTTTCCATTTGACAGACATCAGTGATATCAGCTGAATGCAAGGGAAGTCAAAACTCCATCCCAGTTACATAGCAAAGACTTTCTTACTTAATTACTACAGAGCCAAATTAAGAATCATAACTACGGTTATGCTCTGTTATGACTATTTTCGAAGGGCTTCCAGACAGTCAACATCACATACAGGTAACCCTTAAGTCAAACGGCATGGTCCAGTGAGCGTATCACAGAAAAGACAATGGTGGGCCAATGGCAGCCTTTGCAGAGACAGCATGCTGGGAGGTGAGGGAATGACCTCTACCGAGTCAGTTATGAGTCCATCCAAGCTTTTCCCAGCAGTGCTTCTAAATCTCTAGTTAAAGAGCTAAGCTCTTCCCTGATGCTCAAAATATTAAGGTGAGGGCTTTTAATACTTCATTTGTTTTGTTCTTACCATTCAGGGGATCAAACCCAGGGCTTCACCTATGCTAGGCAAGAGCTCTACCACAAGGCCACATTCCCAAGCTTCAGGTTAGTTTTTCCAATGAAGGGTCCTTTCATTAGCAATACCTTAGTTCACGCTTACTCATTAATCTCTTAATGGATCATCATTAAGTAGAAGTCACTACTAATGCATAAAATTATGTGAAAAGCATCATCTTGGCAAAGAGGGCTTATGCTTTGCTTTTGAGATATTGTCATGGGAAGAATTACCACACAAGAAGCTCTGTTAATCAGCCCCTAATAAACTTTTTCCCCTGGTGCACTTTTCAAAAATGATCGACAGTCAAAGCTAGCTTCTTCAGGACAATAAATATCGCCTCGCGTAATCCGCCTCAGATTCGGGACTTCTTTTATGAAGGCTGCATAATACCAAGGGTGAAACCAGAGGGAGACACAACAGAAAACCAATCTCAATGATGAATATCGATGAAAGAAAGCTCAATAAGATACTTGCAAGCTGCAGCTGGAGAAAGAGTCAGAGGTTAAGAGCATCACCTGCTCTTACTGAGAGCACTCGGAAACTCTAGTTCTGGGGACCTGGTGCCCTCTCCTGACTCTCAAAAGCACTGTACACATGCGGTACATATATACAATGCTGGCAAAACAATCAGAAACATAAAAATAAAATAAATCTAACTTTTAAAAACACTTGCAAACTAAATCTAAGAACACGTAAAAATGACCAGCCAGGGCAGTTAAGTTGGTTTCATTCCAGAGATTCAAAGAGAGTTGAACACATATGTAAATCAGCACATGAAGTCTGCATGGCACCTCTGTTCCCGCCCACGGGCATTTTACAGAGATTGTATCATTTTGCAACTGGTGTTTTAAGTCTTCTAATCCCTTTTGTTCCTTCGCCGCTATGTTTTACATGTGAGAGTCTATAAGAGTACCCATTCTCTGTCCCTAGTTTATAAGACTTCTCAAAGTAATACGCAATGGGTTCACGACCTCCTGAGACAGAATAGGGAAGAATGCACACTAACGTGTGCACACACATGCACACACAATCTTTATCAAATACACAGACGTGGTAATCACAATCCAGACAGCCTTGGGGTTGGGATGTAGGAAGAGGTCATTTCATGACATCTCCAGATAACTCACGCAGAAGACCTGAGTTAGGATACTCTTCCCTCTTACCTCTACTGATCATAAGAAACACTAGAAATGGCTATTCTGTAGGACCTTCAGTGATACCTACTTCCAAGATTCATCTGCAAAACCCATGCCAAAAACCACTGAGAGAAAACTACGGCAAAGAAAGATGTATTGGGAGGTGTGGTCTTAAGAGATTTATATTAGATTTTGGTTCCCACAGTTTCACTTTCACTGGCAGTTTACTGAATGCATTTATTAGACATTTACAAGTGTCATTTTGACGTCTGTCATTCCCAACTAGCTATAAGAAGTATGAAACTATTTGGCGCTTAATCCAAGATGTTGGTGACATAAGACCTAAGTCAGGATGAAAACCAAAAGTTCTGCCTACTCATTCACTCCACAGGAATTTACAGAAGCCAAAGGGTGTAGAGGAAGGAAATGTTTCCCCTTTATCCCATGAAAGTTCAGTGTCTGAGTATGAAAAAAGCTAACAGCAGGCAGGTTAAGAGGGCAAGTATACAGAGAAAGAAGAGTGAATACCACAACCAGTAAGATCTAGAAGTTTCTAACTATTCCTCTTAAGGGAGAGAAAAGGATTGGGGAGCGAGCTCAATGAGCTCACAGAGTAAGTGCTAGCTTGTAACTGTCTGCATGTGACGTCACTCTCCAGTCCTCTCTTATGATCTGACACAAAATAACGAGGGAGTTACAAGGACCTGACGACAAGGGACTCCTCTCAGGGGGCCTGTCTCAGGGCACAGGGAGGAAGCTCCCACAAAGACTCAGCCAGCACGTGCTGCTTCCCACCCACCCTCAGTTGAAGTCATTGGTAGATCAACACGTTGGACAGTGGCGTCTCCTGATCCCGCAAGTGGTCCAGGAAATAGGAACATTTTAGACAAATCATGTTTTCAAGGAGCTCAGAAGGAATCCTGTACAATAAATAAATAAATAAAATGTCTTCCAGCAGACAGGTGATGTTTTCACAGCTGAATCAAGATGGCGAGAGGGGAGGGCAGAGGGTACTCTTTGAAGTGGGTGGGAATCCTTTCAGGGTTATGAATTAGATTTTTATCAGGATGAATTATTTTTGTAATTAGAGAAAGAAACTGGAATATGTCTATAACTAGATATGTGTTTTCATCACAGCAACAGAATAAAACTAGAAGAGAGTTTTAAATAAGGTCGTGGGCAGGCTGGAAACGTGGAATTCTTCCATTAGACTGATTTGCTTTACTTTGTATTAGGGATAGGGGTCTTGCTGCCATATTTATTAAAAGGTTGGAAAAAATTAAGGTATATCTTCTTTTAACAGGCGTAGTATATTTTTAAACTCTTGTCTGATGTCTAGTCTCTTACTGTTTGTAAGATTTTTAAGCCCGGGTCTGATGTGCCGGTCTACTTGTAATGATGTGTTTCATTAACATCTGTTACATAGGCTCCTCTAACGTCACACGATGAAATGTGGTCATTTATGGTTTCCCAATTTCAAAGTGCCTTTACGATGTTAATATACTGCTCTGGAAAAGAACGAAAATTAAACCAAGGCCTGTGTGTATTGCAGAAGTGCATCGGCGGCCTTGACCCTCGTGCCTGAGAAGGCCCGGTCTGCAGAGAGGGAAACAGCTCCCTCCTCGATTTCGAGAGCCCTGGTAACGTTATTGACTGGTTTTTCAAATTCTATAATCGTGTTTTAGTGCCACTGCAGGCTGAATCATGCTTTTCATAAATGGCAAAGGCTGTGGCGATCTCTGTAGTGCTTCTTACTTAATAGAACTCCACTGTCACTCTACGTGAAAAAAAAAAAAAGTTCTGACGGGCCATGAGAAATGTCCTGTTAATGAGGGCTATGTCTTTCTGGCCATGAGCAAAGGGTGTCTGGTCCTTGCTAACTCCATTTAAAAATTGAATTATTTTATAAAGTCAATCATGAATTTCCAAGTATCCTTTAAGCATTATTGAACTCGTTCTGAAAGAGAAAGGCCATCGAGAGGAGGCAGGGAAAGCTCTGAGTCAGCGTCACTGACGGCCATGACCAGGGAGAGACTGAACCAGGGAGAGCATTCAGACTTGAGGTTAAGTTAAGCTCCAGTTCATTTTCACGGTAGCTGTGTTCAGTGAGACTCGGAGCGTGTTCTTCCTGATACTAACATTTAAATGCTTCTCTTCCTAAAGTCGTCTCAGTCATGGAACAGGGAAGAACTAGGTGGGAGCTATGGAAGTGGCCACGGATGAAGACGCGTATCCAAACTATGACGGAATGGACACATGTTCAAAGGAGGTGAAGGGGAAGAACCAAAACTGTCCTTCCAAGTGACAAGCAGAACTGCATGTGTCACACTCCAAAAGGGACCATGTTGGCTAGGAATATGTGGGGAGGGACAGTAAGTGGCTTTCACTTATATTTAAAACATCTGGCACATGCGATACAGTTCTGGTGTTACAGTTTCTAAACTTTCCAAAAAAAATGTACTACTTTCTAAAACTTATACCACAGTTTTATTCTTATTCATGCTTAAAGTTTTAATCTTACTTAAATTTTGCCAAAATCATATTCTGATGACATTCTTGGAAATGATGTATAATTCCCATTTACCAAGTGTCTATGGTTCTGCAGCAGATAAAACTGGTTCTGAAGCTACGAGTTCCACAACTACTATCACATTGAGTAGTATTCTACAGTATCTGGGGTGGGGACCGACAGAGCTTACACACGAGTCACACCCACGGGGAGGTTGCTAACAGCAAATTAAATTAGCGTCTAGTTAGCCTAGCATTTTTTTTTTTTTACCCGTAGGCAAACTCAACAATGAACCCATAAAATGAAACGACGCAGACCAACCTTTTATTGCACCCACAATGTTTTGGTCTAGTCCTTTCCGGTTGTCATTGAGCCCTCTTTTTCTCTTCCCGTTGGGTAAGGAGTTAGCCAAAGTCTTGTCATCAAAAAACGCACAAACCAGTTTTCTAAACAGAAGGCTTCCTGAGCGGGTGTAGTTTGACAGTATAGAGTCCAGCTGAGACTTGGGCATGAACACATCGAAGCCTTCAGCAAGTTGCACTTCTGGCTACCAAAAAAAACATACAAAGAGAAATATTTCATTAAAAGCAAGATGTGGAGCAGTTTCCTTTGGGCATAAGTGCAAAAAAAAAAAAAAAAAGGAAATCAGCGGCTGAATTATAGTCTCAGCTCTGCGTGCCTGATTTTGCAATTTACAAAACCAATGACCACTTATAACTCACAGAAGGGGGGCGCGATAACTCCAACAGTAAGGCTTACACGATTCGAGCCATGCAAACATTTCAGAGAAGGCTGGGCCATCACACAGTAATACGATCCTATAGGTAAAAAGACACGAACCGCCCGGATGCAACCGCCCGGTTTCCATAAACGGTGAAACTAAGGCCTAAAAAAGCTTGTGCCAAAAAAAAGACTTCAAGATAATTCAAATGTCAAATAATTTCTTTCACCTAAGGTGACAAATGCAGGAACTGTCCCCACAGGTCCCCGCTCCTTCTATCAGGTATAAAATGGTTTACTCCAATGAAAGCCTACAAACGGTGACAATGTGAGCGAACAGAAATGGCAGGGGCAGACTTCGTCACAGTGAAAGGACGAAGGACCTCGAACCCACGCTGTGTGTGCTGTCAATCACGCTGTCAGTCCCCAGATGTCATAGGCGCAGCTCTGAAAGGCAGCCCCTTAGATGTGAGGAGCTGGGGTCAGAGTCTCTCCTCGTTAACAGAGCTCACTTATTTTGTTTGTCCTACAGTATACCCAGCACACTATAGAGTGAAGGGCATCCAGAGCATAGCCTACATCACTCAGACAGCTAAGGAAGGTGTTTGGACCTTGCTCCTTGAAAATGGAATTTTGGACTGGATTATCCGGAAAGTCACCTCATTCTTCCATTCTGCTTTGCCATTTAATGTTTGGCTTCTGAACGCCTGGTAAATATCACTGAAAAGCACAGTGCTGTCAGGTTTCCCCTGACTTTTGCATCTTGCTGCTTGCTGGTCAAAGGTCTAGAAGTACTTGACAGGAGCCAGAGGCGGAACTCCTAATTCCTGCAAACGGATGGGCACACAGCAAGCGCCCAGGGAACACCAGCCAAGCAGCCCAATGTGGAATGATTAGAAAGGGGAGAATTTTACCATCATAATCAGACAGAAGGTTTTACATTGCGTACATCCTGTGAACTTTGATTCCAAGTGAACCGATCTCAGATTTTTGGTAGGAGTTCCTGTATCAGGTAGAGTCTATTAAAACCCTCTCCACCAAGTGTATCCTACAGCCATTTGACCACCTAGGGTGGTTACAGGAGTTCTTAAGCCGCAAGAGAAGACAGAGATAGAACTGCAGTTTGTTTCATTTCTGTAGCCCTGGGTGCTTAAAACTCAGGCACCTGACTTTGGAGAATTCCAAAATTTTCCCCGGAGGGCTTGCAGCCTATCTTCAGAAACACCGACCCGAGGAGAACACCAGGCAGAACTAGCCACTCCCTTCTTGATGTGTGCAGGGTACTTTCTATGCAGTGTGCTTACAGCACTTTCTGCCCTGCATTTATCTAGCTGGGGTGCACAGCTTTTATATCTAGCATGCTAAGGATCCAGTCAGCACCCAGCGGATATGTATCAGAGTAAACAAAACGCTGTGGAGGAATTCAGTGACTAGGTCTGAGTTTTCCTTTCCCTCCACAGAGGAAGTGGTCTGCCAGCCCCATGCTGGATCCACGGGGAGGTGAGCACCTGACTCAATCCCTACTTACCAAGGCCCTTCTGTGGAGAGGGATTCAAGGCTGGCTCTGCAGCCACGGTGGACGTGAATACCACCATACACACTGCATGGTGAGAGGAACACTACCGGACAGCAAGGGCTATCAGTGCTAATGTCAGACAGGACTGGCTGCCGGGGACGTGGAGGAAAGGGAACGAGAAAATGCAGGCTGGGAAAAGGATGAGATGGCACTTTAACAGGGCCTTGACGAGAAGAGTTAGGAGGCCACGGTGTGGTTATTATTTGTGGCACCTATTACGGTGCCTAAAAGTAGACACCTGGGGGTTTCTGTGGCGCCAAGGCCTCTGATGGTACTAGAAGTGCATGGCGTGCGACTGTAGAGGGACCATCGGTGGCCGAAGTTGTTGCTTTTGTTCTATCTCCCATTGCCCGGCCAATGCTGTTATCTTAAGTTGATCTTTCCACTTTGAGGACATGAACCCCCCCCCCCCCCCCCCCCCCCCCCCCCCCCCCCACCTGCAAGCATCTCGCAGAGGAGAACACAGACTGATTAACTGCACAGACAGCAGCATGGGTTTTCCTTTCCTTCTACAGAGGAAGTGGTCACCCTGATCCTCTTCCCTGACGCCCGTTCAGACTTCTTCGCAGGTAATGACAGGGCACTAAGGCATGTGTAAAGGGGACACAAAGCGCCAATTCCTTTTAAGGAAAAGGAGGAGAGGAGGGGAGCTAACTTTATGCTCCAAAACATGAAAAAAAAAATGAGACTAATTATCTTGTTTTCACTATGAAATCTTGCCGTCTAGCCTGCTTTATAAGCATAATCACAGAACGTTATTGCCGTCTAATGAACCGCAGCTCTGCGTGTGTATTTATAATCAGGTTAAAAACACTTTCTCCAGCTGTAGCATCATTATCTTTTTGTTGTTGTTGTTGTTGTTGTTGTTGTTGATCGGCTGAGGTTTAAATGAGATCTGCTGACTGATAGCAGTTATGAAAACAAACACTTCTCCAAATAAGCAACGTAAAAAAAAAAATGCTCTAGGCTTTCCTCGGCAGATTCGCTACTTGATTCGAGCCAAGGCAGATAATAAACTAATTTGCAGCATCTAGTGTGGCTGAAAGATGTGTAAACGGTGACATCCGAGTTACGGGGACAACGCACAATGTTTGCAGTCATTAATTTCAGGGTGCACTATGAATCCCCACCGTGCGGTGTCCCGCTCATTTCAGGTCCCTTGGCCACTGAGTGCAATGGATCAGCACTGGGAACGCCTCAAGCTGTGTGATTTCGTCTCACGCTGGTGATGTCCTGGGAGCGAAAACTGCTGACTCCTAGGCTCTTGAAAATGTCCCTGGACCAAGGACAGCCATACTGACTATGCTGTTTTTTTGTATTTCCGGTGTGGTGTTCCTTTCGCTTGGAAGTACTTTAGGCAATAGATTTTACAACAAGATAAATGAAAAGACACCTCCTAGTCCCCTGCCACCCCTGAGTTCCTATGAACATATCATAAAACGCCTAAAGAGATCACATAAACGAGTCAGTCAGGGGACACATCTGATACAGGCTATTTTATATATGATAGCAATCGTCCAAAATTACAGTCAGACAATTATCAAACTACATAGTCAGTCATGGTTAAGCGGAAAGGAGTGCACAGACGCTTTTAGTGGGCACTAGAGCCGGATTTGCAACTGTTAAATTAATAAGTGATACACGACGATTCTCCCAGCTCCGCGTTGTGCAAGACTCACCTTCACATGCACACGCACAAGGCTGTTTGCCTAAGGTGATGTGAGGTGAGGACCAGGGAGTCGGGCCAGCTGGTCAAGTCTCAGAGAGGCTCAGGATGGAGCCTTAAAGAAAACTACGGATGGGGGTTGGGGATTTGGCTCAGTGGTAGAGCTTGCCTGCCAGCAAGCTGAAGGCCCTGGGTTGATCCCCAGCTCAAAAAAAAAGAATAGAAAAAAAAAAAACAAACAAAAAAAAAAACTACAGATGAACAATTGGGTTCTGCTGAGGAAGATGGATTTTCTGCCCCCACAAAGCCTAACGCAGGACTGATAATGATATTTCAAAGATACTGTTAGGCTGCCTGTTTGCAATACTATAATGTATAATGTATAATGAAAGAAAAATTATTATTAATAATAATATTACTATTATTATTGGGCTTTTGAGACAGGGTTTTGTGCGTGTGCGTGTGCGTGTGTGCATGTGTGTGTGTGTGCATGTGTGTGTGTATGCGTGTAGCCTTGGCTATACTGGAACTTGATCTGTAGACCAGGCTGGCCTCAAACTGGCTTCAAAAGAGATCTGCCCGTCTCTGCCTCCCAAGTGCTGGGACTAAAGGCCTGGGCCACCACTGCCCAAAAGAAAAAAGTCTGAAACACACAAAACCTGTAACTGATTTTGTTTTGCTCATAAATGTTATCTCTCTTTTTCTTTATAAGAACAATTAACATTGTATCCTGCAAATCAAATCTGCTCCCAGTAGATTTACCATCACCATTTCTTAACCGGACCTCCTGGCACTTGGCCCACGATCAGCTGACTCTGGGGCAGGGTGGACTCTGGCTGGCTCAGCCTCTGTCTGTTACTGCTGTCAGCTCGGCAAAAGCAAGGCCTACGGATGTAGCTGAACTGAGAATCCCCAGTGCTAACAGAACGGATGCCGCTGGCTGCACTTCGTCAAGACCGATATTAAAAGTGCTTAACACAATTTCTATGAAAAAAAGCAAGTGTAATGATCACAGCATATATTTACTACCGACTAGGGGAAAAAAAATCATTGGAGGTCTAATTCTTTTATGTTTCTCTGATAAAATTTGGTAGAATTGAGATTTTAGAAAAGACGATTTGGTCCCTTAAACGTCTCTCCATGCATTTGCATAATGGGAGGTTCTAGCCTTTCGGAGATGGGGTTAGCCTTTTCCTTCTCAGGTAATAAATCATGGTTCTGAACATTAAGGCCTGATTTATGTTCAAGACGATTGAGTTAAATGGACAGTATGTAAGATTTTAACACCACCGCCTAGCTTCTTCTCCCCTAACTCCACGGAAATTGGTCCTCTGAGAAGATGCCCATGGTGAGACTCTTATCTCTGACCTTCCAGGTAGAGAAGTACCGTTCTTCCCAGTTTTCTGGAGACATTCTGACGGACTGG
Organism: Rattus rattus; assembly: GCF_011064425.1. Taxonomy (NCBI): domain Eukaryota; kingdom Metazoa; phylum Chordata; class Mammalia; order Rodentia; family Muridae; genus Rattus; species Rattus rattus. Next base: position 11,102,272 of record NC_046167.1, on the reverse strand, counting down.
GCCTTGCATCCGATGACACTGCAAGTGCTGTTTGCAAATGTCTCCCACGTATTCCTTAAAGAGCAAAGACTATTACGTTCTCTTTAGAGCCCCCTGGAAAGTAGTGATATAATTGATACTTGTTACTTGTTATAGTCTGTGCTCTAGGGAAACACAGAACGTATCAATTTTCTCATTCCATGAAGTGGCTCCCATTATTATTCCAAAGTTTCACCCGCAAAACCTAGTACCAAGGGGTGGAGGAGCTTGTTAAAAGATCATCCGACTAATATAACCAGGCAAGCATTTGAACCCGAGGGCCTACCATAGAAACTGAGGCTCTCACGCACATACTCCTTAATGTCAACAAGTAAATGGAAAATGGTTTCCGTGATCTACCTTAATTGATCCTAGCAGAACGTGTTATCTATGGAGATAAGATGTTATCAGGAAAGCACATTGAATTAAGGAGCTATTTTTGTTGCAGGCACCAGTGCGTTTAAAATCACTTAAGAAGCATACGAAACCAGGATTAACAAAATTATCTCAAACCGATGGGTCGTCAGTCATCCTTTGTCTTCTGTCAGAATTTATGCAACCTGGAATTAGTGGAGAGTGTTTATGATAACTCCATCGAATAAAAGCATTTTCTATGGTCAAAAATTACGAAGTAGGTTTTTGAAGCTTATCTGAGTGGTTCAATAAAGCAAACCAAACAAAACAGAAGTCAACCGTTGACAAACATAAAACTAACATAGCTCAGGCGTGATACCCGCTCTGAGAAACAGTGATCAACGAACCTGGCGTCCAACAGCTGTGAGTGTAAGAGGGGAGCGGACTGTTTGGTCTCAGAGAGCACTGTGTTGTGAATTCATGAAAAGAGAATCAAGTCGCGTATTTGAATTTCAGAATTGGCTTTCAGTTTCTGCTTTCGAGTCTGTGTAACTTAGGTCTGGATTCTGTGTTAACTTGAAAAGGGTCAAATAGTCATGTTACAAATGTGAACCCCCACACCCCTTAGCTGTTTCCTCCTCAAAAGTGCAATCTGTTCACACGCATCTGATCGTTCGTACAGGCTGCTACATTTACTTAACCATATTTACATTTATTCCTCTAAAGCTAGGAATGGTAAGGTTAGAAAAAAAAATAGCCAATATTTATCGTGTGCTCACAACGTGCCAGGCGCTGTTCTAAGTGCTTTCCACAGAAGGCGTCATCAATTCTTCCGGGAGGCCAACTCTGTGAGGAAGCAAGCATTACTGTCCCCTTTTACAGGGAGGAAGCTGAGGGAAGGACAGGGTTCGCTTGCTCAGGGCCACACAGCTGAGATCCTAAGCTAGGGGTCTGCTCTTTTAACCACTTGCTGGCCCCCTAAGAAAGCGCCAAGCAAACAGGACTAAAGAGCCATCGTCTAACCATCTGGCTCCCTATCAAGTACCAATCCGTCATAAAGAATTATGTGCTTGAGGGCTGGAGCGGTAGCTCCATGTAGAAGAGCAGTGGATGCTTTTTCAGGAGACTGGGGTTCGACTCACAGCACCCACAGGTGGTTCCCAACTGTCCTTAACTCCAAGGAGTCTAACACTTCCTTCTGACTTCCATGAGCACCAGACATACACATGGTGTGCACACATGCATGAAGACAGAATACCAGTACATATAAAGCAATAAAAACAAGACGAAGTGCATGTATTTAAAATGGTCTCCCAGGGTCTTTCTTACAGGGAACAAGGCCAGAGGACAGGCTTGGAGTGGAGAATTAGTTTGACCTCATCTGACCCTGCCAACTTGTGCAGGCAGGCTCTCGATAACAGGAAGAATTAAATGAGATGAGTTATGTCACCCAGGATGCCACATGAGTATTATTGCTTTTAAAATACAGGACCCTGTTCTTGAGCAGCTGGGGTAGAAGGATACAAAATCATGGAAGTGATTCAGAATAAACAAAAAATCCACAGAAGTTTCCTCCATAAAGGAGAATTGCTCAAACTAGCTTAGAGCTCTGGCAGTGTATGAGGTAGAGAGGAGGGACAGACAAGGAAATGGCAGAAACACGGAGGAACGGGCTACAGCTGAAGCCTATATTTTTAAGGTTACTTCGAACAAGGTGTTTCATGCATGAGTAGAGACTTTATCATTCGCAGATGAAGTAAATTACACTTATTAAGGATGTCCCCATACACGACCTATCATTTAATGTGTTGATATTTCAGTGGGCCTGGCTAGAGCTTTGTGCATCCCTGTGTTGAGGGAGAGATAATAGTCACCCAGAAGACGTGCTACCTACGGGGACCCCGAGAACCACACGGGCTGTTACACTTGGGTGTGCGCTGTGAATATTGTATTTGTGTGACAGGACAAGTAAACGTAAAAGAGTAACTTAATACAGTGTGAATAATTAAGGATGATTCACAGGGTTTTTTTTGTTTGTTTTTAATCTAGGAAAGCAATTAGCAGAGGTGTGGTGCTTGACCCTACTCTCTCCTCCTCTGGGTCTGAAGAATGGTTGAGGATGATGAAGTCAAGTGAGCGAAGCTATTGGTAAGGGCTAGCCACCCACCTGCTTCCCCAAACCAAACTCAGGCATTTGCTTTGCCTTGGGCAAGCAGTCTGTCCTCTCAGCGGCCCTCACTTCACTTTCGGGCTTATCCCTCTTGCCTGGTTAACCACAGGGATCTTTTTTCCTTTTGGGCTGAACTCTAGTACAGTGGTTCTCAACCCTCCTAAGGCTGTGACCCTATAACGCAGCTCCCAATAGCTGTGGTGAGCCCCCCACCCAACCATAAAATCATTTTGCTACTTTGTAACTGTGGTTTTGCTACTGTTATGAATCGGGGTGTTAATATGATGTGCAGGATATCGGATATGCGATCCCTGTGAAAGGCACGGTCCGCTCTGGGAGGCAGAGGGGGAAGGGAGGTCACCACCCACAGGTTGAGAACCGCTGCTCTAGCTTCCCCTTCTTTATCTGTCAAGTCATTCATAATGGACGCCAGGCACCACCCTCACACCGGCAGATTGCTCCTCTACACGAAACCTTCACTGGTGGCTCCTTTGTGATCCCAGATGAAGATGGACCATGCCTCATGGGCAGCATCCAGGTTTTCTCTCCTGGAATCACCCTGTGAAAAAAGCCATTCAGCTACCGGAGAAACACCGGACAAAACGCCCAGTGCTATGACCGAAGGCCTCTGGACGCTGAAGACTTCTCAGGGCCCATTTTCTAAAGCAAAGATCCCCCCTCAACCCCCGCTCTGTGTTTTCTCCAACACGTTTTATAGGACAGTTGCTCTAAAAAATTAGAAGAATTATTCCCTCCAGACTTCCACTGACATTTTTATAGCTTCATACCTAAGAAATACTAAAAGATTAGAAAGGGGCCTAGGTTGGACACTTGAGCACAGAGAGTCCATTCTTCTGGAATTCAAGTCCCACTCCTTGTCCCAGGAACTGCTGGGGCCAGCCTGACCTGGACCTGTGAACGCCCCACTGATAGCGCTTTTGCATCGCATTCCCGGACTCACCGCTGAGTTCTACAGGTGAAGCTCACTTATGCATTGAAGGGATGACGCCCTCCTGCCTGTTTTTAGGATCATGCTATCGTCTAAAGATCGTTTTTTTGGTAAGAAGTGCCAGAACCAGCCACGAATAAAAATGTAAATGGTTTGCATGTATTACATAAACAAATACGGACTGGAGAGATGGCTCAGTGGTTAAGAGCACTGGCTGCTCTTCCAGAGGTCCTGAGTTCAAATCCCAGCAACCACATGGTGGCTCACAACCATCTGTAATGGAATCCGATGCCCTCTTCTGGTGTGTCTGAAGACAACTACAGTGTACTCATATACATAAAATAAATAATTCTGGAAAAGAAGAGGAAATAAACAAATACTGATGTTGGGAAAACTAATAAGAATTCTACTCTACTTTGTAATGTACACAGGGTCTTTACCAGACCTCCGATTTATCGCTAACATACACTTGGACCTTAACAATAAAAGGGGAGAATTCAGTTGTTAACGGCAGTAGACACACCTACATAGGAGATGACCTACGGTCTCAACTACTGTTTCTACTATACCAGTGCCTATCAGAAAAGAATTTTAAGGAAAATATGACAGTTTGTCCAAATCAGCGTAACTGTACTTTATAATAATTTATGATTATTATAGAATAATGTATCTGTTTTCAAATATACGGTTTACCTAGGGTTTGAACCAGGCCTTAGCTGTTTCAATGATACAATATAATCAAACAAGGGAGTTGGTCTCATACTAAAGCTTATCACCAAAGGACTTTGTAAATTAAACATGAGTTTTGAAGAGTTTAATGGCCGTAGCACATACGTATGATAAAAACAAATGCCTCTTAGAACACTGAGGATTAGAAGAAAGTGCCAAGAATTTTTTAGACTGAAAACACAATGAGGGGCTGGAGAGATGGCTCAGTGGTTAAGAGCACTGACTGCTCTCCCAGAGGTCCTGAGTTCAAATCCCAGCAACCACATGGTGGCTCACAACCATCTGTAATGGGATCTGATGCCCTCTTCTGGTGTGTCTGAAGACAGCGACAGTGCACTCACATACATTAAAAAAATAAGTAAATAAAATCTTTGAAAAGAAAAACATAAAGAGTTGAGCTGGTGTGAAAACACAGTGAGATTGATTCTTTCCACTAGAGGCTGGACCGTGGATGCAGCTAGGGAACCGTCTAGCAACTGCTTAAGGAAATCAGCAATTTGTTTCTTATTTAAAGTTCAGGGGGTTGGGGGGTGAGGGGACTCCCTTCTTATAGGAGTCTGTGGGAGTTCTCAGCAGGAGCCCATCCTACGCAATCTGGTGACAACAGATCGCTTTTCCTTGTTTATTTTAAGAACTCTGACAAGTTGGGGCCGCAGCGCAAACGCACTTCAGACAAGGATATCGTAAGGAGAGTGTGCAGCTGCAAATTCAGCGCGTGATGATAGGAACTCGTCTGTGGGCCCAGGAATATAAAAGAGCATGTCAGATGGATATCTCGGATGCAATCTACCGTCCCAGTCTGCAACGACAGTTCTAGCCGCGATATTAAAATAGCGAACCTTTGCAGAGCGTTAACCTATCATTACACGGAGTGAATGGCACGCCGCTGCCACCTAATTAGCAGTGTGGCTTGCTTCTGCAAAACAGAATTAGCACCGCTGCTCCTTTCTTGCCCTTCGTCTGTGTTTCCACAAAGGTATGCCCTTATCTGGATGCTTCTGTTCGTCCATGCCCACCTACAAAAGATTTAATTACGTTCTCTTCGTTTTCTACACTGAGGAAATTGAAAACTGCCGCTTGGAAATTAAAAAAATCGCAGGGAAATTAGGGAGCAGATTATTTACCACACACCCTTCTTCTTTCAAAGATAAGGGTCTTATTAGTCTCCTCCTCCTTCTCACACGCATACCTACCTACTTGTTCCGGGGGCAGAACTAGTTGAGTGGAAAGTGTCTTAATACTGTAAAGTTCCAGAGACTTCTATCAACCCAGGTTGGCAGCCAGAAAAATATCAACTTACATCTGAGGACGGCGATTTGAGAACAATGCCAAATCCCAAGATGTGGTTCTCCTCAGCGGAAGCGCACTCTGCAGCTTGGAGACCAGGTGGCCTTGTGGCCACGGCTGCTGGCTTCTCAATTTCCGAGGGACTAGGCTTTGGTTTCACAGTAGTCACAGGTTCCGCAGCCTTCGGGAGCACCTTTTTCTTTTTATTTCTCTTGCGTGAGACGGCGGTTCGCTGGGAGCACATAAGGGAAATTGGGGGTTGTTGTCTGTTTTGAGTTCCAACTGTGGACAATAAACACAGATATGGTACAGGCACTTGGGTCTGAGGAAAACCTACCCTGGCCTGTCCCTGCGATTTACAAACCGACTCTGAGGGGAGGCTCCCTCAGGATGGAGAACGGGCAGATACGTCTCACTCGGCACCCTAAAGTCCTAACAGCAGAGTGTCACCAGGAGACACAGCTCTGACCACACTGGATCATGGGACCAGTACGGCATCCTGGCTCCAGTGGAGGGCAAGGGTTAAGAGCTATGGAAAGAACATGGCTTCGTGACCGTGCGGCAGGTTTGAATGAGAACTCCAGAACTTAAATCTAGGTATGGATGCTCATGTTGTCCCGTAAGCCCATCTTAGCAAAAGCCCTAATGTCCCTGGGAGCTCAGCTGATGGATTACAGCCTAGAAGGGCCAGGATGACGATCATCTGGGCAGGGCTGAAAGAAACAGTTTGGAAGGACTCCATCTAGACTAGGACTGGGTGCGTAAGCACACGGAACAGCCGTTATCTTATCCTTCCTCGTCAAGTGTTCTCTGCCCGTCAACCACCTCTGCACACTGCATTCCCCGGTATCTAACCAAGCTGCCTGCTTCCCTAGGCCTCTCTCTTACATAACGAGGAGTGGGAACGACCATTCTAAGCGAATTAGCGAATCTACAAGTAGTACAGTGACCAAGTGCTCACACTGAACATGTACTTAAAGAATCCAAGACAGCATACTCTGAGAAGGAGTGTCTATCAACCAGAATGGGACAGAGGAAAATATGGTTTCAATTTGCATCAACTTCCCATCTGTCAACATGGCTTCCTAAATAAGAGTGCTAGAAATGCCTGCCTTTTCCCTAAACAGAAAGCAATCTACAAACACGAGTCACAGGAAAATTAAGTCCTTAAAGGCACATCAACCCAGATTGCTTCCTCTTACTTATTTCCTAGCGGTCTTAAAAGATCAAGACTATTTATTATGATTCAAATATGTTCTTATCTCTGCACTGGAAGGCAGTTGCTAAGTTCTGGAAGCAGCTACCTGGATAGTGGCCTTTTTGACTATGCCTGTGGTGATTAGCGACAATGGTTCTAGATCTCAGATATACTTTAGAATCAGTGCAGCATTTTGAAAAGTACCCCAATCCTTAATAATCTGTCCTGGACTCAGTGGGTCAGAGCATCCTGGGGTAGAGCCAGGGCATCGATATTGTTACAAGGCTTCTCTAGCAACTCTCCCATACAGCCATATGCACTTTGATTCTAGGATAGCCTGTCTTGTCCCCAAGGGTCAAATGGACTCTAGCGACCACCATCCGGAGCAGCTAAGCTGCAGCCCCCAGGCCCACGCCCTTTCTAAGATCACTCTTTCCAGTACTTTGATGTCCAGACAGAGGGCTATCGAGTCTTGCTTCTCCTGCCAGTCTTGAAAGAGCCCCATTTTCCTGCACTAGCTCTCGCTGCTTGGTCTAAGTTCTCTGTGAAAAATAAAGGTAAAGCCTTCAAAATAGAATTTAAATCTAAATCCCACGGGCGATAGCCCTTAAGTAAATCTGCCCACGTAATGTGAGTTTTTTTTTTTTTTAAAGTTTAAGAAAATTAAAGGAGAATCATTTATTCCATTTATCCTCTTTTTATTCCTCATAGCTCTGGAATCACTTGCCTCATTAATCTGCAAAGGTTCAGAAGAGAAAACACAGCGAGAAGGTAGCATTTACTTAATAGATTCTAAAAAGGCTCCCAGTCAAGGATCTACCCGGGCGCAACCCGCAGTTTGCCATTTCAGCAGTAAGGAGCTTAAGTAACAAAATAAATCATTACGATTTCATATGCATATTTTCTTAAGCACTAAGAGATTCTCCCTCTGTGAACAGCGACTAACAGAATAAGGTAAGCTTTCTTTCTGGGGCCCACGTGTAGGAGACCCAACCTTGGCCCGGTTAGCAAGAACACTGATTAGCATGGTGGGACAAGGCGAGTGAAAAGCTTACCTAGACTTATCCACCAAATGCTCATTTTTGCGTTGGGATGAGACCGTGTTCAATCCTTAAAAAGATATTTTCCAGAAATAAATCCTTTTTGCTTTCTTTAAAAATGTGATGGTGGGTGACTGGTATGTGAAAGTACTAAGTAAGTAAGTAAGAACCACATCACCGGGGCTGGAGAGATGGCTCAGTGGTTAAGAGCACCGACTGCTCTTCCTGAGGTCCTGAGTTCAAATCCCAGCAACCACATGATGGCTCACAACCATCTGTAATGGGATCTGATGCCCTCTTCTGGTGTGTCTGAAGACAGCCACAGTGTACTCATATACAATAAATAAAATCTAAAAAAAAAACCACATGTGAAGCTCTTACTGAAAGCTTTCTGAGAGCCGGCTTTGTGAACTGTGGGGAGGGTCGGCAGGCCCATCACCACAGGCCTGGGCTTGTATCCTGCTGTTCCACACGAACAGCACCAAGCAGTCTCTGCTGTCTGGAGGGTCCTGTTATTCTTGCCTATGTAATGAAATAAAAATCCCAGGTTCCTTACCGATGGTGGCAATTAGAAAATGAATCGCTAAACAAAGACCTTGACTTCCAAACTTCTACCGGGTGCTGTGGGGCCCTGAAAAGAACAGAGGTGTGCAGGCCGCCTTACACGTCTCATTGACTACTGCCATGTTCACCACATTTAAAAAAAAAAAAAAAAAAAAAAAACAAAAAAACAAAAAAACCAGCCCTGTGGATCAGACACTGACACTCGCTCGCTCGCAGATGAGAACGGGGAGCCTAGAAATCGTCCAGCTAGAAGGTGAGAAACTGGGGGTTCGCACCCTATTTGGTTGTTCCCTTTTGACAAAGAGAAGGAAGAGCCAAGGGAAGGAAGCAGACAGGACAGACAGACACGAGGTGTGCCTCACCATCTCTGCCCTAGTGCAAGCCGAAAGTCACAGGCAGAGCCTGGGGCTCGGTGCTTCTCATTTGCTCTCGTCCCTGAGCCTCCTCAACGGGGGAAGCCTGCATTTCCTGAAGGGCTCTCGCACGTAAGATATTCCAAAATTTAATTAACTAGCGTTTGTGAAGTACCAGGAGATCAGGAGATGCAGTATGCTGAGTTCACGCATGTGTGCCCAGCAGCAGTATTAGGGGCGGGTAACAAAATGTGTTTGATTTGCTTAAAAAAAAAAAAAAGAAAAGAAAAAGACAAAAATCGCAGGTTGTTGAAAGGGTAGGGAAAAAGAATACTTGAAAAGGCACAGCAAGACAGACGGCAAGGTGGGAGGAGCGCGGGACAAAAGGACAATGCATACAAGCGGAGATGGCAGTGACACATCACCAGCAGAGGACGCGTGAGGAGGGCTGATCTGTGTACCTGCTTGAAAGTGCATTAATTTCCTCATGGTCTTGAGTTCTTGGAGAATGGCCTGCAAGGTTGACTGGCAGTTACAAGTGCAGCAGTTGGATCCGGCCGTCGAATTCACCCCTGGAAGTTCCCCTAAGCACGAAAGAAAAGAATGATACACTCCTAAAGCCTGCAAAAATTAATTACAAAGAAAAGGAAAAAAATATATATATCTTGACGGGATTTTGAGGTACGTACAATTATCATCAAACTGTGTCAGACGAAAACGTACCCAGTAATTTTCACAGCCTCAATGTGGGGTGTCTGGCTTTACCTAATTATCTGGGCCTCTGTTTGTAAGGGTCATGCTGTGCCACAGGGGCTGTATGAACAGGGGCACACAATGCACTGGCAAGGAAGGCCGGTCTACTACGGGGCTCTGACAAGCCACGATATGCACTCATGCTACTTTCTCAAACAGCAAAGGCAAAACCACGGAGTCCCAGCTCTGTTGTAGCCTTGAAGACCCACTGCTGGTCTGCATGCTACAGGAGTTCACAGTAAAACTTAAGGCACCCTAACAAAACTAGTGGCAATGAAGAGTTGTGGATACACAGAAACTTCTAGAACTCTCCAGCTGGGGTGAGGAGAAGCAGGAGGCAGGGTGGGAGAGGCCAGCGTCTCCTTGCCCAGAGGTGTCTGCAGTTGGTCTCCTTTATGAAGGACTACCCCTCTTTTCTCCACCCTGCTTCTAACGAGCCTCTCACCAGTCTCCTCACTGTTTGAGTTCAATGTGTGTTCCTTGACAAAGCTGTTCGCTTCTGTCTTTCCCACATATGAATAAGTACTCCCCCATTGCCCGTGAACTAAAACAGAACATTTGTCAAAAAGCTTTGGCCGCTGGACCTCTCCAGCCCCAGGTTGGCCACCGTGCGTCGAGGCAGTCTGAGGCCAGCTACTTTGTAAGTTTCTGGTGGGCAGGTGAAGTCACGCGAAAGGTTTTGTTCCAATGACCTGTTTCATCACCCGCTAGATACGATCTAACTCCTGTAATACTTACTATTTGTGGATACTGACGTTTACCACAGTAAAACCACACAAGAATGAAAGGTAACTTCTGGACAAGCACAAGGATTAATTCTCAAGTGGAAGCCAAGTGAGGTGACTCAGCTTTAGAATCACCAACCATCCCAGAGAAACCCAGGGCAGTCACAGCTCTACCCAGGGGATCCTTGAGGGACTGTGGGAGGTGGGCAGGGCGCAGTCCCAAGTGAAGTCAAAGATCCCACTTTGATTTCTAACCCCCCCACAGTGGTAACCGGGAGCTAAAAGATCTACATTTGTTTAGATTTCTCTTAATGGTAAATGACGTCACGCACGGTCTATGCAGTGTCCATGTGCCTAAGTTCTAATAAATCTTGATTTAAAAAAAAATAATATGTGTATGAATTTTGGTAGTAAATGATAATGATAAACAATAACTGATATTATAGACATATTTTATCCATCGATGACATGTCGAACTTCCACATATTATTTTTGATGTTTCTAGGCTGTGACGTCCATCTGAGGGTCTGCCCAAAGTTGCAAATCTCTACAGAATATAATTCCGGCATATGTTACTCAAGGATCAACTGTACAGTACATTTTGTGTGTCTGTGTGAGCATGGTGTGTGTGTGTGTGTATGTATGATATATATATAAATATATATACATATATATATATGTATATATGATCACATGGGTGTGCATGTGAGTGTGGAGGGCAAAGGTCGACGTCAGGCATCTTCCATGAAGGACAGGATCTCTCAGTGAACTTGGAGCCTACTGATCTGGTTAGACCTCTTGGCCAACATGGTCGTTCTGACTTCATGCTGCCCGTGCTGGGGTTACGAGAGCTGCATCTGGATTTTATGCGGGCTTTTTGGATTTGACCTCAGGTCCCCATGCTATGTGACACACACTGGAAGTACTGAGCTCTCTTTTCAGCCCCTTGAGTGGTTTATTTGTACTGAAACGATGCAAACGATAAACAGAAAAGATCTGGTCTTTTTGACACTGATTTGGACGAATGTCTGTGACTTTTAATATTAGTATCGGTTTCTAAGGTGAATCCATCACTCTTGCATATCGGTGAGTAGAATATGCTACCCCAAAATTACTGCTGTGGGAGGGTCACCCTTACTATACACCCAAATGCCCCTTTTTTTCTTACTGGAGCAGAGTTAAGAGGGCTCTGTGGAACACCCCTAGGCACTAATCTGCACACTACCTTTACGGTTTTTTAGAGGACGAAACTAGCCCTTCTGAGCTCATTATAAATCATTTTCCAATTTTAAAGGGAACTGACTTTATTTTTATGGAGGAGGCTTTAAAGGCTTTAAAAGCTGGAAGCCTGCCAGCACATGAACTCGACACTTGCCTATGGAATACTGGGAGGAAGAGAAGACGCCACCCGTCTCTAGGGTCCCTTACTGTCTCATCAGTGTCTCAGGATGGTTCTTAGTCCCCTGAACTGGCTACTGTGAATTGTGTATAGGAAAAAAAAAAAGAAAGAAATCAAAACATTTTCCTTTTACCGAAGATCTCATAAAATGAAAACGCAAGGAAGGGAACTCTTAACTTTTCAACGAATCTGAAATGCCTTATTTTTCCTCTGTTCTTTATGAGAACTGCAGATCCGTACACCCACGCATAACTTATAAACCAAACAACATCCAATGCCACTGGGTTGAAGATAAATATTATCAAGGAAAGTATCAATTCTTTTCCCTAATCTTTGGGGAAAAAAATCAAAAAACCCCCACCCCCCAACTTAACCGTCAGTGATTTCAAAGAAATTTTACTTTAAACCAGTGGCTCTCAACCTTCCTAATACTGTGACAACTTTGGTAGACGTGTTGTGACGACCTCCTCCCACCATAAATTTTTTTTTTTTGTTACTAGTTCATAACTATATGCTCCTTTTATGAATCGTATCATAAACATCTGTGTTTCCTGATGGTCTCAGGAGATCCCTGTGAAGGCTCGGTTGACTCCCCAGGGGTCACACCCCACAGGTTGAGAACTGCTGCTTTAAAGGAGAACTTTGCTTGAGTTTCAGTAATTCCGCACTGGAGCAGGAGGAAGGGAAAAGTTGTACAAAAGTTGACGTTGTGAAGCATCACTAACTAGGACTCTCTGATGAGGAAGTGAAGCAAAGAGAGAAGCAAGGGTATGCGTTAGTAACACAACGCACAGCCAGGAAGCTGCTTCTGCATTAATGCCAGTCTCTGGTGACAGCATCATCTGTGTGCTGGTGGATGAGAATTCTGATGTCATTAAAACTCTACCGGAAACCTGCTTTTTTGTTTTCTTTTTTCTTTTTTTAAAACACAGACCCACTGGCCTTCCTCACTCTCTGTTCGGGAGTTTTCAGACACTTAAGACTTTTTCTTTCCATCCTCCCCTTTGGCCTTTTTAAAGTAACACAGTGCGGGAGCTGGCGCGGAGAAGTCGACAGTGGCCTAGCGGGTGTGAAATCCTGCATTCTATTCTCAGTCCCACACAAGAAAATTACAAAGAACCCAGCAAGGGCGGTGACCAGTGGAGGGTGTCACAGATTGATCTCAAAGGATGAACTCAGTACTTAGGAATAAAACAAACCCACCACGATATTCTAAATATTGTAGGGCAACCGTACCATTGGAACTTGCAGAGATGTGGGGCTGACTCTGGAAGGTTCTAGAACGTGGACCGGACTGCCCTGAGAACTGCCCGCTTTGGGCTGGTAGTTCATTCCACGCCCCACGTGAAGGAGGGTGGAGGCCCTGCGGGGCCTCCGTGGAGGAGTTCAATCTCTGAGGCCAGACTAAATCCACATCCTGGGGCTCTTCTTTTAATTTTTCCCCTTCTTTGCCGACACGTTGATAGATCCTCCCGGTACGGTCATTCAGTAATCTTCTCATCCCCGTAATTTGTTTCTTAATTTCCATGCTTCCGTCTCCTAATGGAAACAAGGTCAAAGTTAGCACTGTAATTTAACAAAAGAAACCGAAACATAACCAGTGCCCTACCATAACCTCCAGGGCAGATGGCCCTTTGGAAACGGCAAAGAAGACGGATTCCACGCTCTGAAATCATTCACGAAGCTTAAAGGAAGGAAAACTGGCTAGGCCCTCAAGATCACAGCTCTGACACATCTCATCTACATAATTTCCTGGCCAGGTCCTCTCTCTGAGTGAAAAAGCTTTCTTTAGTGTAGGATCAGAAACCAACCTTCGGTTTCCTCTTTGGAAGTATTTGACGAGGGAGGGTTCGTAAGAAGTAGTGACAGAAGACCAAAGGTGGGACCAGCAGGGAGAGTCATCTATGCTATGCTTACACTTAATAACTCCTGCTAAAGATAACTACACGATTACACTGATATTGCAAGGTATTACAAATACCCTGTCTTCTCTCTTGAGGCCAAGCCCGGGGCCTGCTCCATACAGGAGGTGAGCTACACTGTCACTACCTCCCCAGCCCCGCAGCACCTTAAACTCTACGGTAACAATATTGTCTTAGCGAGGAAGTGTGCTTTCGTCTAACTGAAGCATGGAAAATCTTATTTCATAGTACGTATACCTTCATGAAGGCATCCTAATAAATGCTTAAAATTTAAAATGTGAGGAAAAGAAAAAAGACAGAGGATGCTATTAAAAAAAATGTAACGTCGTAAATAAATAGATAGTGATATTTTAATACACTTAGCATCATATGAACCAGATTTTCCAGACAGGCAGAACCTGGTAGCTGCAAAAAAAAAAAAAAAAAAAAAAAAAAAAAATCCCCTATGTACTGTAGTATCTGCTTAGATAGTCAGTTTGTTAATGTATTTTCTTACCAACTATTGTGTAAGGAAACTCTATAAGCTATTTTGAAATAAGAACTTCAAAGTTTGAGGGGCGGAGTCTGGGGACCAACCCATGCTAACCACGTTCTCTTCCACTGAGCAACACCCCAGCCCCTTCAACTTTGAAGATGGTAACAAAAACATTAATTCTGCCTTTCACGTTGAACAGAATGCTGGGAAAAAACACATGCCTAAGTTTATATTACGCATTAACACATTATTGAGAAGTACCTTGATTGGTAGAAAAAAAAATTTTTTTTTCTATTTCAAACACCAGCAAGGTTATAATCCAGAAAAAAGTAAATCACATTCCATCGTTTATGAGGATGAACGACCAAGCATGGTTTAAATATCACAGGGTCAACAAAATTTATGCCGCTCCCGCTAGTCAGTTGGGCGGGGTGTGTCTGGAAGAGTCCGGGGAATTCTGGAAGTGCGCCCTCCCCCGCCCTGGCAGGTGTAGTGAAATCTCAGTCAGGCACTGGCTTTCCCCCCCACTTAACAGCTTGTGCTCAGCTCAGGAGAACGCATCTTTCCTTTGTGTTCCTGCTCTCCATCCTTTGGCCAGGCTGGCCATGGAGAACACAGGCTGGTCTTCACCGGCGATGGCTAGGTGCTGCCTTTCCAGTCACCTGTGGCTCCTGGAAAGAGATGGCCTCCCTCAGTCGGGCTAACAGGTTCTTGACTCAGTGCCTGGGCACCTCCTGCACTGACCTTATAGATAACAGGGAGAGAGGGAGAGGAAGACGCTTCTTGACCAAAGTTCGCCTGAGTTGGAGATAAGATTCTATGATAAAGTATTACTACCATTTAAAAAAAGAAGAAGAAAAGAAAGAAAAGATAAGAAAAGGAACAAAGATTCTGGAACATTCTAAGGGCAAAGATGCTTTGTCATGGTACGATTTCGCTGTTCTAGAGCTTGAGTCCGTGAGGATTAAGACAAAAAATACAACTGGAGGTTTTAGGTTTTTTATTTGTTTGTTTGTTTCCATTTCTTGGTTGTGTTGATGCCCAGAATGCACAGCAGCCCAGAGAAAAGGAAGAAAGAAGATGGCACACGTACAGGAAGAACCTGGTAGTAAGCGGTGGCCGCAAGGTCTAAACGTCTTCTAAGGGAAGGACAAAGCTAGGAGCCGAAGGGCTTTGGGACCTCGTAGGAAGAACAACGTCAACCAACCAGACTCCCCCAGAGCTCCCAGGGACTAAACCCCCAACCAAAGAGTACACATGGGGGAACCCATGGCTCCAGCCACATATGTAGCAGAGGATGGCCTTGTTGGGCATCAAAGGGAGGAGAGAGCCTTAGCCCTGTGGAGGCTCCATGCTCCAGTGTAGGGGAATGGTAGGGCGGTGAGGTGGGGGTACATGGGTGGGGTAGCACCCTCATAGAAACAAGGGGAGGGAATAGGGGGCTTGCGGAGGGGAAACCAGGAAGGGGGATAACATTTGAAATGTAAATAAATAAGATATCCAATTAAAAAAAACAGAACAAGGGGCCGGAGAGATGGCTCAGTGGTTAAGAGCACTGACTGCTCTTCCAGAGGTCCTGAGTTCAAATCCCAGCAACCACATGGTGGCTCACAACCATCTGTAATGAGATCCGATGCCCTCTTCTGGTGTGTCTGAAGACAGCTACAGTATACTTACATATAATAAAAAAAATCTTAAAAAAAAAAGAACAAAAAAAATAGTGTATTTCATAATAAAAACATCTTATTTAATACAAAAGAAAGAAAAAAAGAATGCATGAACAAATGAACGAAAGAAAGAGAGAGAGGAGAGAGAGACAGACAGACAGAAAGACAAACCTCCAGAAGGGGGAGGGCAGGGTGAAAGCGGAGCTGCTAAGGAAGCCGGCTCAAGGTGGGCAGAGGACTGGTCATTCCAAAGAACAGAAAATCGGAAACTGCAGACACTTGCAGAACTCTCTTCTGAAGCCAGTAGAGGGACCAGAGGAAGGAAGGTGGGGAAAGGACCGGATGAGAAGTTTTTCTTAGAAGAAGCAGACTGGGCTCCTTCATGGATAACCTAGTCTTCAGGAACAGGGGCTTGGGTACTGGATGTATCCAGAAAAGTGGGGAGAAACTGAGGCCACTGCCTTTGCCGGTGCTCCCAGGGTAGAAGAACTCCTGGCCTGGCCGCCGACAGAGGGAAAGCGCTTGGCTTGCACATTCGGGACAGATGGGGCAGAAGTTCAGAATGCGACCTGGTGACTGCTGAAGGACTACGAAACAGCTGAGTCAGTCTACAGACCGGGCAGACAGACGGACTGACACACATGCCCAAACGTAGGGAGTGGTTGGTGGAACAGGTAGATAAGGGTGATTTCCTCCCAAGATCTGGGTTCACCTCTCAACTGCACTGACTTGCCACTGTCTACCAGACAAATTATTTTAGTTTCTCGAATTATAAAGATTTGCCTGGGAGCTGTGCTACGGTGACCTAAGGTAACCTAAGGGGTATGCAGAAGCAGTCCAGACAGGGTTCAGGCTATTCATGGTTTCCAAGGCGCTGGTTAATTAAACACTAACACCTCCGGAGGCAGCAATGTGTCTTCGGATAATCTAATCAGATAGATAGGCCCCAGCCTAATCTATCACGGTGGGTTCCAAGTGCTTCGGTTCTTTTGGTTGAAATTAAAGTATCTGTTGACTTCTCATCTTCCTGGGTCTAATGCATCCATGTTTTTTTCTGTGCACAGATATCCGGGAAGCAATGTCTCAGGAGTGGGGTTCTATTTGGAGAAATGAGATTCTATGTGGAAACCTGTGAATTCCTGATGTCTTTCCAAACCCCCATGCATCCTCACTTATGCTCGACTCCAAGAGACTAATCTACCCAGGAAAGGCAAACAAAAGAAACCATATTCTAATTGAGCCTCTGGAAGAGAAGACAGTGCTCTTAACCACTGAGCCATCTCTCCAGCCCCCTCTTTTAGTTTCTTAAGCAAGGCCTCGGGGACATTTACTATACACTGGCATTTGGCGATCTGTGGTGCACATGCATGGTGATGTCACAAGAGAAGAAGACACATGAGCTGTCTTATTGGTGAAACAGCCATAATTTAACTCCTTTCGAGACTGGAGGGGCTCCAGAGATGGTTCAGTCAGCAAAGGGCTTGCTTTATGTTTATGAGGACCTGAGTTCAAATCCCCGGTACCACGCAAAAGCTGAGCATGACAGTGTGCCCCTGTATCTCCAGGGCTGGACATGGGAGGAGAGGGAGACAGGCGGGTCCCTCGAGCCACTTACTATCTGAGTGCCACCTATAATAACCGACATACTTATTATACTTAGCTGATCCAGCTGAGTCAGTAGGTTCCAGTTTCCGTAAGAGACTGGACAAAATAAGGCAGAGAGTAACTGAAGGGGACAAGGTCCAGAAAGCACTACATGCAGAACTCTACCTACCCTTCATTCGATGCTGACACCGCTACATCACATTCCTTCACATGAAGAAGTCACAGACGACAGCCCAACAGCCCCACACAGAGTCACTATGTGGCCAGGCTATGCCTGACAGGACATTCAGTCTGGGGGCCACAAGGAAAAGATAACAGGCCATCTTCATGTGTCTTCTTCTTCTCAGTGGTTAAGAGCACTGTCTTCTCTTCCAGAGGTCCTGAGTTCGAGTCTGAGCAACCACATGGGCAAAACCCATGTGGTGGGATCTGATGCCCTCTTCTGACATGCAGGTGTACATGCAGATAGAGCATGCGTGCGTACATACATACATACATACACATATATACATACACACATATACCTTTAAACAAAGAAACTTTAGGAACTGGCTTATAAGACAGAAAGAGGCCAAGAGGCCTAGTGAAAACAGATACCAACACGGAGGGCATAAACAAGTAATATATTAATAGGACAATGTGAAAAGGTAATCAAATAAATTATTCAGCAGGATTGATCAGGGTCTCAGAGCTGCAGGAATCACCAGGCACAAGCTGAAAAACGCCCCCCCTCCAACTTTCTTAACATCCCTACCCAACTCTTTTTGTATTGATTTATTGCTCTCAAAAATGTTCCCAGTTCTCCCAGGCCCCATCACCACGTCTCTTCTGTGTCCTAGGACTCTAGTCACCAAACTGCCTGACTATTTGCAGAGACATCTTGAGTCATGGTCCTCTGGTGAAGATGCTGTTCTTTCTGTAACTCCTGGATCAAAGTTGCTCTCTCTCTCCTTCTCATCGGATGGGGAGAATGGCCCTGGCTTGCATTGGCTCCTAACATCACCGATTCTACCTTCAGGAAGACGTCCACAGAGACGTGCCACCAGCCACTGTTCCTGAGTAACAGCTTGGTGTGGCAGGGCATCGCAGCGGGGCCATCACCTCACCAGTGGCCTCAGCTGCCAGGCTGAGCAAGAAGCCGACTCTGGAGACAATGAGTTACTGTACTAGTTAACTTAGATTTGGTATCTTCCAATAGAAAGATAAGAGATGATCAGATAAGTCCTTTAGAAAAACAATTTGGGAACTCGATGGAGAAACTCATTCACGTGTGGAGAGGAATCCAGGAGAGTGTTGGTAAAGCTTACATAGGGATGAGCTCTTGACACAGCTAGGAGTGGGAAGAGGGAAGGAGACATTGAAGAACTTTAGTCCAAAGGGCTTGATGATTAACTCCTGGGAGGGATGTCAAAGAAAAATCAATGACAGATAACACCAGGGTTTGTAGCTTGTGGACCTGAATGGATGGTAGCAGCCGCCAGAGAATTATAAAAAGAGAGTTCTGCAGACGTGAGAATACACTGACATGCTTACTTATTTGCGATGCTGGGCTTGAAGCTACAGCCTTAGCATCCATGCTTTCACTGAACTCCGACACAGGCCCCAAGGACCTTGCTCTGATAAAGCCAGAAAGTAAGTAGGCACCTGGAAACGTAACCGTGTAAAGCTGACCAGGAAGGCAAAACTTCAGGGCTACTTCCGCAGTTGGCTGACCACTCTGTTCGGAGGGCTTCTGAGCACCACTAACCATTCCAAAGATCGCTGACCACCTTACATGGACACGGGAGATCTCCTCTTAACGTACAAGAGCACGCAGACAGTTCAAATCACACATTTAAACCTTAATGGCGGTATGACTGCATTCGAGTCTAACCTAGAAGGTGTGTGAAACCTACTCCTGAATTCCCAGTCGCTGTGGCAACTAAGAATCCCGCTCCTCACTCTCCCTGTCCCCATGTGCAACCTCCCACCATGCACTTGCCTTAGCAGGACCCGAACCACAGGAAGCTGGGGTACAGTCGTATGTGCTCCTGTGGTTAGCTTTGTACTACACTGCCATGTCCAGTTTCGTTTTAAAGAGGCTATGGGGAAACTTGGGATAATGAAACTACACTACAGGTGGAGCTCCAAGCAGCCAGGTCTGAATGCCACGGAGCAGGAAAGAGGCCACAGGCAACTGAATTGGTGACTGTTCTTCATCAACAGGGAAAAAAGCAGACTGAGGAAATAGCTTCCAGGCTGGAGGGTAGGCAACAGTCTTAGAGGGCTGGCTTTTCCAGTTCCTGAGTGCTAGCGCCAGTGCACAGAAGCCTCTGTACAGAGGTTAACAATGAGAACGCTTTTCTGCTGGGGATGATGAAAATGTCCTGGAACCAGACAGTGGCGGCGGTTGCGCAATACCAGGAGGGTCCTTTTTTCACACATGCTTGAGACTCCTGGCATTTTTTCAGGTAATGGCACGGTAAAGTAAATACAGAGAGAGCTGAGCTTATCAGTGGGACAGGGGACGCTGGCCAGGATTACACCAATGGCCTCAAATACTTCCCCTTGGACACATGTATAAGACACCTGTGTGGAACCGTGTCCTAGTGATGACGAAGCTTTAGGCTGTCACATGCTAGCTTCGATGGAGGAAAGAACGGAAGGGAGGCAGGTGCCTCCGTGTGGTGCAGTTTTCCTCACTGCAGATCTCTGCAGTGGACTGGAAGAAAAGGAATTTGAAGTGGACTCCACTGTGAGAGGACTTGAGATTAGCACCTCATTCCAGACTTAGATTAACAGGCAAATATTATCAAGGCTCCCAACCGGCATCTCTTGGTGGGGGTGGGAGGGGGAGGGTAGGAATGAGAGGGAGGGGGGTGTGCTTACCAGGGACGTGCAAGATTGGGTTCCAACTCAGCAAAACATGGTCTGAGAAGGAACGGTTGACAGGAGGAGGGACGGCTTTCTGTGTGAACCCTCCTTTTAAACTGTAGTCTTCAGTGTAGCCCCAATAGAGAAGGAACAGCCAGCTCTGCTGGAGAGGCCTTGCCAGATCCCAGCTTCCTGTAAGGCCTTGGAGGACATTCAAGAGCTCCAAGGGCTTCACACAGCATAGTCTGAATGCCATGGTACAGGAAAGAGGCAAAAAGTAGCTAAAGACTACTGAGTTGGTGAGTCAGATACTAGATAAGAGCATCTAGACCGTAAATATGTTGTCGCATGTGTGAGGACTCCGATAAGCTGAAAACTAGACAAGGACGCAAAAAATAATTCACAACAGGAACAAAGGACTTGATAAATATTTTACATCCCTTATGTCTCTGGTGATTAATGAAAATTAAGGCGAAACTCATTATCCTTGGTTTGGCAAACAAATATCACAGACTCACGAGAGTCGGTTTTGAGTGGGGATACGCACACTGTCATATCTCCCTGGTAGGTAGATAATTTGGTAAAAACAAAACAAAATACCTTTTTGGAAAGAGATTTGGCAAGCCCCCATGTCGGAATTAACCCTACAGAAACAGTTCAACAACTGTCTGGGACATAGGACAAGGGAGCCGCTGTAGCCTCATTTCCTTAGGGAAATACTGGGGACAGTATTTGCTTATTCATACAGAAGCATGATCACGGCATAAATCCATAACAGAAGCATGACTACAGTTATGAAGTAGCAATGAAATCATTTTATGGTTGGGGTCACCACAACATGAGGAACTGTATGAAAGGGTCGCAGCATTAGGAAGGTTGAGAACCACTGAGCTAGGCTTTCTAGTTGCTGTCCCATCATCCGGATGCCCGTGAGCACCTTATTCACTTAGCTATGTCACCATACATGGGGATAGCCGTGGAGTCTTTCTGGGACCGTCTTTATGGGTTCTGACTTCGCTGTGCTAATATAATAATCCAGTTGAAGAACGAGGCTTATAAATTTCCCTTTAAATTAGAAACTTGATTCACATCAACTCTGTTAGTTTCGCGAAAAACAAATGTTTTATTCAGAGAAGTAGAATCAGAATGTATTTACGTTCTTGGTTCTATGACACATACAGCAAAAAAAAAAAGGCTGACAATCCACACAGGGCAAAAATAACAAGATCGTGGATAGGAGCTGTCTCTAAATCCCAGCACCATGAGGGTAAAGGAAACCAACAGGGGGGAACGAGAAAGGAGAAAAGAAAAGAAAAGAAAAGAAAAGAAAAGAGCGACGTAACTCAACAAACCAAACCAAAATCAGCCACAAACACACAGAGAGAAGCAACAACAAAAACAAGACGCTTCCGAGTTCCTACAGTAAATAAAATCTTTGCCTTCATTCAGTGAGAGATGAAATATTCATAACCTACTGTTTGGAAAGACACAGCCTTTTCAATATAATTTGAAATGCTGATCCTCTAATCTACTGTACAGAAATCTTCTGACAGAGCTCTAATACACAAGTGCAAAGCTCGGCTACCCAAGATGCTAATTTCCATATCGGTATCATCAGTTAAATGTGAACATGGCCGAGTACTGACTGTATTACATTTCTTCAGTAATTAAAAACTTTTATTAAACATTGCAAGTTAAATGTACATGCCGTGACACGGTTTTGTTTTCAAGATAAGCGACATTGATGATGATGGAAACGGGTCACATCTGCAGCCTTTTTCTTTAAAGGTCACACAGAAGTCAGGTAACCTTGCACCCAAAGTTACCTGGAGGGTGGCAGCCTTCCATGAGCAAGACTAGGGGGAAATCTCCAGAGTTAAGCAATGGTAGCTTAAGTGAGTAGCTTCCAAACTTCCCGGCCACGGTTCAAGTAAGAAACACATTTCCATGACAACCCAGAACATGGATACCCTGCACACAAATGTGATGACAGCTTCATGAATTGCATTAATTCATTAGGCTTGCATGTATGCACTTTAAGATATCTATCTATCTATCTGTCTGTCTGTCTATCTATCTATCTATCTATCTATCTATCTATCTATCTATCTATCTATCTTTCTATCTATCTATCTATCTATCTATCTATCCATCCATCCCTATCTATCTATCTATCTATAATCTATCCATCCATCCATCCATCCATCCATCCATCCATCCATCCATCAATCCATCATTACTGCTGCTGCTGTTACTGCTCTCAGTGTCTGTCTGTCTGTCTGTCTATCTATCTATCTATCTATCTATCTATCTATCTATCTATCATTACTGCTGCTGCTGTTACTGCTCTCAGTGTCCATCTATCTATCTATCTATCTATCTATCTATCTATCCATCCATCCATCCATCCATCCATCCATCCATCCATCCATCCATCTATCTATCTTTACTGCTGCTGCTGTTACTGCTCTCAGTGTTGGTGATAATCCACTAAGTTGGTATCACAACCCATTTCTATGTCAAAACCACTGGTCTACAGAGCATTACCTTTAATGTGTTGGTTTTTTTTTCCAGGATGCCTGTTCAGGTGTCTTCCTGCTCTCCACATTCTTTCTGGAGTTACTGATTCTCACTTGGTTCCACTGGCCATCTGTGTACAGAACTCCAGGGCAGACTTCACTTCAGGATCCCAGACCCACATATCCAATTGTCTACTAGCCTCTCTCAGACACCTCACAATCGACCATCTATGCTATTAGACTCTACTTTCCTACCAATAGCCCCGAGTTATTACTGACTATGTTTTATCTGGGCTGCTCTTAACTCCAATTGGTCAGCCCTTAGGACCACGCTTTCTTGACTCCTAACCCACGGTGTCTTCTTCCTCCTCCCACTTCTTCTCCCTTCGGGATTAAACATTACCACAACACAGCTTTATTTAGCTCTGACTCTACCTATCTCCAAGCCTTAGTAAATGGCACCAGCTCAGCTGACAAGTCAGACAGCTAGGAACTATTCCTCTCCTCTCCTCCCCTTTCCTTCTTCCTTTCCCTCCCCTCCCACTCCTCTCCTCTCCCGACTCCTGCCCCTTCCCCTCTCCTCCTGTTTCCCCCTCCTCCAGGCAGTGAATCAATGTTCTCATCATTACGTCATCGTGCCATGACGTCATCATTCCAGGATGCTTCCCCACTGCTACAACTTCACTCCCATCATCACTGGATGAGACTTCTGCCTAAGAGCCGCAGAGTCATTCTTCCCCAGTCTATCCCACCCTGACCTGAGTGGGATTTTCCGACGATGCAAATTGAATCATACCATGTTCTGCTGTGAGATGTCAAAAACTTTAGGATGAAGCCCCAGCTCCCCAACATTGCTCGCTGGCTTCCACGTCTGGACTCCTTGCTCATTTCTGGAGTCTTGGTTTCTGCCGCTTTCCCTCTCCCCCACCCCCATGTCCACAGAAGCAGCAGTCAGGTCTCGGTGCACATTAGAATCACATAGGTAATGTCTGACCTCCCTTCAGAACAATTCAATAGATCTAATTAGTTAGTGACCGTCCTGTCAAGCCAGCAGACCCACTGCTTTAAATACAGTGAAGGCCTTCCAGAGGTTCCAGGGGTTCCAGCGTCCGGAAGCTCCTCCTTGTCTCAATCTCTACTTGTGCCATCAAACCTCTGTCATCAAACCTTCATGCTCCATGTTTAGGTCTCAGCTAAAATGGCATTTTCTCTCTTTTTCTTTCTTCCTTTTATGGAAAATAGACCTTTTCCCCCTCACATAATTTATCCCAATTACAGTTTCCCCTCCCTCTACTCCTCCCAGTTCCTCCCACCTCCCTCCCCATTCAGATCCTCGCCATTCTGTCCCCTCGTTAGAAAACAAACAGGCTTCCAAGGGATAATGATAAAATAAATATAATAAGACAAAAACCAAAACGAACACATCAGAATAGGACAAAATGAATACACAGATGGAAGGGAGCTCAAGAAAACACGAGAAACATGCATGAACGCAGAGACCTACTCTTCCACACACCCAGGATCCCATTAAAAACAGTGAAGTGGAAGAAAAGGCCGTTTTCAAGAGGGCTATGTTCCTGAATTCCCCAGAGGCCCTGGTATTCTGAGTTCCCTTGGGATCCAAGCCAGTGGGCTTAACATCTCTTTGGTCTCACATTAGTGTCTGTTCAATAGACAGCTGCACAACGAATAGAAAGAAGTTATATTAAGAGACGTGATGGGAAGATTCGGTTAAGGACAGCTTTTAAAAACTGGTCCCCAAGAAGTAAACGGGCAACTGTGGCATCTCTGAAGAAATGTCTCCTTTCTATCAAGCAAGCACAGGATGGCGAACAGGGCCACTGCATGCCTCTGGCCAGTCTTGTCTTAGGAAAAGCTTTTCACAAGGGAAGTATATGTTTCATCCCACTAGTGCATCCAAGGTGGAAGATGGTAGAAATTCTTCCCTCTACTTTCACATGAAGAATTGTCAGAGTAACCCAGGGGGAGACGGGTCAGGTGGGGGCCACACATCTGCACTGTGTTCCAGCACTAGGCTCTCCCTTCCTGAGGAGCCTTCAAAGGAAGGACACTGAACTTGTGGAGAAATGCAGAAGCTAACACCTCCACGGCGGCAGCTCCCAGCCACGGTTCATGTGGTGCATATTAAGGTGCTCATTAAAGTCTTGCTGTAATCGAAAAAATTATATATGTGCGGTGAGAATGAGTTAGTGTTAATGGAGGAACCTTTACTTCTGCCTCCCCCGACTTTGTGCTTTCTAGTTGTATCTTAACCTTGCGTTTTTTTGTGTGTGTGTGTGTGAGACTCTGTGCATTTTATCTGTAGGCGTAAAGTCAGGGTTGAGATATAATTCTATTAACCACATACACAACTTCATAGTCTATTATGTTGCTTCAACTTTTTCTGTAAAAATAAATTGTTAAGGATATTATTCCTGGAACAGAATAAATTCTTGGAATTACTGAGTAACTGATGTACCGCACCACTGTTCCAAGAACAGATCACTTATTTCATCATGACAAAGTAAAGTTATTAATCTTCCACTTCAACAATGAGAGATGCTGAGGGAGGGATGCGCAGACACCTGCATTCCATTTCAGTTCAACTTTATATCATCCATAAACATCTCTGTTTTGGACACCTCGTCGAAACAAATGCTCACAGCCTACTCTACGTAGCACTCGATTTTATGCAACTATAAAAGTTCCTTGATGTTAATTACAGAGACAAATGTCTCATCACACATTTGGTTACCAGATAGCATAATTAGTTTTCTCCATTAACCTTTCAGATATAAAATTTGATTTCCAAGTAAAAAACATTGTAAAAAACCCTTGGAACTCAAATGACACAGTATATTTGTACATGCTTGGGAAAAAATGTAATCCTGGGAGAACAATTTTATGAGTTCTTATTTACAAGGATAGTGATTGTCTGGACTAGGAAAGAAAAATCTGTCTCGACTTTGCAATGATTTTAAATATGTTGTCAAGTACACATGTAATAAGCTGTCCATTGTGCAGAGAGGAGGCACAGTAACCTGACCATGAATGGAATGTGCCCTCCATCTCTCCTGCTTGAGGCTGAATCCGTTCATCAGAGCCTCTCAGCTGAGAGAGAGACAAAGAAGGATAAGACAACAACCAAACAAGGCAAGAGTGCTCAGCAGGCTGTGGGTGATGGGACGGTGCTGTGTCACATGGGACGGTGCTGTGTCACATGACAAGGTTTCCACCAAGAAACCACATATGCAACGATGGGCACAGGCCTTGGGCAGATGGCGGTGTTGTAGCATCCTAGCTTTGTAAGGATATTCTTTGATTGCCACACAATGACAGACTTGCCTGGTGCACCACCACAGCTTTTTCTGTTCCAAGCTAAATTGCCCCCAAATGACTATGCCACACTATGGCTTGTTAAGAACTATGCTGCAGGTCACATATGTGGGAAGCATGTTTGATTGTTATAACCTACTGACATTTATGCATATTTATGCTGCCAACATGTTAAGGACAGAAAGAAGACCTCACTGCACTACGGCGTGGGACACTGCTATACAGGAGAGCTGTCTCTACTCCATGTAGCATCTCACTCAGATTAGCTGGCAATTGGTAGGAAATTATAGTTAGCATGTTTCAACATGGTACTCACTCATCCACTCAAAAACAGTTATTAAGGACCTGCCCTGTGCCGAGTTTTGGACTGGGAAAACTGTAATTGTTAAACTCAGAAGTCTTGCTTTTATAAAGGAGACTTCTGCTGAGCCTGGAATGATAAAGAACAGAGGACCACATACAAGGTGGAAGAGGCCACTCTAGACTGGAACCAGCAGGACACAGCAGGATGCACTGCAATACTTCAGGGGCGCGTTCACAAGCCGTGGGAGTCTAAGGCCACGGAGGTGGAAGACGGATAATACACAGGGCCACAGAACAGCTTCTTATTTCAGAGGGACAGGTTGGGGTGGGGAGTTCTTATCAACCTAATGAAGCATACACAATTAAAACTAAACATCTCATTGTTACAGTTGACATATTTTACTTCTGAAATGAGAGTCCAGTTAGTTACTAAATATGTGTAAATTTCCACCAGGGTAAAAAAAAAAAAAAGTCGAGTAACAAAGTTTCAAATGAGATGGTTTCACTTAAACCCAAGTCTAAAACCAGACTCTTCTCTCTTCATTCATCAAACAGCCGTTGATGTTCCTTCTGAGAACAGCCGTGCTGGACAGAGCTAACCCTTGGTTACAGTGTAGCAGGAGAGAACCATAATTAAACTTTTTACATTTCTACTTTAATAGGGATCCCATAAAGGGGCAGGGGAGGAGGTTCATGCTGACTACCTAAAGGATGCTTCAGGAATGACATGGAGCCGGTGAAGAAGGAAGGGGGGCCGGGGTGGGGTGGGGGTGGAGGTGGGGTGGGGAAGGTGCATGGCCGACAGTTTGAGGAAGCAGGCCCACTGTAAGAGCACAAAGTGGCTGGTGTAGCTGGGCACAGGGGCTGAGAAGGGAAGTATCAGAAATAAACAGGAGGGGCTGGGGATTTAGCTCAGCGGTAGAGCGCTTACCTAGGAAGCGCAAGGCCCTGGGTTCGGTCCCCAGCTCCGAAAAAAAGAACCAAAAAAAAAAAAAAAAAAAAAAAAAAAAAAAAATAAACAGGAAAGAGACAATATGTGTTGGGGGCCTTACCATGCTAAGGAGTGTGGGCCTTAACCAGAAAGTATTAAAATGATGGGGTATGCCAGTGTCAGGCAGGGAGCAAGTCAAGGTGTGTATGATGCTGGGAGGAAGCTAAAGATGTTCCCTGAATCAACTACTGCAGGTTTGGGCTGCTGGCATGGCCAGACTGACTCCCTTCTCCCGGCCCATCCTTTCCAAGTTGTTTTCTCTCCAGTAATCTGCAAAACACACACACACACACACACACACACACACACACACACACACACACACACACAAGGTTTCTTGTATCAGTGTTCTAGGCTTATTTTAAGCTTTGAGGTGCAAAATACACCGTTCCAAAGTTCCAAAATCTTTATATGTGTGTGTGTGTGTGTGTGTGTGTGTGTGTGCGCACGCGCACGCGTATGCGCATGCATACGCCTCATATTCTGCCCTTTGAGGACATTTTTTAATTGCCTAATCGCAATTGATGTAGAAGTAAGACATGACATCTACGTTCTCACCCAGAGAACAGTATTGGAGCACACAGAGCCTCCACAGAAAGGCAACCTTTCTCAAGACAGATAATGCCCTGTGGGGGTCCTCGAGAGTGGGTGCAGGTGACATCAGTCTCTCTCGTCCCTTGTAGGGCACCCCTGGGAAGGTGTGACTTGAGCAGTTGTGCACATAGGATCTGTTGCCCCGGAAGGTGATGATGGCTGCTAGGTTTACTGCTGGAATTGTATGATGTATTTTTCTTTAAGTAAAAAATCTGCTTTGTGTGGACTCTGAGAACTAGATAGATAGAGTAAGATCAATTTTTCAATGGGTCAGTGTTAGCCTATGCACTTTGCTTCTATGAAGGTTCCGGTATCATGGCAAGGTTCCATACTAGCAGAGCATATGGCCTTTTAATTTTGATCTTCAACACATTACTAGATTTTACACACAAGTTTATTTCCTTTTTGAACTTTTCTAGATTTGTAAAAAAAAAAAAAATTCAAATTGTATCTCACAGACCAAGATCAGAAAACCCAAACTTTAGCTTTAAGATGTATAATGCTTTCAACAACAATGGTGCCCATAGGCTTGTATGCATTTCCCAGTGACAGACTGTTTAGGAAGGATGAAGAGGTACAGCCTTGGGCTGGAGAGATGGCTCAGTGGTTAAGAGCACTGACTGTTCTTCCAGAGGCCCCGAGTTCAAATTCCAGTGACCACATGGTGGCTCATGGCTATCTGTAATGAGATCTGTTGCCCTCTTCTGGTGTGTCTGAAGAGAGATACAGTGTACTTATATATAATAAATAAATAAATCTTTAAAAAATTAAAAAAATAAAAAAGAGGTACAGCCTTGTTGGAGGAGGTATGTTACTGGGTGGGCTTTGGAAGTTTTAAAGCAAGCACTCTGTATGTGTTTCTCTGTCTTTTGACTAAGGATCAATTCTTAGCAACTGCTCCAGCACCATGCCTGCTTGCCTGCCACCATGTTTCCCACCATGATGACCACGGATGAACCCTATGAAACTGTAAGCAGGCTTCCAATTAGATACTGTCCTTTATAAACTGCCTCAGTCATGGTGTTTTATCCCAGCACCAGAACAGTGACTGAGCATGGTAGATTACAAGAACTTCCTCAACAAGGTTCTATGAAACACTGAAGTTTGGTTTATCCGCTGTTGCTAAAATTTCAATAGGGTGTTGTGTTCTAAGACAGATCTCCGGCTTTTATGCAGCAACGTCTGATCTGTTCGTGTACTTAAATGAACAAAGACCTACTAGGCAAGCACCATTATAAACACAACACTACACTAAGTGCTTCTGAGAATCCAAAGAGGAATCCAGGCCACACTAGCCTCTAGGTTTAGATAATCTACATCAGGACAGATCAGGAGAGATGATGAAAATAAACGAGCAGTCCGATGTGACAACTGTTCAAACAGGTTTGAGGAAGGATCTGCACCGTTACCTGGACTACAATAAAGCCAGGCACAGAAAGAAATAAAGATGAGGCCATGAGTGTTAAGTACTTCGAAAGGAATGATGCTAGTTTTCAGCAGGAAAACACTCAGAAGAAAAACGCTTTAGATTTGGAAAGGAGATATAATACACAAAGTAAGAGCACAGAACTTTCCAGTTTGAAAGATGGTATTTAGGATTTTGTATGCTCAAGAAGAATCTGACGAAGTGGTCTGGCAGGCAGTGCTACTCTATCACAGAAGATAAAGAAATTTTCTCAAGAGTTTTTTTGTTCAAGGTATAATTTTCTAAATTTTATTTTTAAAATTTGTGTGGGTGTTTTGCCTACACGTGTATCCGTGTATCACATGTATGCAGGGTCTGTGGAAGATAGAACGGGGGGGGGGTCAGCTCCCCTGGAACTGGAGTTATAGATGCCGGCGAGGGTCATGTGGGTGCTGGGAGTCAAACCTGGTACCCCTACAAGAACAGCCAGTGCTCTTCACTGAGCCAGCTCTGCAGCTGCTCAGGGTTATTAACTGTTGACCTGAGACCAAACTGAAGTTTTCTGAACCTAAGTCTGCTTTTTCTCTGCTGGGTTATAAACTGAAGAGCGTGTGGCCTAGGCAATACTGGAATTAAACTTTGAACACTTTCAGAACGGACTGGATTTTGCTAGGAGTCTGGAACTGGGACAGGCATGGTGGGAGAGCGCAGACAGCAGAAGCAGCCTGAGTAAGAGGGCAGAGATAAGAAAGCAAGGAGCTCCTGGAGGTTATGAGAAGAGACCACTTTGGCACAGAACATTTTTTTCTCCAGTGAAAAATGAAATAGAAGAGAAGAACAGAAAGGTAAGCCTGGAAGACAACGAGCAGAAGATGAGGAGGATGGCAAAAATACTTTCTATTCGAAGCAGAAGCAGAAAAGATCTGCCCAGACCACATTCAAACGCAGCTCTCATTACTGGAACACTTCTGCCCAGGGCAAGTGAACACTTCTGCAGACCCACCTCTCTCATCTACAGATGGAAATGTCTTCTCAGAAGCATGATGAGTTAAGGAGACCATGAACAACCCTCTCTTCCTCAGAGGTTCCTGAGCTTCTCCAGGTCTAAACTATTAACTACCTCCTACCTGGGCTGCCCTTCTCCATCTAGAGATGTGCCATTTGCTGGGGAGCGGGCATTTGGAAGCAGGGAAGTGCTGGCAGGATTGGACAAATGATGGATGCTGAATTCTCAGTTAAGAGACAAACTTGATCCTGTAGTCTCTGCAGAGAAGCCACTCGGTCAGATCAGCTCACATGAGCAGCTCATGAGGAAAGCATTAGAGACAGTCCTGCCATGGCGAAAAGACCTCAGAGCACGGTGTTAAGACACCTGAATTTAAGTGTGGTCAATTGCCAAGTACTGTGTGGCCTTATGCAAGTCACTTCTATCTCCAAGATTAGTCTCACATTTATAAAGCAGGAGGAGGACCAATGTCTATTTCCTAGTATAGCAGTAGTTGTAACTATGACTAAGGAAAGTGGTGGGACAAGGCTAGCCCAATGGCCTCCTGCCTCTGGGTAGACAGTAGCAGCTTAAGAATGACCAACTTGGCGTCCAAAGCTACAATGTATCTAATGTGCCCAAGAGCCTTTCTAAGAGTGAAGCAGACTGCAGCTGTCTGAAGTCTGAGGGGTGGGGGCTTCAGTACAATCGCACATTTGGTGCTGACTGCAGTCTTAGAAACCATGGTGTTCAATGTTTACAATGACTGTAGTACTCTAGCAAGCTAGAGGTTAATGGGGCTCTATAGGGGCCTGGGAGGGTCTCTGAATCTCCTTTACCCTTCTGGGGACAGCTTCACTCTCCTTTTATCAGTAGTTCATGACTAGGGCCCTGCAGGGGAGTGCATCAGAATTAAGCAGAGCATGTGGTCAAGGGCAGGATTTGTGGGAAGACACACTGGTTTACATCCTAGGTCTGAGCAACTGAGCATCTCTGTAAACTCCCAAATTCCCCCAGAATAGAAACAACAGTGTTTCTAATTAGGATAATGAATGGAATAACGAACAAAGTTCTTAATGTTATACCGCACCTGACTTTTGATAAATGCTACCTATGTTTGCTGCATCCTGAGTACACAGAGTTGTCTCCTCATTGGGCCATTAAGGAAAAGCTGTACTGATACAAGGACAGGTACACTGGCCATTAAGTGGGTGTGGTGCTGTGCGTGAAGCTTCTGGTAAGAGGCGTGAGTGCAGTTTAGATCCCAGGGTTCTGTTCTTTTCCATTTCCCTTGACTCTCAGGTTGCACCCCACTCTTGTCATGATACATGATGAAACATCAGGAAGGAAGGTTCCCTTCCTTCCTCAGGCACTACTTTGGGGGGCCACCCAAGAACTGAGGTGGGACCCAGCTGATTAATCCCTAGGTCTTGAAGAGTGGCCATCCTAGCTCTCCAAACAGCAGCACTGCATGGTGGTCAGGGACTAAGTTCCTTCATGCGGAAGTCTTACGTGTGTTCTCTTGAGTGAGATTCTGGAGTCCTGAGTAGGGGTAGTATTTAATCAAGGAATCGATTACAAGATTCGGAGATCTGGACCCCAAATCAAACAGCATCACTACTGAACCCTGTGCTCCATCTGCTGAAAGACGTGGTACTGAATGAAATGTGAAAAAGACCAACACACACAGGGGTGGGCACGCCGGCAACAGGAGCTCCATAAATATTTGCTAAGCGAATAAATTAACGAGACTTGAACACCTGAAAAAGAAATGAGCCTCAGACGCGTATCCTACAAAAATAAAAGTGAACTAAAAGCTAAAGTATAAAAAGGGACTTCATTTAATATTTGTATCACCGTGACGACGAATACATTGCCTCATTAAAAAGTGTCTTTCTTCTAGCTACAGCTTCAATAACCCTTGGCTTGGCTGGGCAGAGGAGAAGTTAGAAGTTGGGTATGTCCTTTCACTCTGAGCTTCAGCTCTCCTTGTTTCATATCCATATTCATACATTATTTGGGGGTGGTAATAACTGCCATGATTACAGAAGGACTCCCAGATAGCAGGAGAATACTCTCTAAAGTTCAACCCTCATTTATGACCTAATTGTAGGCATGCCCTCTGCTTATCAGTCTGTTGGCCAGTACCTCCCTTCCCAGGGGAATCTTCTCCCTATGCAAATCTCAGTAGTTCAAGGTCTACCTCCCCACCCTACCTTTGCAACTAGCTCTAGAGCCTTTCTTTCCCTGATCCTTCCCAAGCTGTTTAATTCCTGTTGAGGCAGAAGCCACGGGCAATGGGGTGTTCAACGCTCAGGCAGAACTTGCCCTAGGATTCCCCTTAGGTTAAGTCCCACGGAGTGACCTTTGGTGTCTTCCTCAACATCTCTAAGCCTTATCTATCTATGCGGATGATTGACCCTGGTACAGATGGGCTGTGGGGACTGAATCTGAACACTCACATAAAGAGCCTTGCGTGCCTCATTCATGCTTCCGCTGTTGTGACCGCATATGGTACCTTTTATTCCAGAACTGTTTTAACCCCTCCCGTCCCCCAAAGGACTTTGGTCCCCAGAGCAGGGTCCCTGTCCTACCCATTTCTGATCGCATGCACATTCCAGAAATCCAACTCACAGGATTTCCCCACAGAAACACTTGTAGAGTTGATTAAACCGTTGGTCTCCCTTCAAACAGTGCTCAAATCTTTACTGTAGTTTCAAAGAACTGGCTTGAGAAAGTCAAAGTCCACAGGGTAAATTTACCTCTTCTAACCCTTAATCAAATCAAAAACATGTCAGCAACTCCCAAAGCACTTACACAACCCATTTTAGGGAGCTACTTTACCACTCCGGATATATTGCATTAGTTAGCAGCCTAAAAATATTCCAAAGCCATAGATTTGATGGATTCTGCCAAACTCTAGAGTACTCTCTATTTCCCTGAGACACGTATGTGAATCTTCTAGATGTAGACTGTTGCAGAGAACACACATGTCTGAATACAGAACGTCCTATGTAAAGTCATGGAAGCTATGTGCTAGTACTTTTTAGGACTCTGGAGTATCTAAGTATCAACTCTTCCAGATCCATGCCCTTAGGAATGAATAGGCTTCAGCCATTTACAAAGTAGCATCTGTGTTTTAAGAAGAGGAAGGCAAACTGTCAGCAACAAAATTCTTAATTTCGGATGTCATCTGTAACTATCTCTGTTCTATGAAACTGTTTTCAAATCATCTGCACTTCTTTTTAATGGGCCTAGAGGACCTTTGGGAACCAGATCTGATTTTCCCCAGAACAGGTACTCCCTCAACCTCGAACTCTTTGTCAAAGGCTTTTCTACAAACCACGGTCAAGATGGACTCAAAAGTCTGGCTCCTTAATGATATTTCCCGAATCTTCTATTCAAACAAGGAAGAAAGAACGTTAGCCCCGCCCCAGAGCTTGCATTCACTCAGTTCCCAGAGCTAGCATCATCCTGACCTTCATCCTGCCTTTCAGCCTCACAATCCGTTACTAACATCGCTACTGTTTTCCAAGCAACTAAGAGGGAGGAGCTGCCAGGAGACCTTTGCTGGACAAGAACTAAATCCAGGACGTGATGTTCCACTTGCATGAGAAATGTAAATTTTCTACCAGAAGGCAAATTCATTTTTCTCAGATGGCTTCAAGTGGTACTTAGAGAACTCATCTCACCAGGTCGGAGCACGGAAGGGAGTCTCATCTGAGAGGGGTTTTTCTGGGCCATAGCATCTCACTTGACTTTAGTGTTCAGTGTTCATAATAGTCAGTAGGTGCTGGGAATGGTGCTGGTCTTGGGTCTGTTCCCTGCCTTACTGGAAAGACCCAAGTGCCTATGGCATTCATTCTGGTCGGAACGGATTGTCTGTTTCTCCTCTGTAAGTGTGACTTCTGCCTGCCCTTTGCACCCTTTTTCTTCCTTAAACCAAAACAGAGAACGAGATCTTGGGCAAAAATACCCTACACAGTCGTTACAATGTTTTAATCTGAAACAAAACAAAACTAGTAATCTCCATCTAAGCGGCCAAACTAGCACAGATATCCGCAGTCACTGAGTTCTGGCCCTTGCTCTTAAGCCCTCTTACCCACTTTTACCCTGATTTTCCACAGGCTCTCTTTCCTGGTTCTGCAGGCCTGGCCCTCGCCCTACTACCTGAGGTTGTCGAGAGTCCAGGATGGACAAAGTTGAAGCTAAATGTCACCATATACCTTGCACTTTGCCTTGATAAACGCTTTCAGAGGAAGCATCCTGGGCAGTTTGATTTTTGGCTCAAAGGCTGCAAATAACAAGCTGTACACGAAAGATGCTCCATGTACTTGCCTCATGCCTAAGCTGTACATACACAAGCAAACAGGGTACACTTTTGGCTACCTACATATCTGTGGGCACTTGTCAGAAGGTTTAGAGGATGCTGCCTTTGCTCCCTCTGTCCCTGAGGTAGGTAAACCAGGAAGGGTGGTGACAGGAGAAAGTCATCTTTCCTCCCTGACCACAAACGTTAGTGAGGAAGACACAGCCAGCAAACGCAAAGCTCTTGGGGAATAATAGGCACCATCACGAGGTGTGGGGGCAGACAATTGCACTTTTATTCTCCTTACACTGTTTGAACTATAGATTTCATTTAATTGTGTCATGGCAGGAGAAGCCACCGGGCCATAGAGGTAAGAGGACATTATCATGAGACAGCCCATCCATCCTCCATCCCACCCAAGGCAGAAGCAAAACCAAATAAATAGCGGCTTCCTGGAAATTGAATTTCTGTTATCCAGATGTCAAAGATGTAATGCCCCAATTACACAAACTATTGCTAGTGAAGCATGCCAGCGAGTAAGCAATGTAAATGGGGTGAGCGTCGAGTGGCGAAACTGCGCAGTCAGCATCTGGCTCTGTGACTGAGTGATAATTAGCACTGTGTGTAGACACTAATAAACATTTATGTCTGAAATTACAACTTTTAGCAATGTTAATAAGGGATATATTGGCAATCTGTAAAATAAAAGGTCTTGAAAAGAATGTCATGCATTAAGCAGCGGCAGACACTTCCCGTTCTCCCACAATCTCCTCCCCCTCACCCCCCTGAAATTACAAATGGCCACACGCCATGCTTTTTTTTTTTTTGCCGAGAAATTAATTGATATAAGAACCTACCTAAGAAAATGGGTTGTGTCTCTTTGGTCTCCCCATTAACATCGTTGCTGAATTCTGAGATTTTATACACCTCATGGTGATAATCTGGCATGAGAAAATAACCGAAAATTAGAATTTTAATGACTGCAACATATAGGGATGAGCAGTTAAAGACTCCCGTCCCCATATGTATAATTTACAGGTATATTTTCAAGAGCTCTCCCAGAAATTGTAGTTAACAGTAATCACCAAACCTTGGCTTACTGTGACGTACAGGATCTTGAAATGTTACTTTGCCTCTACAAAACAGGTATGCTTGGCCACAGTTTTCACAGCAAGAATATTTGTAAAAAGAAAGAAAAGAAAGAGGAAAATCTTGCCAAATCACAGGCCAATGGAGTTTCCCAGATTTATTTCCACAACCCATTTTGGTGAGCATATCAATAGTATGCTTCTGAACTGCCTCTTTTCTCAGTTTACCCAGAAAATCTCAGCTTAAAAGTAAAGCCCGTATTTTTAAAAAAAGATATTGATGTGTTGTTTTTAAAAAGTATACTTTGAAAGGAAGTCAGACTTTCACCTTTCACCTAAGTGAATCTTTTGCATTCAATTATTGCCCTAACTGAACCTGTGATAGTTTGTCTTCCAAAAAAATTTGAAAAGCACCCGAATAGCAGAATCACTCAGCATAAAAAAAAAAAAAGAAAGAAAGAAAGGAAAAACTCCTTATGTTAATCAAATTTTCAAATATAGCTTACGGTCTCCTGTGGAAGCCACAGCATTTTGGTGCTGTAGCTTTTTACAAAGCAAGATCTCCCGGGTATGAAAATAGAGGTCCCTTCTCAACAACTATCCAAGGTTTGGGTGGGCTTGTCTTTTGTTGTTTGCCTTAGCTCTCACAGGACAACATGATAAAACGACCCTCTCTTTTAAGATAGAGTAGTTGTTTCCTGGGGTCATAAGGAAGAAAACAACCTCTATTCCTGAATGGAACACATTGTATCAACAGGGCCATCACACATGGAGACACTTCCAAAGTACAAAACTCGAGTCAACACCCCTGCTGGGGAGGTGGATACCAAGGAGTCGCCAAATATTTTGAATACATGCACTACTCTATGGTTAAACAGTACAAAACTAAATTAGGGGAAACACAGATGAGCAGAGTCTCAAAAATGTCTATAATTAAACCATTTCCAGACTAGCCAAAAGTGAGCTTTATAAAATCCTCATTTCAGCTTAGCCCAGTTCGGTAAAACTCTGTCCCTTGCAACCACCTTCCAATAGTCACCTGTTTACACGTGACTTTTGCCGGGGGCCCTTGGAACAACCATGTGGCTCTTTCCTCAGATGCTAATGCTAGATAAAAATCACCCAGGCAAAGTGGACAGCTTCTCTGGTTTGGCTTTGACCCAAGTTGATTCAAAGATATTTAAAGAGGGTGGGCTCATATTAGGGCTTGTGCCACTGTGGGGTGGGGTGGGGTGCGAAGGTATCACCTCTCTCTTTTATTAAGGTGATACTCGACATTTTGACAGGTGGGTTCCTTATCTAGAGTTGTCATCATTTTTCTTTTAAAGATTCAAATCAGGAAGATGGACTCGAACAAGAAACAGAACCCAGAGGAGACACTATTCAACTTTCTCCTCCCCTGACAAAATAAACACCTATGAAGAGTGTGCTGTACACCTGTTAGTCTGCAGGACCTAGCTGGATTTTTCTCTTTCTTCTTATGATGACACTTGTCTGGCTGGCATTCGAGCTAGTCTTAAAACTACCTTTCCACCCAAATCACTCAACTGGAAAAGATGCTGTATGTCAACAATTTCTGCCTTGAGCTTCGATTCCCTAATGAGCTGATTCTTCTTAAAAAGAACAATGATCATCTTTTTCTCCCCTCCTTCTCTTTGGGTGGGGGGGAAAAAAACGAAAACAAAAACAAATCCCAGTCCATTCTCGGCCTGCCGGCCAGGCAAACCCTCAGCCACCCCAGCCCAGCGGCGGCCACGGCGGCGGCACCCCCGAGCGGGCTCGGCTCCCCGGTGTCATTGTTTGCTAATTTCCTGACGTGCCCTCCGACTTGTTTACCTTCAATAACACCCGGTGGGTCCCCCTCAGGCACAACTTTCCCCGCGGCGGGGCGTGTGCGGCCCGCGGGGGCCCCGGGTTCGGGCGGGGACGAGGGGGTCGGGGCGGGCGCGCCCCGGCGTGGAGCCCGCGGGCGGCCGGGCGCGCGGGGCCGAGTGCGCGGTGCGCGGCGCCGGCTTCCCGCCGCTGTCCCCGGGCCGGCAGCTTACCTCGGCTCACCAGTTTGAAGCTCTGGGATTTCCTGCTTCTTTTCCTCTCCGAGAACTCCATGGTGCGGGCAAGGTGGCGGCACGGCAGGAGACTGAGGCGGCCGCTGAGGCGGGCTCGTGTCACCGCCGCGGAGCCGCCAGGACCAAGGTCCGCGTCGCGATCGGCGGGGGAGGCCGAGGGACGGGAGGAACCACCGCGAGCCCGGCCGGGGGCTGCGCGCCCGGGGCGAAGTTGTCCCCGCGCGCGGCGCCGCCTTCCCCGTGTCTTAGGCGACCCCTCGGTGCCCCCTCATGTCGCCTCGCTTTTTCCCGAACGCAGCCCGCCGCAGCCCAACTTTCCGCTGGGAGCCGGGCGGGGTGGGGGCGCGGAGCTGCGGGGTGCTCGCCGCGGCCCGCCTGGGCTCAGCCTGCGGACGCGGCCCGGGAGACGCGGCGAGCCGAGGAGGGCGGCGGCGGCGGGTGCGGAGCGGCGGCCGGGGCGCTGACCGCCCCCGCGGGAGGAGGGGCCGCGCCGGCGGGGGCGGCGCCGCCGGGACCCTGGGGCCACCTGCTGGCGGAGCCGGGCCGCCGCCATCCCCTGGGGGCCGCCGCCACTGCTGGACTCGGCCGCGCGGCGACCCGGCGTGGCCCGGAGGCCGCGGCTCAGCGTCGGTGGCCGCCTGGGGCCCGCGGAGCTGCCCCCGGGCGGACGCCGCGCTCTGCGGGGCCTCCCTCCGCCGCTCCGGGAGGCGAGCCTGCCTTTAGAAATAAGCCGGGGATCGCGGCTCCTCGGCGGCCAGCCCTCGCTCAGTCTGAGAGCCGGGCGGTGCCAGGGCCAGGCGCGGATTTTAGGCAACTTTTAGCAGGGGGTGAAGAACTTACCCATCCGCGCTCTGCGAGCAAACGGGGAGAAATTTGAGAATGGACTGCTGAGACGACTATGGGATGGAGCAAACTTCAATTCTTTACCCCTATCCTGGGGGCTGGAGGGGGAAGTTATATGCAAAGGGGGTGCTTGGAATGGTGTTTTGGGGAGAGGAATACAAGAGGTGAGGAGTGCAAGGGGGTGCAGGCTCCTGGAGAAACAGTGGTCATAGCAGGTGCCTAGATTCTGCCACTTGAGGCAGAAATAGCAAAAATAATTGACGTCCACAAATGACCATTGGGAGTTTTATGTAATATTTTTCTCTGGGGTGCACTTACTGTAGGCGCCATTTCTTACCACATGTTTTAAGCGGGAATAGAAAAGATTTTTTTTTTTTAACATCACCTGGGAATGGTAGTGTGGGAACATGATCTGACAAGCTTAAAAGTACTGCCTCCAAATCTACGGTTTCTAGACCAAAGTACAAAGGGGAAGAAGGGACGGGCAGCTGCTGCTCCAGCACCTTGGTAAGGTCAGGTTGCTCCAAAGAATAGAGAGGAAAGCGGGGAGGGGGCGGGGGTGTGGTGGCCTCTCTTGATGAATGAGTGAGGTGAGTTATAGTCAAATGAGACAGCCTTTCAAAAGCCACTCTGATATAACCGTGACATTAAGAGCAGGGTAACTACCAAGGAAAGGGGAATGTTAGAAGCAAACAGTGCAAGCATACCTGGGAAATAAAACCAAAGGACCGGGTGGGCATCAAGCCAACTGGAGACAGCAGGATAGACATAGGTGTGGACCAAACGATGGGAAAGGTGGTTAAACCTGGCTGGCCTCGGTGAGACGAGAGCTTTCATTCAGCGCAACAGAGTAAATCCCTTTAAGAGAGGATTCTTTTTTTTTTTTTTTCCTTTTTCTTTTTCTACTTCCTTTTGAAGTGGTGTTAGAGGCTGGGTCCTTTCCCCAGAAAAATTGTATGGAAGAAATGAAATGGTGTTTGGTGAAGTTCTTAGATCTTTTTAGAGTTATAAGAGGCATGGAAGGGTCCGATATGATAATGGTTTGGGAAATAATCCCACTTGGTTCATCCCCCACCTCCCTTTTAAACCAGTTTTAAAAACCTGAAGATGTCTGGGATGTTTCTAAAGTAAGAGAACATTCTACACCTCATTCTGGGGCCGTGTGTGTGATGTCCCTTGTCGAATTTTATTCCAGTAGTCACAGGCTGAGTACTTTGTTGATTGAATAACACAGAGTATTCATGCCTTGGAGCATAAAGTAAAATTTTATTGTGCTTAAACTATGATGAAATCATTGGAGGTATTATCCCAAGAAGCAAACCCCAAGGAAAGATATTAACGAGTCGTCACTTTAAGTTCAAGTAGCAATGTGTATTCTACCTGCTGAAGGGACTGTTCTTTATATTGTTAAAGGGGCCATTTTAAGGGACTATCTAAAAATCTCTTTGCCCTTATGACCAGATTCCATGAGTGAGTTGGTGTGCAGAGGATATAAAACAGCCTGTCCTACTACATTTTAGGGAAATTCAACAAGTTTTATTTACTTCCTACTTGGTACACACTGCTGTGGCTTTATCTAACATACATATAGAACTGCAGTTAGTAATAAGCAATATCAAGCTGGGATCGCCTGGACTGGGTGTGTATCCGTCATGGTCTGTGTAGGTTAACTTAGCAAAACAGTGCAGAAACTTACTTTCAGATTGCTGCAAGGAGTCCAAGACCAAGGTCTGATACAGTCTGTTTCTAGGGAGAGCTCTTTTCCTTGCTTGAAAATTGTGGCCGTTTTGCTGCATGTTCACAATTGGTAAACGAGTCTCCCTTTTATTTAAAAATATTTTCGTTTTACTATTTTATCACTTTGTGTGTTTTTGCCCCGATGTGTACATGAGCACCACGTGTGTGCCTGATGCCCACAGAGGTCAGAAGAGGGCATTTGATCACACAGAACTGGACGCACAGATGGCCGTGAGCCTCCATGTGGGTGCTGGGAATTAAACTTGGGTTCTCTGCAGGAGC
Organism: Rattus rattus; assembly: GCF_011064425.1. Taxonomy (NCBI): domain Eukaryota; kingdom Metazoa; phylum Chordata; class Mammalia; order Rodentia; family Muridae; genus Rattus; species Rattus rattus. The sequence goes on along the minus strand of NC_046167.1, from coordinate 11,061,753 downwards.
AACGAGTGCTCTCACTGGCTGAGCCGATCCCCCAGCACCTTGACCTCCAGTTCCTCTTATAGGGCTACAAAATTTATGAACAAGAACCTGCCCTTTTGACTTCTTTTAACCTTAATGATCATCAATTAAAGACCCCATTTCCAAATGCGGTCATATTAGAGGTTGGGGCCTCAACATGGAGATTTTGAGGGTCAGCAGTGTTGGTTATTTGGACGTAGTGTCTGGGTTGAGATATCCTGGCAAACTCTTTAGATCTAGCTCTGCTCAGTATTTACAAGTTCCCAGAAACTGAAGAACCACAGGTTTACATGTTCTGGAGCTTGAGGTAAGACTGGGCAAATATTGCATGACATCACACAGGCCAAACATCTTATTATATGACCATTCCAAAACCAGGTTGATTATAAAGGTTGGGCATAGGTTTTAATCTTTGACAAAGACAGGTAATTTGGCCAGAAAACATTAAATAGCCGTAAAAACCTTAAAATTCTCTGGAAACTCTGTCGTTAAGAGAAATGAATAGTATTATAAAAATTCCCGTCTTTATTTAGAGCTCCCTCTTCCCAAAAGGAATATAACACGAGCCACATGTATAATTTGGATTTTCGTAGTAACATTAAAGAGTAATCAAATTAAATTCACTTCATTAGTACATTTTATTTAACTGAAACCGTTAAACGATTATCATTTGGACATGTATCAGAATGTTCTTGAGATGTTTTATATTCCTTCTGTATGTTTTGTATGTGAGGTGCATTTTACAGTTGGAGAACAAATCCATTCAAACTACCTAAGGCGACCATACCGGACAGCTTATAATTAGAGAAACCTCAAGATTTGAACCAGTTGTGTATATAATTGTGACTAGAACACATTACTTTTCGACTGTTCCATTAACCCTCAAACAGAAAGAAAGAAAGAAGTAAAACAGTGTCATCAATCTTAAGCTGTTTGTAGCTTTGGATTCTCTGGAACTGAAAGTGTAGTCAGTCCCTAACTAGATCCTGGGCACCCTTAGTATTCACCATAGCTTTCAGTTTCATGACAGTTGCCTGTTCTAAGTCTCATGAACAATATAGATCACTAAACAGTGGCCCTTATCTCTTAGTTTATCCTTTGGCCTCATAAAGGTACACATTCTAGTTTGCTTTCAGAGACAGTCATTTAAAATAATGGAGGAGGTACTTATAGGAGATTATATTGGTGGAATGGGATTTCTTGGAACTTTATTTAAAAGTGTTACCTTATATTTATGTTCCTTTAGGAACTCGACGTACTCGATGTAATCCTAACCACTCTCCAAGTTTAGTGCATATTAATGTTTGTTTCCATACGGTCACTGTTTTTCTCAGTGAGAGTAGGATGACAGTCCAGTTTCCAAACTCTTAACAAGGGATGGTGAGCCGGTTACCGTCCCATTTCTTTAAAATTCTCTATCCTTTTTTTGCTTCAGATCTAAGTTAAATATAGTAAAGGATACAAATCTTATGTGGACACTTCATTTCATTTTACTAACAATGTCCATGTGTCCACCAAACTGTTGAAAACATGGACGTTTCTAACCATAGAACAAGCTCCCCTAAGACCTCCCCAGTGTATTGACCCCCCACCCTAGGAAAACAGAGTTCTAACCTTTGTCCCATAGCTTGGATGTGCCTGTTGATGAACTGAATGTTAGTGGAATCATGTATTCTATACCGTTCTGCATCTTGCTGCTTCTGCTTAATGAGTCCAGGGATTTACTCATCTCCTTGGCTGGGATAGGTAGCTCATTGCTTTGCTTTGCTGTCCATTGTCGCATTAGAGGACCATGGCACTTAAGAAAATCAAGGCAAACCTATTCTACTATTGATGGCTATTGCTCATTTTTGCCCCATCTTTTAGTGCATAAAAACCTACTTTAGGGTACATATGAGTGAGCTGATGAACTATAGTATCCGCAGGGTTTTAGATTTAGTAAGTAACAGTTTTCCTAAGTCGTTTTCTCAGCTTCCGTTTTCAGTAACAATGTAGGAGAGTTCTGGTTATTTTGTATCTTCGTCGACACTTAATATGGTTGGAAGCCTTTATGTTAGTGCTGTGGAACTAGTGGTATATTGTCCTGTTGGGATGCTCATTTACATTCCCCAAGAATAAGCAAGTGACGTTGAACACATTTCCATATGCATGCATATTGGTCATTCGAGCATCTAGGGGTTTTCTGTACTCTGGATAGGAATCTTATAGAATGCTCGTATTACAAATGACCTCACCAAATATGTATCTTATATTCTTATTCGGACTGGTCTTCTCCTTAATGGAATTGAGTTTTTAAGACTTGTGGCGTATTAAGATATTATCTTCTACCACAAAAACTTTTCATCTAAACTTAAATCAGCTCCCGTAGCCTATCACCATAACTTGGCATCTTGAATCTGTCCTCTCCTTACACATTTCTAGAGGCTAGCAATCTAAACTCAGCACCGCTAGGCTAAAATCAAGATTTCTATCAGGGTGAGCACCGTCAAAAGTTTTCAGAGAAACTTCCAGCTTTTAGAAGCTTCTAGCTTTCCTTGCATTTTGGTGGTATGAACTCTATTCTCTCTGCCTCTGTCTTTTTTTGTTTGTTTGTTTTTGTGAGTTTCTGTCTGTCAAACTTCTAAAATACAGTTTTCTTTTTTACTAGTTGAGTATTTTGTACATGCATAAATCTATTTTGATCATATTTACCCCATCACCTCCTGGATCCACCCACCCCTCTCCCCACCTTATGTCCTTCCAGGAACTCTCCTCTTTTAAAAACCCACCAGGTCCAGTTTGTGTTTTGCAAATTGTGTGTTTTTATTTTTAATAAAAGACAAATGCTGTCTTTTGTAAGGATCACATCATCAGTAATCTCCCCTTTACAACATCCCTGGTTGGAGTTCATGGGAAGATCTGTCCAAGATCTGCGTTTCCATCTTCTCAAGTACGCTGTGTCTGGAACAAACAACTTTAAGGCAAAGGAATGATGGCCTTCCCAGAGTTCTCAGCAGGACTCACGTGACCTGCGTTGACCTGCGTATAACAGATTTGTGGGACGTTTTGCTGTTTGTGGCCCTGATTTTGCTGTAAAAACTATTGTTTATTCCACCCCAATGCTACAGACTTATTTGAGATGAAATTTTCATGTGAAAGTAACTAGAAAAAATAAAAACTGAAGATTGAATAGTTTTTTTTATAGCATACATGAGAAGGTGAGATGAACTTTAATTACATTTCTCAGTTTAGCCATAGAACAAAAGCCCTGGGTCCTAGCACATTGGAGGTGTTCAGACTGTAATGAATGCTAATGTGAATGCTATTTTACATGCTAGAGGCCAGGCAACATGCGTAGTCATTGAAGAGTATTTTCTACTTGGATTTGAAACAGATTTATTTATTGCTTCCCTGTGGCACAATATTGGCAGATAAGGATATGATGTGATCTAGAACCCTAGCAATACTACATCTAGGGAAAATTAACGCAAACTTTGTATATTGCAAGTATTAAAAAAAAAGAATGTAAGTTGACAACTCATAGATGGCTAAGCGGGATAAAAACAACAAAAAAGAACAACAACAACAACAAAAAAAACTAAACAAAAACAATCAAACCAAAAAACCCAGGCGTGGTGGCTGGGAGGTGGAGCATAGAGACCTAAGTTCAAAGGCAGCCTGGCTTACCTGTGAGACCCTGCCTGAAAAGATTTAAAAATAAAACTGGGTAAATAAAATGCTATCTCAGTGCTACCAATGGCAGATTTAAAAGAAGAAAAAAGAAAAAGAAAATAGGTCTTACTTTTTGGCTAAAGAAAAGGGAACATTAAAGGAACGAAGGAGAAGAAATGAGGCCCGATTCCACTCCAAGTTTGAGATTCTGAGCTTGTATTTGAAACCTCCCAAGATGGCCACTGACTCCCAGGCAGAGTAGTATAGCAGAGGGTGAGTGCGGGTTTAAAGGTCTTCCTGAAGGGATGGCCTTACGGGCATCTCTCTACTGCCCTCTGTTGGCAGCTAAGCGTTCTGGACCACAAGAGCAAAGAGTTTATTTAGAACTGGAAGACCATCATTGAACACTGGTAGTAAACACATGCTCATAAAAATTCTTGTATGTGCTTCCCACATAGAATTGGTGTGAAGAACACGCAAATTAATGAATGTAGCAGGTCGGTCTACTGGCTTGCTTGTCTCTGCCTGCTCTTCCTTTTGTCTCTTAGTACCTTATCCAAGCTGATGTTTCAAGTCTGTGGAGACGGCAAGTCTTTATAAACGGAGAAGTGATTAAATGTGTTTCTGGTGCTTGTGGACCTCATCTTTAGTACCTTTAACAAGAGAGTCCTACTTAGGTGCTTCCCAGTTTATGTTTCTAGGATTCATACGGGCTCGAAGCCTACCCTTGTGAGTTTAAGGGACTTCTTCCTGTAGAATGGATCATGCACTTTTCTTTAGCTATTTTGACAGAAAATGTGTATTATATCTGTGAGCTTGATTTCTTACAGGGGGATAAGTGTCAAGTGAATTTGTGCCTTTAAGAATATTTATTGATTCACTGCTACTTTATAGTTTCTATTGCTGTGAGCAAAGCAGCTTGGGAAGGAAAGGGTCTATTTCTCCTTCTATCCTCTAGTTCATCATGAAGGGAAGTTAGGGCAAGAACTCAAGGCAGGTACCTGGAGGCTCGAACTGCTGCTTATTGGTTGTTCCTCTTGTGTGAGCTTTTGGGCTTGTGTGTGTTCACCCTGGTTCTTGAACAGTGACACGGAGGCTTATTTATTTATAAATGCTTATGGCCTTCGCTTAACCTTACTCTACAACTAGTCCTTAACCTATATTTCCCATTAATACCATTCTATCTCTCCCACGTGGCTGGTTGCCTCTCCTCAGTTTCATATGTGTGACTTCCCTCAGCATCTCAGTGGAGAATCTCCTGCCTGACTATTTCCCAGTGATCCTCTCTCTCTCTGCCGGATGTCCCACCCTCTAATCTTGCCACAGTTTATTGGCCATCAGATTTTTATTGACAGGTGATGCTTTTATACAGTGCACATGAGATTATTCCTACACTCATGGCTTAGTCAGCACCCTGAACCATCAGCTCAGGGTGGTACTGCCTACAGTGAGCTGGGTCATCCTACATCAACCAATAACAACAACAACAACAATAATAAATAACAACAACAACAACAATAATAATTGGCACAGGCTTGCCCATAGGCCAATTTGATGACAGTATTTTCTCAGTTGAAGTTCCCTCTCCCAAAATGATTCCAGTTTGTGTCTAGTTGACATAGAACTAACCAGCACACCTACTTTGGGTGGGACACCCAAAATTACAAAATTAAACTTTCCATCCATAGGCTGAAGGAGATAGTAGATAAATAAGCAAGTCAAGGGGAAGTGGAGGTTCAGTGATAAGTACTGAGAAGAAAAAAATAAAAATATTTTTGAAAAATGAAATCGGTGACAAAGACTTAAAACTTGATTCTGAGTCTCACTAATTAATCCCAACGCAAATGAGATTGAGGCAGGAGGATCACTGTAAGTTCAGAGCTAGCCTGGTCTCCAGAGACTTTGTCTCAAACAAACAGGCCTCTCTATGTATGTATGTGAGCGTATATATGTGTATATGTGCGTGTGTATGTATATATGTATGTGTGGTGTATGTATGTGTGGTTGTGTGTGTGTGGTGTGGTTGTGTGTGTGTGGTGTGTGTGTGTGTGTGGTGTGGTGTGTGTGTGGTTGTGTGTGTGTTTACACTGGGAGGCAGTTTCACATTTACTCACCACTCATAGAGATCAGAAACTATTCCCTTTGGATATAGACATTTTCATTAAATTTGAGTTTCCCTTCATATTATAAGTATATTTTGGGCTCCTCAGTCCCTTCTGATTCAGTGATTCAGTTTGCACATATATAGTAGGTGCTAATGTCCTCTCTCATTTGGTACCTTCATTCTCCCTTAACTACTAGAGCAGTGCTGATTGTGTCTGATCAGGTGCTAAACTCAAGTCTTTTTCACCTGTCGGGATACCAACCTCTCCCTACACCTTAGCAGGGCCTTCATGGTAAACTTGCTTCTAAAGTTCTTCTACTTTTAAATATTCCTAGGAGTGGCTGGCTGATCTCCAGCCTGTGGAATACAGTCTGAGACTAATCTCTTCCATTTAATTTCCCCTACCAGAGACTTTCAAAATTAGGCCTGAAAACTTTAGGAACCACAAATATAAAAAGTGTTAGTTTGATACATATTAAATTATTGCTTTAACGTATTCACCACAGAATATCTTCACACATCGCTGTTTTCTGTGATTTATACCAGATACTCTGTACTCCAGTTACTGTGTGAGAGGTGTGGTTAAACTATTCCCAAAAGGGAGTATGAAAACCATCTATGAAGTGGTCTGGGGAAGGTCTGACAACATAACAAGGCAAGTTTTAAATAAAGCAAATTAGAATCAAAGTTTCAGAAAGGAAGTGCATGAGAGAAGAAGTTACCAACTGTAATAAACTCCTCTTCCAAAGGCCACAATGCTAGGACCTAGTGGGAATGAATTAGACAGAGTTCTAGGTATAGACATACATTTTTTTACAACGTACTTTTAATAAGGGCTCAACCGCTCCTCTAGCCCATCACTCAGCAGAGGTGGTGGAAGAGTAAAATTATTAGGATGTGGGGGAAGCGGACCTGTTCAGGAATAGTTCTTTAGGGGTGAGCTCGATCTCGGGGGTGAGCTTGATCTCCTTGGCCAGCAGTTCAGACCTGTAGCAAACACCAAAGGCGACTGCAGACCAGTCCTCTAGGCAGGCAGACACCACGCAGGAATCGGCGACTACGGTCCTTTCAGCAGGCAGACACCAGGCATGAACCAGTTGCAGTTCAATCCTGAAGAAACCCCAAGCTGCCACAGGAACTTCATAAGCACTTCAGAACCAGTTCTTTGGTGAGTTTCTCTCTGGTGTCACCACTAGTGGAGAGCAACGACGCTATGTAAGGTGAAGCAAAGAAAGGTTAGCAAAGAATAGCGAGGCGGAGCAAACCAAACCAACGCTCAGTGCCCGTCTCCCGCTGTCTGTGGGTCACATTTATACTCCCTCATCTCGGGTCCTTTCACGTGTTTGCAATGTCCAAACATCCTTTCACCTGTGTCTGCTTCAGGAAAACACCTTTCACCTGTGTGCCTCAGCAGAACATCATTTGACATAACTGGCTTTCCAAAGCAACTTTTAGAAGTTCCCACTTCGTCTAGGAAAAAAAAAAATCTATTGGAAATGTGTAGTCGTACAGGTCGCCTAAAAACTAAACCAATAGCCTTTTATGTCTCACGTCTTCCATTTTCAGCCTTTGGTTAATGACGTCAACGAAGGTTTCACATGAGGAGCAAGTCCTCTAGAAAACTGAGTCATTTTTTTCGTCAATATGATTTCACTTTGTTTTTCCCCTCTGTGAGGAGATGGACTGACTGGACTTCCACTCACTTTTTTTTTTTTATGGTGAATTTCATGCTGGCGAAGGGCACCACACTGCTAACTGAGGAGGCTAAATTTTATTCTTCTCTGCCTTTGCATGCTGGTCTCATTGTAATGGTATCTGTGTGAGAACTGTCAAGGCATAGTGATCTCTATGTTACCGTTTTATTTTGTTTTGTTTTTGAGACTTGTTTTGATACAGGGCTTGTTGGTATTTTTAGGTGCTAGCAACTTGGAGAGTATAATTTATTAACTCACTTAATCCCTTAATGTGTGTGCAAAGCGGTTTGTTCTGGGTCCCAAGGGATAGCACTGAGCTGCCCTCGGGCAGTATGTTCTTGAGCAGGCTAACCTTAGGGAAAGGTTGGTGGTGTATCTCGGTGGTACAGCTTGTCATGCAGGGGGCCTAGTGCTCCTGCTGTGTTCGTCATAGGCTGTCACTTTTTTTTTTTTTTTTTTTTTTTTTCGAGCTGGGGAGGCTGTCACTTCTGAAACCAGATGGGAGTGGGGTTCATGCAGGTCAGTGATTGAGGGAGCACAGAGAGTAGCAGAGAGAATTGCCAAGAAGAGATCAGGTAAGTATAAGCTAATTTCCTCTCTTAAGCTTTGTGGGTTTGATTGATTCTGCATTTTAATGAAGTAAAAGAGCATTTCTTTGAAAGGGGGAACGGAAGGCTTTTGGGAGTCCTTCAGGGCAATGGCAAAGCAGGACAACCTCATCTGCTCCCACTTGAGCCTTTGTTCAAGACCCACAGGGACATCTGTCTTTTCCATTGCCTTCCTTGAGAGCCTCCCCCACTCCCTGCTCTGTCCTTAGGGATGCTCTGCCTTCGCCCACACAGATCTTATCATTGATCTACACTTCCTCAGCATCCCCATACCCTAAGGAAGGAGTTTAGAACACCCAGAGAAAGTCTGTTAGAAATGGAACAAAGTTCTGGAAAAGTCTCCTGGAGGCACAGAATAAATTTAACACTCACTCCACACTGGTGCAACAGCTGAGAATACAGAGCTACTGGTCTTGTAGCGGGCGCTATCTCTTGGCATCCTGGCTGCGGGGACCAGAGACGGTTCTTCATCCACCATTTACAGTTGAACCTGCTCAGAAACACTTTGATGAGATCTAAATCTTGTGCAGTTAATTTAGTTTTTAAAAACAGGGAAGCGTCACAAATGGGAAATATGGCATGAGCTTGGGTGATTTTTCCGATTGCATAATTTGATGTTCTCAAAAGCAATCATCTACATGGATATATAGCGCTTGTAATTTTACTAGCTTAATTTCTCTTTATAATTTTGGAGCAGGTGAAATAGAAATATATTTCACATTGGCATTTAAATGGTGGCTAGGCGCCCGAAGTGATTCTGTCCTAGAGGTCATCTTTGCAGAGAATTTGGATAAATCTTCTTTTTCTTTTCTCATGAAAACCATTCTGATTGAGAACCGAGACTCAAGAGCAGTTAGTCCCTGCTTACCCTTCTGAGATTATACGCTAGATTTACTTACATTTAAAACTATTTATTTGTGTGTTTTTGAAAGGGCAAGTGTGTGCCATGGTCTGTGTATGTTTCTAGATGCAGCCTATACCTGAGAATTTCCATTCTTAAGATACTAGCCTTGGTTGATAGGCCTCTTGCTAGGGCTACCAGATATCTAAAAGAAAACCCAATATATTCACTCACCATGTTGGGTGTAATTTTAAAAACATGCTTGTTCTCTCTCCGGGACTCTGCCCGAGTTCCCTCAACCTCTTGAGGCTAGCTCTATTCCCTGGCTGTGCCATTTTTCCTGCCCACTTTAGACACTGTGGATGGAAAACACCAGACAGCCTTAATATTTTATAATCAGCCAGACAACTCAGTGACTGGGCAAAGAATATCCTGACCCATCCTCCTTGACCTCCACCCATGCTGAAGGCTACGAACTCTAGGTTCCCAGAGACCTACATATCTGCTGCTTTCTCCATTCCACCGCCTGCGCTGACGCCTTCCTCTCATCCCCTTCTCTTCCTCCTAGGACCATCCCACCTTTTTTTGCTTTGCCCAGTGATTGGCTTCCATCTCTTATATTGACATAATCAAGAACCAATTAGGGAATTAATACCTCCCCCTCCACACTGGAGTGCAGAGGTAGAGTAAGATGGACAGATTTAAGAGGGTACATGACTCTGCCTGACTGCCCTTGGCAGTTTCTAAGGCTCTAAACCCCTGCTTTGGTCTAAAACTGTGATGCTGAGATATTAGGTAAAGTTGGGGTGGCCTCAGGAGTGGGGTAGCTCTACATCCGACTACTCATACATTTAAATCATTACTAAAATTTATTCAGACCTCAGCAGAGCTGAAATCATATATAAATGTAAATGTATCCCCTGACCTGTTCACCTGAATCTATAGCCAGGTCTTGTAGACTTTGACGTTCCAACCGTATATGGTTATAGCGAGGAGTGAGGGTTAACCTACATTCTACCACCACTTGAGCAAAAACATAATCACAGTGGAAGATGTTGGTGTGACAATGCCCGTGACTCATAGCTTCTTCTCCTTCCTTGCCTTAAGAGGAAAATTCCATTATAGAACCAAGTTAAAGAACGAAGGAAATAGATAAATGGGTCCCAGGCCCGTCTGGTTGATCAAGAAGAGGTGGCAAGATAACGTTCATGAGGAAAGAATAAATTCTGTATATGAAGTGAGGTAGAAAGCAGAACTTGGTGGTGTGGGGTGGTGTGTGTGTGTGTGTGTGTGTGTGTGTGTGTGTGTGTGTGAGAGAGAGAGAGAGAGAGAGAGAGAGACAGAGAGAGAGACAGAGACAGAGACAGAGACAGAGACAGAGATAGAGAGAAACAGAGAGAGACAGAGAGACTGAGAGAGAGAGAGAGGGGAGAGAGAGAGAGAGAGAGAGAGAGAGAGAGAGAGAGAGAGCTCACACAAGCATGCACACACAGTCTATGTGTTCAGGAGATATAAGTGATGACAGTTATGGAGAACAGGAAAGAAGAGGTCTGGAGGCAGTGCTCCCACTAGGCTGTGTAACATATATAGGAAGAGAAGTAAAGGTTTGCTGTGGGCTGTCAGAGTTGTCCCCATTCATATTTGTTGCAAGGACATCGCTGCCACACTGATGTTTCCTCCGAGCTTGAGTTATACCGAGATTCTTCTACATGCAACTCACCTTTATGGAGTTGATATGAAACGAGGCTGGAGGAGGGCGAGGTGGTAAAGACCTATTAAATTCTGATCAAACAAATGTTGGGTAGTGAAGCCGTAAAGCTAGTGCCTCATTTGTCCCATCGCTGTAGCGTTCCCAGGGAAGAATGGAATACTTATTCCCAGTAGGAACACTACCCTTCGTGTAGTTAAATGAATGTGCGACATGAGGTACGGCCATAGAAAAAGTAACTTACATTTTTGTCCTGCGGAATAAAACATAGACTCCAAATTTGGTAAGAACTTTCCTTGTCAAGAGATGTTACCATGGATGCTGAATGTCTGAATCATTGTATTGCTTTGCCATTGACGACTGTGCTGTTTAAAAGCACAGGAATCTCTCATTTTGAAATTAACTTCTGTTAAATTAATTTGGTTCTCCTCAGTAATGGGAAAAAAACCTTCCTCCTTAAAGATACACTGAGTTTTGGAATCAGTCAAGGATGATTTGGGGCATCGTTTGATAGGAAATACATGTAATCGTGACACATTTTTATTAGAGCAAGAGAGAAAAATTAATGAGTTTTGTAGCTCATAAACTGAAAATAATTATAACAAGGCGGCAAATTTTGTTGAGTAAAAGTATAGTCAACTACCTCTAAAAACTTTCTAAATGAGGACTTGCTTAGAACCATATTTGTTTTTCCATTCACTGAACATTAACAGCCAAGTCTTTAGGACCTAACAAATCTTAGATGCTTATTCCTGAGAGTGTCTGCACGGACATACATACTTCTTACCCACAAAGGATCTCTTTTTTCCCCCTTTTTTTATTGGATATTTTATGTATTTACATTTCAAATGTTATTCCCTTTCCCAGTTCTCCCCTCTCCCATCCCTCCTCCCCCTGCTTCTATGAGGATGCTCTCCCTCCCACCCACCCACTCCCACCTCACCACCCTAGCATTCCCCTAGACCGGGGAATCGAGCCACAAAGGATCTCTTATTTCACCAAAACCATGTATTAGAACACAAGATTATTGCACCTACATTGTATCTGAAAACTTTTTTGAGTTTTGGAATTTGGAACTTTCACATCTGAGCAAGGTAATATTCTAGTTACTATGGCTATGTAAGAGTTACCCCCAAATGTAGTAGTGACTTTAGAACTCAAACATTCATTTTCTTGTTAATTTGTATTTTAGAGATCCTTGGATCACACCAGCTTCTCTTTACTCCAGCCGGCCAACATATGGGATACTCTAAAGCCAAGGGGAGGACCCCCTGAGGTGACACTCTCTGATGTGTCAGATGCTAGACAATAGTTGAGACCTTCACAGGGACTGTGAATTCGAACATCTCCACATGATGTTAATGGAGTCTGAGATTCCTCACAACATCGTGGCTAGGTTCCTAAGGCAAACATCTTGAAAGAAAATACGCAGAATCTATAGGACCTTTCACAACAAGAAGTCAAATACTGTCACTTCCGTTTTTATTCATCCAGGTAGTCATTAAAAGGCACTACTCTTAGCTTCAAGAAGGAGAGGAAAGAAATCTCACTAATTGATGAGATGTGAAAATTCTGGAAGAATATGTGGGCTGGAGACCATCACAGAGTTTTTGGATAAGAAACCATAAGGGTATGGTCTCCACATCATACACCACTAGCGAAGGCTCAATCCTTAATATAAAACCTATATTTCTGTAGCAAAACTAATGAATATTTATACAGTGTGAAGTAGGAAAAAAGCCCCTTAAAAGTGAATCGATATAGCCTCATGGGAGAGCTACAGCGGGGAGGGACGCTGACTTCTCTCGCACTCACAAGGTCATGCTTCAGTTTCAAGAATCATATGAAAATACTAAAATTGGAAAGTCCTGAGTCTCTTTCGTTTAGTTGTTTTGGCTGACCTTCTCGAGGCTCTCTATCTTCCCTCTCTTCATTACCCTTCGGTTACCTTGGGACACTTGGGCTGGATCACCCCTTGTCTACACAGCATAACCGCAAACCTCCTCTCAGTTCTCCTCTACTCTGAAGAGGAAAATCCATGACTCCTTACTGAGGTCTCCTTTGTTACCTTGTACCAGTGCTATGTAATCTGTCCACAAAAGGAACCCCTGAGCTTATCTGTAATAGAAGACTCATTCTTTAATCAGCTGGACTCAGAATATGAATGGTTGTGAGGCTCCTGGAATCTTCTAGGTGGGCTTTGGGAACCATCTGGTTGAGTGCTTCAGGTTGGGGTTGGTGGCAGATTTTCTGATGGATGGCTTTGCACGTCTGCTTTCCCTCTATGGGGGCGGTGATCACGTCTCCCTATCCATGCCCTCTATATTTAGACTACACAGAGTAACTTCTGTTTTCCTGATATATGGCTCTTCCTACTCACATCTTAGATGTATGATAATGAGTTATAACTCACAGACTAATTAGCATTCATGTGTAGCAAGAGAACACTTTTACTATTAACTCACAGAGGCGTTTGGGGCTAGAGGTGTGATTCTAGAGGCACAACAGCAATGAGGAAATCTGGCTTCTGGTACGTGTGGGATAAATTAATTGGTTCTTCAATGTCTTAGTCAGGGTTTCTATTCCTGCACAAGCATCAGGACCAAGAAGCAAGTTAGAAGGAAAGGGTTTATTCAGCTCACACTTTCCACATTGCTGATCACCACCAAAGGAAGTTAGGACTGGAACTTAAGCAGATCAGGAAGCAGGAGCTGATGCAGAGGCCATGGAGGGATGTTACTGGCTTGCTTCCCCTGCCTTGCTCAGTTTGCTTTCTTATAGAACCCAAGACCACCAGCCCAGGGACAGCACCACCCACAATGGGCTGGGCCCTTTCCCCTTTGATCACTAGTTGAGAAAATGCCTTTCAGCTGGGTCTCATGGAGGCATTTCCTCAAGGAAGGCTCCTTTTTCTGTGATAACTTTTGTGTGTCAAGTTGACACAGAAAACCAGCCTGTGCATACAGGTAACAATTATAGCATCTCAAAATATGAAAAATAGAGAATTTGAAGACACCAGGAAGAAACCATTTGTAAGCAAAGCCTAGAGAGGAGCCTGCTTTTAAAAGGACAGTGCTCCGTCAGTGTGACTTCTGGGCTTCACCCTTTGACCACAGATACCTACTATCAGCTCAGGATGATCTCCCAAGAACAGTAGATTGCAGTGTGTGAGTTCAGTATTAAGGGCTGAAGAGCAACTGGGGAGATAGGGGTCCTGAAAGCAGGGCAGTGTAGGGGTAAAGAGTTCCAAATTACACATTTAAACTCTCATTCTCATCTGCATTTGGAGTAGGCATCATCAGAAAAACTATGAAAGTGAACGAATTAATCAGAGATTTCAGCTATTGTTCAAAAACAGGGAGGAGGACCTCCTCAGGAGTTGAGTTTAGCCATGTTAAAGCTGAGCAATGCGGCAAAGCCAAACTCTCTAGCATGCCATCTCTGGAGTCTCTAACAAGAGAACGGTCAATCTGAGGAAGAAACAGTAAAGCAAATATGAAGACATCCTCAGAAAATGGTAATATGTAAAACAAAAAATCAAGCATGTGATTGGACTCCCCAGAAGGAGAGAAATGAGTGGGGGAAGAAAAACATTTGTGTAAAAGTGTCAGACTCTCCCAGGCAAACTTAGGAGATCATAGAGTGATGGACAGCACAGAACAAACGCTAAGAAATGTACACTTAAGTGCACGGTGATGTCTGAAGCCAAGCTAAGAAGGCATGTGGGTTGGGGGGATAGTATATTAAACCCTATACATGCCACGCAGAAAGCTTTGTAACCAATGGTAGGATTCTCATCAACAGTACTCTGATGTACACCCATGTAAAGCCCTCCAGGAAGAACTGTCCCAGCAGTGGGAGGTGCTGTTAGCTGAGAGCTTTCAGTGGTCAGTCTCTTCCGAGATGACCTCGGCTGTGGAGAGCTACCTCATTCCAGTCATACACCTTCATGAGGTAACCACAGTCTATCATCAGTCAGTGATGGGAAGATCTGACCTCTTGATCTGATACAACGCAAAGGGCTATTTTTGCACTCATCGCCTCTGGGATCAGCTGAAGCTACAGGACAAGCATTACCATCTGTTTTCCTGACCACCCCTGGTTTCTTCTCCTTCCCATAGGTTTGATGTCAAGGACACTTGTTAGTAAACATGATGCTGGGCGAACTTTCATCTCAGAGCCTGTGTTCCACAAAACTCAACTCACGACAAGTGTGCATCATCTTTTGCTTCTGTAACAAATTTCAGTGCAGAAATTTATGGGCAGCAAAGTTGTCTTTCATAAAAGGAAATAAAATAGGTATTTTGAGATGAACAAAAGCTGAGAGCATGCGTCACCAGGTGATTTGTGCTTCACGAATCGCTGGACAGAATTCTAGCAGTTGGAGGGAAATTGTACTACAGGATAACTGGGATCCAATGGGAGAATACAGAGCAAAGGAAGTAATAGATATTGGATACATGTACGACTATATACTTCTGCTTTTTACCTAATGTCTTGAAAAGTGATAGCATTATGTAATGGAACTCATAACTCTTTAGTGTGGGGTTATAACAAATAGTTATAAATATGATGGAAATTTCATAACATTTAGAGGAGGTAATAAAATGAATAAGATTCCTGTGTTTTATGTGAGCTAATACCAGGTAGATTCAGAGATAGTTATATGATGTATATCGAGATCCTTAAAGCAACTATTAAAAAAATAAGATAGAATGACTGGGGAGATGGCTGAGCGAGCGAAGGGCTGAGCTTCAGCCCCGGCACCCATGTAAATATGTTTGTAATCCTAGCACTTGTAGGTAGCAACAGGAGCAACTCTGGGGCTTGCTGGCCAGGCAGGCTAACCAAACAGTGAGCACCTAGCCTAGTTCTGGAGAGAGAGAGAGAGAGAGAGAGAGAGAGAGAGAGAGAGAGAGAGAGAGAGAGAGAGAGGCACCTGATATTGAACTTGTGTGTGTTCATGCCCACATTTGCCTACATATACAGACGGCACACGTACATCACAATACAATCATAATCCTGCAAGGAGAGATAGATAAAGAGCCACTGGAGAATTAAAGTCCAAAGGGAGGCAAGAAAGGAAGGAAAAGTGAGTTGGATGAGCCAAAAACAAATAGCAATACATATAATTAAACCAACCCAACAGATAATTATATTAAAGGAGCATTAACTAAAAACTCCAGTTAAAGAGTGGAGATTGTCAGACGGGATTTAAAAGCATGACTTAACTACGTGCTCCCCACCAGAATCACGTTCTCACAATGTAAGTTCAAATGCACCAATAATTGAAAGTAGAAAATGGAAAGGGATACGCCATGAAGAACAAAAGAATAAGAGTGTAGAGAAACTGTATAGCAAAACTGAACTGAAGAGGAGGAGCATTAGCAGGGGGAAGAGACATTTTGTGATGGCAATGAGTGAAAATACACTAGGAAGACCAAGCAATTATAAAGGACTGTATGCGGCCTAGAAGCTTCCAAGCATAAGCAGGAATACCAACAGAGAGCAAGCCAAAGTAAACTCAGAATCACTGAAGATTGTAACATGTCTCTCAGTAACCAGTAGAATCAGAGCTGAATAAATTCTTAAGGATACTACTAATAAATTAAATAATTTTCAGAACACTTTAGTAACTGGAAAATTCAATCTTTTTGAGGACAAGTAGAATGTCCACATATTAAGACTTACTACTACATTATTAAATATGTGTTGGTAAGTTTTGGATGAAGATTGGATTAAGGAGGATGTTTTTTGGAACAAAATGAAATTCAATTAGAAATCAGTAATGGCAAAATCCCACATATTTGGAATCAATCAAGACTCATTAAATGGACACATGAAGAAAAAAAACCATGAAGAAGGAAGTTAGAAAACTATAACAATCTTAATGGAAGTCTATATTGAGATGCTTATTTTAGGGGGAAGTAAAGCTTAAAATAAGTTATCTAAATGTCTAATTAATTTATTAAGCTACAAAAAACAAACTCAGAACAATTAAGAAAATATTTTTTTTAACATTTATTTATTATGTATTCATCATACAGCTTTCTGCCTGCATGTATGATGCATCTACAGGCCAGAAGAGGGCATCGGGTCCCATTACAGATGGTTGTGAGCCACCATGTGGTTGCTCGGAATTGAACTCAGGACCTCTGGAAGAGCAGACAGTGCTCTTAAACTCTGAGTCATCTCTCCAGGCCAAGAAAATAATTTTTAAAAAGGGCCGATATTAAGTAGGATGTGGTGGCATATTCCTGTAATCCTATCACTTAAGAGGTGTAGTCTATCCTGGGCTACATGGTGAGCGTTAGTCTTTAAGAAAGAAAGAAAGAAGGAAGGAAAGAAAGAAAGAAAGAAAGAAAGAAAGAAAGAAAGAGAGAGAGAAAGAAAGAGAGAAAGAAAGAAAGAAAGCAGAAGAGAGAGTTTCAACAAAGACAAAGGTAGTTTGAAGAGATTAATAAAGTCTAGAACTATTATGATCAAAGGAGAGAAATATATAATAATTACCAATGTCAGCGATGAGAGAAGAGCTATTCCTATCAATCTTACAAACATCAAACAAAAGAATGTTAAGAACTACTTTAGGGCTGGAGAGATGGTTCAGTGGTTCAGAACACTAGTTGCTCTTGCAGGATTGATTCCTGGCACCCACAAGGTGTTTACAACTGTCCATAGCTCCAACTGCAGGGGATCTGATGCCCTCTCCTAACCTCTTCGAGCACCAAGCATTCATGTGGTACACATACACACATGCATGCAAACCACACAAAATGTGTAAATCTAATAAAAATTGCAAAGGAACTATTTTAAAACAATATATTATGTGGGTGGTAAACTATGTAAGTTCTTTAAAAAACAAAATTTTCCAAAGTTGGAAAATTTAAAAAAAATACACCTAAACAATGCTATATTAAACAAACTGAATTTGCTATTTAAAATCTTTCTAGGAGCAAAGGTGAGTTGCATGCTGTCCCCTGAGATCCATTCTCAGGCCCATGGCTCTGCCTCCCCAAGGAAACCTGCAAGGGCTTGGGAACATTCAGGTCCACTTGGGGCACAGCCAGCAGAAATGAGCATCATGCTGTACCCTGAACTCCACTGTCAGGTGCACAGTTCTGCCTTACTCTCCTGGGAGTTCCGCCTGCATCAGAAACACCCAGTCAACACTAGGAGCGAGCAGATGGCTACAGGCCAGCTTAAGAACACAGTCAACAAGAGATAGGGTACCACCAGAGCCTAACTATCCTACCACATATCCTGGATATCCTAACACAGCCAAAGCACAAGAAGATGACCTTAAACCCAATCTTATAAAGATTGTCTTTAAAGAGAAAATAAACAAACCCCTTAAAGAAATACAGGAAAATACAATCAAACAGGTGAAGGAAATGAAGAAAACTGTTCAAGACCTGAAAATGGAAAAGAAGCAATAGAGAAACACAAACTGAGGGAATCCCAGAGACAGAAAGCATAGGGAAGAGACCAGGAACTTCAGATGCAAGCATCACCAACAGACCACAAGAGAAGGAAGAGAGAATCTCAGGTGTAGAAGATAGGATTAAAGAAATAGATACATCAGCCAAAGAAAATATTAAATTTACACAATTACTGACACAAAACACCCAAGAAATCTGGGACACTGAAGAGACCTAAGAATAATAGGAACAGAAAAAGACTCCCAGATCCTAGGCCCAGAAAATATTTTAAATAAAATCATTGAAGAAAATTTCCCTAACCTAAAGCAAGGCATGCCTATAAACATACAAAAGCTTACAAAACAGAATATAGATAAACCTTTGCCAAACTAACTAAAAAGCAGAGACAGTACCGAAATTAACAAAATCAGAAATGAAAAGGAAGATTTAACAACAGAAACTGAGGAAATTCAAGGAATCATTAGGTCTTACTTTAAAGGCCTGTACTTCACAAAATTGGAAAATCTAAATGAGATGAATGGTTTTCTTGATAGATATCACTTACCAGAATTAAATCAAGATCAGGTAAACAATTTAAGTAGTCTTGTAACCTTTAAAAAAATGAAGCAGTCATTAAAACTCTCCCAATACAAAAAAGCCCAGGGCCAGATGGTTTTAGGCAGAATTCTACCAGACATTCAAAGAGCTAATACCAATACTCCTCAAAATATTCCACAAAAAAGAAACAGAAGGAAAATGGCCAGCCTTATTCTATGAGGTTACTGTCACCATGACACCTAAACCATACAAGAATGCAACAATGAAGGAAAATTTTGGACTAATTTCTTTTATGAACATTGATGCAAAAATACACAATAAAATACTTGCAAGCCAATCCCACAAACACATCAAATCATCATCTACCATGACCAAGAAGGCTTCTTATCCCAGGGGATGCAGGGATAGTTCAAAATATGAAAATCCATTAATGTAATCAACTATATAAACAAAGGAAAAAAAGAGTATGATTATCTTATTAGATACTGAAAAAAAAAACTTTTAACAAAAATCCAACACTCTTTCATGTTAAAAGTCCTGGAGAGATCAGGGATATGCAACATATACCTAAACACAATATACAGCAAGCCAATATCCAATATCAAATAATTGGAGAGAAGCTTAAAGCAATTCCACTAAAAGCAGGGACAAGACAAGGCTATCCACAGTTTCCAAACCTATTTAATACAGTACTTAATAAAGCACTTTAATAAAGTGCTAGCTACAGCAGTAAGTTGACGAAAGGAGATACAGTTTGGGAAGGAAGAAGTCAAAATATTGCCACCCGTAGATGATATGATAATAAACACAGTGACCACACAATTCTACCAGAGAACTCCTCCAGCTCATAAACACCTTCAGTAAAGTGGCTGGATACAAAACAAAACATAAATTAGTATCCCTCCTTTATGCAAACCATAAACAGGCTGAGGAAAATGTTAGGGAAACAATACATTTCACAATAGCCACAAATAATATAAAATACAATTCTAACCAAGCAAGTGAAATACCTGCATGGTAAGAAGTTCACGTCTCTGAAGAAAGAAATTGAAGACGATCTCAGAAGATGGAAAGATCTCCCATGCTCATGGATCGGTAGGATCCATGTGGCTGTCTTACCAAAAGCAATCTATAGATGCAATGTAATTCCTACCAAAATTCCAACACAATTCTTTACAGACCTTGAAAGAGCAATTCTCAACTTCATATGGAAAAATAAAAAAAAAAACCCAGGATAGCCAAAACGATCCTATATAGTAAAAGAACTTCTGAGATCAAGCACTATCCTTGGTATACCACAGAGCAATAGTAATAAAAACTGTATGGTATTGGTGTTAAAAACAAACAGGTGGATCAATGGAAAAAAAATTGAAGACCCAGAAATAAACCCATACACAAATGTGTGTGTCCTTGCATTTGGGGCACAGATGTTTAGAATTGAAAATTCTTCTTTTTCCTTTGATGAATATGAAATGTCCTTCCCATCTTTTTTTGATAACCTTTCATTGAAAGTTTATTTTATTGGATATAGAATGGCTACTCCCTCTTGTTTCTTGGGACCATTTAGTTGGAAAAATTGTTTTCCAGCCTTTTACTCTGAGGTAGTGCCTGTCTTTGTCACCGAGGTGTGTTTCCTGTGTGCAGCAAAATGCTGAGTCCTCTTTTCATATCCAGTCTGTTAGCCTATGTCTTTTTATTGGGGAATTGAGTCCATTGATGTTGAGAGATATTAAGGACCAAGATTATTGCTTCTTGTTATTTTTGTTAGTGGTGGACATATGCTTGTGTGGTTCTCTTCTTTGGGTTTATTGTGAGATTAGTTTCTTGCTTTTTCTTGGGTGTAGTTTCCCTCTTTGTGTTTGAGTTTTTCTTCTATTATCCTCTGTAGGGTTGGATTAATTGAATGATATTGTTTAAATTTGGTTTTGTCTTGGAATATCTTGCTTTTTCTCCATCTATGGTAATTGAGAGTTTTGCTGGGTATAGTAGCCTGGGCTGGCATTTGTGTTCTCTTAGGGTCTGTATACATCTGCCCAAGACTTTCTGGCTTTTGGGGTCTCTGTTGAGATGTCTGGTGTGATTCTGATAATACAGCCCTTATATGTTACTTGACCTTTGTCCCTTTCCACTTTTAATATTCTTTCTTTGCCCTTGGCAAAACATCCAAACACATACAATACAACCTAGATTTAACAACAAAAACACCTCACCAAAGTAGGAAAACAAAAGTGTTTCTTCCATTTGATAAAGGATATCTATAGTTCTTAATTAAATACCCAATATTTCCCCAAGGAAATCAAGAGGGTAGAAATGTCTGACTTACCTATTCCTTCCTATTCAATTTGAAGTCTCTCACAATCTGTATGACAGTGAAACGAAAACAGATAGGAAAAGAAGCATAACTGTGCCCAACCAAACAAGTGAGATTTATCAAATACAGAAAACCTATCTTAGTATCCTAAAGTGAAATGTTTGTGCACAATCAAGTGGCCATTTCTTTCTGTCTTACTCTGTATACTCAGTGCATTTCCAAAGAACACAAAGTGCAGAATGGAATCCACACATGATAGCTATATTATTGATCTTTGTCAAAAGAACAAAGACAGAAAAAAATAGCTTTTCCTGCAGATGTATTGGACATTAATATAAAAATGTCATGCTGAATACATTTCATACTGGTTTACTCAAACCTTAGGCTTAAATATAAAATACCCAGCTGTATGATTTCCAGAGGACAACATAGGAGAAAATTGAGACGATCTCAGATTTGATAATAACTTTCCAGATATAACAGCAACAGCAAATTCTGCCAAGTTGAAGTGTGCTTTGTGCTCTATGAAAAACACAATTTTATAAGATAACACAGTAGTGTGGATACGGAGAGAAAAATGTTTACAGCATTTATCTTATGAAAAGTCTCGCGCATAAATTGTGAAAACTTAAGAAAACATCCCAAAGAAGAGAAGGGAAGGACTGAGCAGACTCTTTACCAAAGCAGACAAAAATGGCACATCAGCCCATGAAAGATGCTCAAAGCATAGCACTGAGGAATTACGGATTAAGACAACAGTGAGTTATTCCTTGCTGCCTATTTGAATGGCTAAAATCCAAAGCCCTGACAAGGGCAAACGCTAGCGAGGATGTGGAGAAATGAGAACACCCATCCACTGTTCCTTAGAATACAGACTAATAAACTGACTTAAAAGACAATTGGATGGTTCCTTACAAAACTGATGTCCATGCAGAAGCCTGCACTTATACCTGGGGATGTGATTCAGTGGTAGAGAACTTGCCTGACATTCAAGAGACCCACAGTTCAATCCTCAGTCCTGCAATGTAATCACGTGGGGAAAAGACAGAAAACCCACACACAATGTTTATGGTAGCTTTCTTAATAATTGTCCCAGCTTGGAAGTAACAAGATGTCCTTCAGTAGATGAATGTGTACACTCACTATGGTGTAGCCACACAAGAAGATTTTTGGTAGTAGAAATGTGATTTCAAGTCACAAGAAAGACATGACATAACCTTAACTGTGTATTGCCAAGTTCACTCTGGAAAAGCCACATACTGTATGATTCTAATTATGTGACATACCACAAAAGGCAAATATGAGCACAGTAAGAAGATCGGGGGAGAAGGAGAGAGGGATGAATAGGTGGGGACTAGAGAATGTTAGGGCAGTGAAACTATTTTGTATGTAGCTTTGGGTATGTGATACATTTGCCAAAAGCCACTAAGTAACAGTCTAATGTAAACCATCAGTATAGTTATAATGTATGTACTCAACTTATCACTAATAACAAATTAACTACATCAATGACAGGTGTAAGTTAGAGGGGATATGGAGAGAGGGTGAAGGGGATACAAAGAACACAAAGTTGCTCTAAGTTTAGACTTTTAAACTAAATCTTTAACTAAGATGAAATATAAAAATAAACTCTGTGAGGACAGGCAGTAGACTGCATGTCTTTAGTATGTAATATGAATTTATATAGTAAGTTAGTGAATATAAGCATGTATTCACCAAAACTCATTTGTGCACTTGTTACATTTCTGCATATATAAATTTATTAGTTACTTTTCTGTTGCTCTGATAATCATGATCAACTTACAGAATAATAAAAGAGTTCATTTTGGCTTATGGTTCTAGAGAATTAGCATACGTATGGCAGAGACAACATGGCAGCAGGTGGCTGGACCAGGAAGCTGAGAGAGCTTACTTTTCACCACAAACACAAAGCTGGACAAGAGAACTGGAAATAGGGTGAGCCTATATAATCTCAAACCCCACCCCAAGTGGTGTACTTCCTTCATCAAGACCACACTCCCAAGTCTTCCCAAACTGTTCCGCCAACTGGAAATCAAATTTTCAAATACCTGAACACGTGGGGAACATTTCTCAGTTAAACGTCCACATTTACATTCCCTTACATGTGAATTTTAGCTCGATAGTAACAACCAACTCTATTCTCAAGTGTTGCCTAATTTATAGTCAAGACTTGATGCAAGACTAGACACCTAAAAGGAAGAGAAGAGCAGAGAGAAATCAATGTTTGAACCTTGAGAAGAAATTGTCCCTGTCTTATTCTTGAGCATGTTGTGTAGGTGGGGAATAGCTCTCTTGAGCATAGTCTTTAGCTTGGCTTCTTCTAGGTGAGCTAACGTGTGTGTGTGTGTGTGTGTGTGTGTGTGTGTGTGTGTGTGTGTGTGTGTGTGTGTGTGTGTGTGTGTGTGTGTACAGAGAGGGTGGGGGTTGAGGCAGGTGAGGCTGCCGTTCCAGGCTTCATATCTTCCCCTGTCCCTTCTCTTGACATCTCATGGTGTCTTTTTTGGAAAGGTTTGAGACCACACATCACTTGGTTGAGGAGAATCATATATGAGCATTTTCCTGAATGAAGTGGGCGGTCTAGACTGTGCAGAAGGCTGGGATTCATGACAGCCAAGGTCTACCATGATTGGCGGGTGAACACTAGCAAACAAGGAGAGCGGCAGATTCCGAGAGTGGAGCTTTGTCTTCAGGGCCTGGGAGAGATCAGCAATTCAATATAAGAACTTCGGATTTGGTGTTATAAGGTGGGGAAAGTCTGGTAAAAAATATTTGTCCCTGCCTTTCCTCTGTGTTCAGGGGTTCCAGATTGTGACTTGTTTTGTGTTTGAGATAATTTTGTGTGCCAGGTTTTGGCTACTGTGCTGTGAAGTTAATTCTTGGATGTGACTAATATCCAAATAGGAAGACTGAACGAGGGAAATTACGCCATCATAGTGCAGGTAAACCTTCATAGAAAAAGGCCCATGTGCCTGAAAAAAGGCAGAATTCTGCCTCCAAGTGATGTCATTCTTGGTTCCAAAGTTACCTTTCCTCTTGCTCTGCAGCCTGCAGGCTGCCTTGCAGATTTTACCTTTGCTAGGTCCATGGGTCTTCTTAAAACTTCCTCTCTCCCTCTGTCTCTGCTGCTCTCTCTTTTCTTTTTTCATCTTTCCAACTATATGTATGTGTATGTGTATGTATATGGTGTATATGTATATATGAAAGAGAATGTGAGAGAGTTTGTATTAGTAAGGGTTTCTCTAGAGTAACAGAATTTATAGAATGAATCTTTTTTCTCTATATATGTATACATATACATATACACATACACATATATACATATGTATATATGATTTATTAGAATGACTTACAGACTATAGTCCAGCTAATCTGACAATGGCTGTCTGTGAATGGAAAGTGCAAGAATCTAATAGTTGCTCAGTCTACAAGGCTGGATGTCTTGGTTGGTCTTCTGTATATGCTGGATCCCAAAGAACTAGGGTCCAATGTCAGTGAAGGAATGGATGAGGTGAGAGCAAGCAGGCAAAGAACGGAAGCCTCCCTCTTCCATGTCCTTACATAGGCTTCTAGCAGAAGGCATGGCCCAGACTAGAGGTGGGTCTTTTCACGTTAGAAGATCTGGATTGTAACTGTGTCTTTCTATCTCAGAGATCCTGGTCAGAAGTGGATCTTCTCACTTCAAATTAAGCAAAAAATCCCTCACAGATGTACCTTCCAATTTTCAGTTTCAGTTCCTGATGTAGTCAAGACAGACAAGTATCACCATTGTAGAGTTTAAACAGATATTCTGAGAAAATGTTAGCGCACGCGCACACACACGCGCGCGTGCGCACACACACACACACACACACACACACACACACACACACACACACACACACACGTCCTGTTTCACACATCCTGTTTCTCTCGCGGTCCTGACTCATAAAGGGTCTAACTGCCCACTATCACCTCTGAAACCCTTTGCCTCTTTCTAGCTTTCAACCCAAATCTTCAAAGCTCATCTTGCTTAACGTACCTTTCAGCAATGATGATGGCTTCAAGTCAAAAGAAGAAAACACTGAAAATGGAATTGTATTCAAGGAGTTTAGCTAACATTTATGTGCTTTCGATTCAACATACAGTATTTATGGGGCTTGGGGGGTTGTTTTTCTTTGTTATCTTTGTTCTTTTACTCATTTTGTTTTCAGTTTGAGGTCTTTTTAGGAACCAGCTGCACACAGTAGTATGTCCTGCAGACTGTTTCTCCAGGCCCTGGCTTATGGATTTTCTTACTATGCAGGTGGAAAGTTAAGAAACCCCGAATTCCAGCTTATTACTTGAAACCAGAAAGCTAGTGGGGTAATTCCCTTAACTAGTGACTTCTAGAAACTGCCCACTGCTTACATGAAGACCTCGCTGGTACAGCTCTGCTTCTGCCCTGGCCACACACTCGGGCATGATTACTTGGACTGTGATCCCGTCTAGTTCTTGCTGGCTCTGTGCCCCACAGCGGCTGACACAGCACATTCCTTTTTGGCTGGGATAACCTCATGGGTCCCGACTCTGGTTCTGCCTGCCTATGCGTGTCACCACTGCTCAGTGACTGTCGACGCAGAGTCCTCATTTACTGGGGGAGACCCAGGTAGCTACAACTAGAAGGACCTAGGGCTTTCCTTGTTGTTGCCCCGACGGAAACTATTACATGTATCTTGAGCCCCGGTGTTCATGTCTGGGATGGAGTGTTCTAAATTCAGTCCCCTTGGCTCTAGTTAATTCCCTTTTCACTTAGGGCCCAGGTTACACAGCCATCACACCATAATAAAGATGGACAGAGAAACACAATGGCATCTTAAGAAGATGGTATCATGAAAATGACCTGTGGCATGACACATCCCCTAGTGTTATACAGGATGGATAAAGGCAGAAGAGACGGGCTGGCCTGCTAATCCATTAATTGAGATATACGATGCTTAAGGCCCAGCATAGGTAGTGACCATAAGAAGTGATGAATTACACTTATGTAATTAAGATACCATTTAAGATGTTCGTTGAAGGATAATTTATAATAGCAAGAGCTTCAGTTGCCTAAATATTCAATAGTGAAGGAAATAATTTAAATAAAGGCCACATAATGAACTATGAACTACACAAACCACTTCAGAGGCTATGAATAAAAAGGAGAAAGCACGTGTCAATCAATATGTGCAGTGCTAGTCTTAAAAGTAAGATACAAAATATATGTGCAGTTGTCACAGTGTCTATAAATGTATCACAAAAGTATGCATAAGATGTACCAAGTGGTAATAGTGTTTGCCTGATAAAGATTCAGTTATGTTATATTTTTTGTAACTTCCTATAATATGGTTGTAATAGTTTGCATTACATAGTTATGACCAAAATTCTGGAGGGAACAACTAAGAGGAAGAATGGCTTATTTGCCTCACAGTTTCAAAGGACTCATCCCATGTTCTCTTGACCCCATGTGCCTGGGTAAAACCTTATGGAGCCAGGGACAATATATCTTCATCCACCCGTGACAACCTTCATCCTGCTAGGCCACTGTTCCTAAAGTTTCTGTAACTTCCTGAATTAGTGCCACTAAATTTAGGAACCAAGCCCCTAGCACATGAATTCGTCGGGACATTTCAGATTCGAACTATAAATGGCTATATTTTGCTTTAAGGATTCTGTAGCTCTTCCAGTTTATCTCTGACTTGATAAATCTGCTGGAGCACTGAGAGCTCCCTCTCCTGGGATGAGAGTTTAAACTTAGACATTTGGGAGAAAAGTCATCATTTAATTGCCCCAAAGCAGGTTTGATCCTTGAAAAAGTAGTTAGAGCAACAACAAATATTGCTTTTTAAGGAGTCTATAATCGTCACTTGTCTGTCACTGTAATAAAGCAGAATTACCTTCTGTAAGCAAAGTGACTTACAGAAGAGAGTATTCTGTCTTACAGTTCCCAAGAGAAAAGGATCCATCATGACAGGAGGCGTGGTATCAAGAGTGGGAAGTCAGGAACTCACATCTTAACTACAAATAGGAAGTGGAGAAAGGAAATTAGAAACAGTGCACAATCTATTGGGGACCAAATGTTCAAATTCTTGAGCCTATGGGGGGCATATCTCATTCGAACCACCACAGACCCTAAAGGATATCTAAATACCGAAAATGTAAAATGACTTTATACTGATTTTTAAGCAGAGCCAAGCCCCTGACCCTTCCAGTCCATCATGTGCTCCTAACTTGTACTCATATTCTCTTTCCCTGTTGGCTGTGACAGGAATTAATTAAACCCATAGGCCTCAATTATTGTCCAGTGGACATGACAATTTTTGCCCCCTAACACTGTTCTTTATCTGTGCTTTGAAGTGATATGAATTCAGTTAATAAAATCAGAGCTGTGGGGAAAGATCAATCAGAGTTCTAGTTCTAGATAGCATCAGGAAGATGTGATAGAAAAGTCACCAATACCACAAAATGGGATGGATGGTCGGGGGAAATGGATTCAGAGAGCTAGTCTATGTGGATATGGTGCTCACTTCTGTGTTACTCACCTACTTGTCTTGGTCATCACGAGGGTTTACAAAGCATACCACTTACCAGAGCATCTTCAGAAATTGTTCTTCCTTCAAATCCATTGCAGAGGATTTACAGACTGGGTGACAGTAACTTCCAAAATATAGAAAAGCCAGCCACTAAGTCAGGCTGAGTAAGAAAAAAAAATATATATTTTAACACAACCTTGCTCTGTCCTCTCTGAGTGAGGGGTACAGAATCTACTCAGAAGCCCGCATCCTTCTCTACCAATAGCCATTTGAAGTCAAGGGAGACAAGCAGTGTCTCAGCGCGTGGTCCCTGGCCTTGATACAATCAGGTGCTAAAGCTACATTGTAACTTCGATCCCCAGCCAGCAGGCAGGGTAGCGAAACAACCTGCCCAGGCACACCGATGTGGGTAGAGGACCCAGAGCTTGAACTCTGATCAATCTGTAGCTATGATTTTATTAACTGGGGTCAAACCACTTCAAAGAACCGATAAAGAGCGGTGAACTCAGCTATAACAATGGGAAGGAGATTCGAGTCGCTGCGCCAGCCTCAGGCGGTCGTGGAGTCCCTTGCGCCCCGTTTCCTGCTCCCGTTTTCACCTCTGCGCACCGGCAGGATAGCCCAGAAGCAGATCTATTACTCGGACAAGTACTTCAACAAGCACTATGAGTACCCACAAACTCTCTAAACAAGTCCCTAAAACTCATCTGATGTCCAAAGAGGAGTGGAGGAGACTTGGTGTTAACGGAGCCTAGGATGAGCTCATGACATGATCCGTGACCACATATTCTTCTCTGTAGACAACCTCTTCCAAAACAAGAAAAACGAAGTACGGCGGGGGTCGTCTAATCGTTTTCAAATTTAATGTATATGTGTATGTAAGGTAGTGTTCAGTGAATACTTGAAAAATGTACAAATCTTCCATTCATACCTGTGCAGGAACTGCGTTCTTCACAGCGGCAGAGGTCAGTTAAATGGAACTGCAAGTAGGTTGTTTAAGTTGTTAAAGATACATTTTCTTGTAGTTTTTTTCTTAACATAAATGTCTGCTTTACTTTACCTGTTACTTTTGTTAAATAAAGTTTGTGTATTGCATTTAAAAGAAGAAGAATGTGAAGGAGACCAGCTTTCCCTGGATCACATGCAGGACCCCTTCTAACCACATAAAAGGCACTGTAATAAAAGGACATGGTGGGGCTGGAGAGACGGCTCAGTGGTCAAGAGCACTGACTGCTCTTCCAGAGTTCAATTCCTAGCAACCACATGGTGGCTCACAACCATCTGTAATGGGATCCGGTGCCCTCTGCAGGTGTGTCTGAAGACAGCTACAGTGTACTCATATAAAAATAAATAAGTTTTTTTTTTTTTTTTTTAAAAAGGCCATGGTCAGTAAGAGCTGTCTAGGAAGGTTAGCAGGATGTCATCGGAGGCTCTCTCTCTCTCTCTCTCTCTCTCTCTCTCTCTCTCTCTCTCTCTCTCTCTTTTTGCAGCTGTCTGTGCCAGAGAGTAATCTACAAAGTTCTCAGTTCTTAGTGCTTCTCAGAGTCATTTTCTGTATGTTGTTCCGCCCTCGAATTTTAGCGCCTGTCCTCTGTTAGGCGGTTAGGGGACTCACCCCAGCAGTCTCAAGTGTGTCTTCAAGTAAATAACAAGTCGAGTTGACGTTGCTCACAACCACAAGGCCTGGCATAGCCTGGTAGGACTGGCAGGATGCTCAGGGTAGCGGTTCTCATCCTTCCTAATGCTGCGGCGACCCTTTAATGTAGGTTCTTAGATTATGGTGGTCCCAACCATACAAGTATATTGTTGCTACTTCATAACTCTAATTTTGCTACTGTTAGTGAATTGTAATATAAATATCTAATTTGTAGGATATCTGATATCACAGTCCTATGACACCCCCTTCCCAAAAGGGTTGCCGCCCCC
The DNA here is from genome assembly GCF_011064425.1 of Rattus rattus. Lineage (NCBI taxonomy): Eukaryota > Metazoa > Chordata > Mammalia > Rodentia > Muridae > Rattus > Rattus rattus. The sequence goes on along the minus strand of NC_046167.1, from coordinate 11,032,365 downwards.
AGGTTGAGAACTCTGTCTTAGCATAAGTGGCCTACTCCTGGGACAGTAACGCCTGTCTTTTTATAAGAAAACCTAGATGGGACACTGGACTTATCCTGCCTGACAGAAGGGATATATGGAAGATTCCCTTGACCCTCTGTCTCTAAACTGGCCATTTACTTCTAGGACATGCACTCCAAGCTCATTGAAAATAGACTCCTCCTCCGATGTTTGGTGTACAGTCTACAATATGAAACGTTTGTTTCATGATTTCACTTTGTCTCATGAGAGATTTCTGGTCCTATTTGCTTTGGCCTCTTTTGACCTCTATTGACCTCCTGACCTCCTGACCTCCTGACCTCTTTTCTCTGGCCCTGTGCTTACTTCACCCCTCCAATTGCTGTCCTTTAGCACTGATTTTGATTTCCGTTCATAGCGTCTTGATTGGCTCTGCCGGTTACCTCTCCTTTCACCTTTCTGAGTCAGTATTTCTGATCCATCCCATCCCTTCTGAAATCTGGCATTACCTTCTATGAACTTTCACCCTGGCTATGTTAATCAGCACTGCATGTAAAACAACAATTTGTAAGTCCTCAGCGCTATCAGGACAGTAGCACCATAGCAAGTTTACCTCTTCTGCCTCACAGAACTGTGATCCGGTGACAGCATGAGCCAGGCTGTGGTAGTGAATGCCTTTAATCCCTGCCCTGGGGAGGCAGAGGCAGATGGACCTCTGAATTTGAGGCCAGTCTAGTCTACAGAGTTCCAGGATGTCCAGGGCTACACAGAGAAACCCCATCTTGAAAACACAAAAACAAATCCAAACAAACACCAAATGAACAAAACCAAAATACAAAAACAAAACAATACAACAAAACAATAACAACAACAACAACAACAAAAAACCCAACCAAAATAAAAAACAAAAACTGTTGTGGTGTGCTGATAAAACCACTCTTAATAATACATATGTCTATGTCACTCATGGACCTAATCTCTACATTCTGTTTTCTGTGTTTCTCTTTGTCCTTGACTCTAAGCTTAATGGATCCAGGAACCTAAGGATATTCTTGACTTAACTCTTCTCCTTGGTATTTTGATAGTGGCTCTTACTGTCTGTAGTGTATTAATCTGTCACCCTGCTTGCAATTGTGGGACAATTAAGTCTTCTTCCCAGAAATGATCCATGTCTCCCTCAACCACTTTACCTGACCCTGGTTGGAAACTGTGTTCCTTAATGGCCTAGCTGTTTTTCATGGCTATGGTGGTTTGTATGAAAAATGTCCCCTGTTGTGTCAGGTATCGAACACTCGGTCCCCGGTTGGTGGTTCTGTCTGGAGAGGCGGGGAGCACCCTAGCTGGAGGTAGCACATCACTGGGTGCAGGCTTTATGAGGAGAATAGCTTCCGGTTTGTGCTTTCTGCTTTCCGTTTGTGTTGAGGATGTGATCTTTCAGTTTCCGCTCCAGCTGCCCGCTGTCACGCCGTCCTTGGATCGCGTACCCTCCTTCTGGAACTGTGAGCTAAAATAAACTCTGTTTTCCATAAATCACTTTTGGCCATGGTGTTTTTATAACAGCAACAACAGACTTGAATAATGGGCAATGGAGTCTTTTCAGGAAAGCCATTCCCGTCTATGGGAATTTAGCGGAAAGGTGATAAGATGGGGGCGATGAGGAGACCGTGGAAAGGGGTGAAAATTCAGGGAAAGTTGCTCAAGTAATACTTGGGGGAACAGAACCCTAGAAATGACGAGCAAGGTTGGTAAATGGAGTTCTACAAAGAAAAGAAAGTGTTCTGTTGAGGGATGAGAAGGAGAAAGAATGGCTGTGATATTCGCAATCATTCAGTAGGCATGGCGGTCAGATACAGGGTCATCCCAAGGCTAAATTGTGAGGGAGACTGGAGCTGGCCTTTGCCTCTTTGTGTGTTCTTTTTCCCAACCTCTATCTCCCCAGTTTCACCCCCTATCACTCAATAGGAAAGAAAGAAGGAGAGAAAGAAGGAGAGAGAGAGAGAGAGAGAGAGAGAGAGAGAGAGAGAGAGAGAGAGAGAGATCCCAAGTCTTTTCTTTCTTCTTTGAACATGACTACTAATAAACCTTGACTAAAACCCCTGACCAATCACCAACCACCAAACCCCACCTCCTGGGGCTCTCACTTGTATGCACACTCTGAAAAGTCCCCAGAATCCCAAACGTCATCCAATCTTAGAAACTGTCTGCAGCTGGCAAAACCATGCCTCTGCTGGAGCTCGAGGCAAATCACAGTCAGCTGCTGTGATCAGCTCCAAGCAGCCCCATATCCCACGCCTTGGATTAGAGTGAAAGCACATTCTTAGACTATTTTAAAGAAAGGAAAATTCCAAAATGGCCACTCCAGGAGGCTGTTAAAGAGACAGCAAATGTAGGGTTTTTTTTGTTGTTGTTGTTGTTTGTTGTTTGTTTTTTGTTTTTTTTTTGGTTTTTTTTTTTTTGCTTTTGAGAAAAACTATTATTTAGAAAATATTTGTTTGTGCATTTGCATGTGTCTGTGTGCATGCTTGGGCATATGTGTATCCCACAGAGGCTAGACAAGGAGTCTAATCTCTTGGAGTTATAAGCATCTGTGGGCAGTCTGACTATGGATGCTAGGGTCTGAACTCTGGCCCTCATAATTGAGCAGCAAATGCTTTTCACTGCTGAACCTTCTCTCCAGGCCCAAGAAAGGTACTTTTTTTTTTTTTTTTTTTGGACACAGCTTAAATAACCACAAATATTCTAAGTCAGAAGTCATGTTGACATTTTGTCTGTTGCTATGTATCAAACTGATAAATACTGTCCCCAAGATCTGGTTGCCCCCAGGGATGAGGAAGTGATACTATGTAACCTTGCTCCTTAATTTAAGACCGTTGGTTGAGTTTATGACTGGGCCTAAGAGAGGTAGGTGGATTTCAGTTCCCAGGCTTGGGGTCTGAGGAGAGACCACAAAGACGAGACGACACCATGGGCAGGTGAGTCATGAGGAACATGGCCATGAGGGCTGGCCAGTTGGAGTTAAGAGCAGCCCAGACGAAATGTGGCAAGTCATAACTGGGGGTTATTGGTGGGGAAGTAGATTTTAAGAACGTAGAGGGTAGATAGAGATCTGTTCAGCTCTAGTACTTTAAAGACTTGTTATAAATATGAAGGTTTTGTGTGTTTTAGCTGGGAACTGAACAATAAAAGGTGGGGTAGGACGCCCAAATTGAGATTAAATAATTATTACAACAGTATCAAAAGACGGTAACTCCTGGATTTACGGGGAGAAAGGAGGATTTCAAGGCTGAAACTACCTACATTAGCAAAACCAAATCTCACAAAACGAAAAACCCAAACAGACAAATAGCTCTAAAACACATTAACCACAGCAAGGAAAATGGAAACCAGAGTGCCATCCTCGTAGGGCAGCATGACATTTGACATTTAGTACTGTGTATGACAAGGAGTAGGCACTCAGCCACCGGGGGACAGAGGCTGATATGCAGGACACAGAGTACCTGTGTGATGTTCAACACCGCCAACCTTCCATTTTCTCCGAGCGATTCTCTACACTTGGATGCATCCTGACTCAAAGCCTTTCAAGCTATCGATGCCTGGCCTCTTCATTCAGAGGCTGAAAGTTAGGCCTAGGAATGAAGAGTTTTCTGATATTCCCAGTTAACATTAGTGAACAGCTAAGCCTGAGAACTTCTGGTCTTGTGAATGTTTTCCCCTGTGGAAGATGAAGGGGCTTAGAAATCAAAGAGAAAATGCAAGTCTAAGCCGACCAACCTCTACACCTATTAATAAGTCTTAGATAATTCTCCAGCCCAGTGGAATTAAAAATGGAAATTGGACTTGAAACAGTACATGATTTCTGCCCTTTAGAATGTTCAAGAATCCTGAGGCTGAAATTTAGGGGTTCATAAGTAAGAAATTATTATGTAAGAATGTACAAAATTACTTTATTTCTTACTTGCGTGGTGTGCATGTGAATATGCTCCTACACATGTGTGTACACACACATACATGCACACACACATACACACACATACACACACACATACACACACACACATAAACAACAACACACACACACACACACACACACACACACACACACACACACACACAGGTCAGAGGACAACTTTTGGAGTCAGCTCTCTCCTTCCACCATACTGAGGCAGGAATCCAGTGTTTCTGACACTCTGAATTGTAGGCTGGTTGGCCTTTCAGCTTCTTGTGGTTCTCCCGTTTCTGCCTCCAATGTCACTATAGGAATGTGGGATTGCAGACACAACCTATCACATACATGACTTTTCGTGGGTACCAAGTATTCACGCCGTGTCGTCAGGCGTGTGCAGCCAGCACGTCTCTCCACCGAGCCATCTCTCCAGCCCTGAAAATGTGTACAATTATGAAAATCTTCAGTAATCCAAGTAGGAAACACATTATTTTTTATACCATGCTATGAATTACAGTTAGAACACATTTATGCATTTGGACACATTTCTGTCTCTTAAGTTTCTTTTAAAACTTCTACCTTAAATACATCTTTTGCAGATTTCAGGACCTGTACCTTCATCAGTGAAATAGCCACCTTGTTTTTCTCATTTATCCAGTCTTCTGTGTTTTTCTAGATCACTGTTGGCAGGCCAAAATGTGGTATATTACACGATAGGTCGATGTCATTTCTTTGATGTAAATGGTAAGTCTCTGGCCCTACTTTGAACTCATTGGCTGACTGGAATGCTTCTGGAATAAAGATAAAGCAAAAGAGGGGGACAAATACGGGTGATTGGGGGATTGGCACGGCCATTTCTAAGGGAATTAAAAAGATAAAGGTAACAAGAACAGAATGCAGTCAACTCAGCTGCTAGCAGAATTGCTGCATAAATGTTCGTTGGAAGAATACAAGAATGGACGATTGAGTTAGCAACAGGAAAAGAGCTGTTTTGACATGTAGAACTGTACAATGCATGCTCTATGTCCAACCCTGTTTTATTCATTTATACGCAGAATTTATTTTTGTTGTTTTTATTTTGTTTTACAAGACACTCTGGCTATGCTGGAACTCGCTCTGGCTGGCCCGACACTCACAGAGATCAGCCTGCCTCTGCCTCCCAGGTGCTGAGATTAAAGGTGTGATTTCTCTCTAAACCTGGCAGCATCTCAAATCAGCAGGCTAATTCCATCCCACAGGTACTAGGGTTCCCCGTTCTACAGATGAAGGAACGGAAGTACAGAAAGACAGTCATTTCAGTGCTGGGCCTGCGTGCTGGTGATACTGGAGCAGTCCTGGATTTCATAGCATCTCCGAGGCCTGTCTTTTAATTTCAAGCCCTGATAAGTCAGCCACACTTCCTGCACCAGCCGAGGGCAATGCCACCTGGTTGTAGTGTCTCATTTTGGTGCCACCTGCTGGAGGTGGGACCTGATTTTACTCTACTTTTCTGACTCTGCCCGTTTATAACGTCTGTGCTTCCTCAGACTCGTCTAAAGGTAACATTTCAAACAGAACATCAAGACTCTGGCCCAGAGCTTGGATTTGAGGAGGATTCTGCCTTGGTTCATCTCTGCTGACTGACCGTTGCAAACCAAAGCAGTCCCTGTGAGTCCTCTACCCAGTGTGCAGTTGAGAGAGTGTATGAATAAGTTCACGAGATGTTGATCTGCAGTTTTCTTTTTCTAAACTGCCCTTGTCTGTTATGTATCAGGGGAAGAATTGCCTCAAAAAATGAGTTGGGAAATATCCCCTCTCCAGCTTCCTGGAAGAAACTGTAGAATCAGCGTCCATACTCCTGTGAGTGTTGGGTAGCTTCTCGGCCCCTGGAAATTTCTGTTTGCATCCTGCAGAGTTTGTTCCCCAACTTATTCAGTTTGGAATCATCTATCCCTTTCCCTGTCCCTTTCCTACTCTCTTCCCCTCCCTCTCTTCTTTCCAGTTTGTCTACTTAGGATTATAGGATCTGGCTGTGCAACTCAGATGTATCTTTGAACTAGAGATCCTCCTGCCTCAGCCTACCTCCAAGTGCTGGGCTGTGTGTGTATAAACAAATCCAGTTATAATTTCTTCCTTTTTTTTAAACTAAGGCTATTACTTAAATTTCCAAATATTTGCATACTATTACAGATTTTTTTTACTGTGATTTGTATATTATTTCATTGTTGTTAGACAACACACATTGCATAATTTTAATTACTCTTGGTTTATTAATATTTTTATGTTTTGGGCTGTGAGCCTATCCTTTAATGGGTGAGCCATCTTTCCATCTGTTATTAATAACCCCCCCCAACATGTCTTAGTGCATACTCCTGAGCATGGACAGTCCGGCGGTGAAGAAGTATACAAGTCAAAAGTATCTGAGCTGTCCACCATTGGCAATTGTGATGGTCTTACTGGCCTTGCACTTCCTGGACCCAGAGTTCTCCCTGGCTTCCAGAATGCTACCACCATCCTTTACCTTCCCAGAGAACACAGGCTTGTCCTTGAACTGCTCAGTGGGATGACATCAACGAGATGAAACACTGGGAACGACTTCTGTCGTTTTGTCCTGTGTTGAGTTGTATGAGGTATCAGTGTCAAGTTCTCATCCTCAGATTTCTCCCAGAGATGGACTTGCCTCGAGTGCCATGGTGTGTGAAGTCACCGCCCTGGCATATGAATCCTGTGATAAAACTTGTGACTATTTATTACAATGTAATTGTCGTGAAAATTGTTGTGAATGAGCATGTGAAAGCAGAAGTCCTTGTAACCAAATCCTCTCTCTTTGGTACTCCCGGTGTCTTAGTTAGGGTCTTTATTGTCACGAAGAGACTTTATGACTAAGGCTGTGAGGTCCAAATTGAACCTCTTCCAGAACCTCTTGAATGAGACTCACGGAGACAGTGATTGATACGATAGCAAGAGGAGTTTAATTCCAGTATGTCAGGGTCCTCCCACTTCAAGGGGAGACAACCCTGAGCAGACTATAACAGAGAGTTATGTTGCAAACAACTGGGGCAGAATTCAAACAATTGGGGCAGAATTCGTACAGCGGTAACGAGGCAGGGTACTATGCTCATGTGGTGGGGCAGAACAACTTTCAGATCGGACTCAGTGTACCGTTCAAGACTTTCCCAAGGGGGGTCGGTTGGAAGCCACAGGTAGCTTTGTGTGACAGTTTGGCTTGTAGCTTTCCAGGAACTAAACCAGCTTTTTTTCTTCCTGGAAGGGAGGGGTCCTTTCGCTCAGAGGTTTGTGGTGGGAATTTTCCCACTGGCCCTAGATTGGCCCCCAACTCTGGCTCTTTCAAGGCAACTCTTATAAAGGACAACATTTAATTGGGGCTGGCTTACAGGTTAGGAGGTTCAGTCCATTATTATCATGGCAAGAAGCATGGCGGCATGCAGGCAGACATGGTTCTGAAGAAACCAAGAGTTCTACATCTTGATTCTCAGGCAGCAAGGAGTAGACAGTCTTCTGCAGGCAGCCAGGAGGAGGCTCTGACTCCACACTGGGAAGAGCTTAGGTAGAGGAGACCTCAAAGCCCCACTACACAGAGATACACTTCCTCCAAAAAGGCCACACCTACTTTCAACAAGGCCACACCTCCTAATAGTGCCACTTCCTGTGGGCCAAGCTTCAAACACATGAGTCTATGGGAGTAAACCTATTCAAATCACCATACAGAGTATGAAAGTTTCCTTCTGTGTTTGGACATTTGTCTGCCATCAGCTCAAGGGCTGATCAATAGTGCTGCTAAAGAAAATGATAAGGTTAACCGTGGCTGACAGCACACTCTTCCAGGGGACAGTGGCATTTGCCACTTTGTTCAAATTAATACAATCATCTTAAATCTATATTAGTGGCTTCGTGAGGAGGTCGTAAGCTTTGATCTTATTTACCTAGCCTTCTACCTTTAATTCACAATACGTTTCTTTATATTCTAGATGGTGTTCTTGTAGACTGTGTTGGCTAGCTCTCCTCTCATAACCCACTTTGATGCCCTATTTAGGTAATGTGTATTTTTGAGCAGACTTATTTATTTATTTGCTTATTTATTTTATTTATTTATTTATTTACCCGGCTGAACTTAAGATCCTTCCCACTTCTGCTTCTGTGTGCAGGGGTTATAGGAGTCCGCCACAGCAGTGGACAATTTTCATGCAACACACTATGGATGTAAGTATCAAATTAGCTGTTAGAGAAATCAAAAAAAAAAACCATAAAGCTTTATTTCTGTATCTTTAGCATTTTTTGCTACTCTTGCTTTTTCATTTTCTCTTTTGTTCAAAGAACCGTCTTTAACATTTCTTACAGGGCAGTTCTGGTGGCAACGCATACCTTTGACTTTTGTCTGAAAGAAGAACTCTTTGGTTCACCTTCCTTTTGGTAGACATTTTGCTGAGGATAGAATTCTGGGATGACAGGGTCTTTTTCTTTAACACCTTCACAGTGTCACTCCTTTGACTTGTGTCTTGCAAACTGAGAGGAAGTCCACAGCCGCTCTTTTTCTTGTTTCTATGATGATTTCTAGAAGGCAGTCATTGAACCTCTCTTTTTATCCCCGGCTTCTCAGAGCCTTAACGCTTTTTCTACTGGGGTTCGTAAGTTTTTGTGGATCCCTGTTTCTTTTAGTTTTCATCACCTTTGGAAATAAAATGGCCATATTTCTGAAAACCTCCCACTGCCTATGTCCCTAATGGGGGTCCTATTACAGATAAGTCAGACACTTGATCCTGTCCAACTGGTCCATGATGCTCTCGTTTTTACTGTTTGAGGCCTTCCCCCCTCCCCCCCCCCGCCATTCTTGTTTAGGATCATTTGTACCCACCACTCTGTCTACAAATTCATTAGTATTTTTTCTTCTACGTGTTGTTACTAGCATACCCAGGGTCACTTTTACCTCACAGATGATATTTGTAAATCTGTGTTATACCAGCTTTTCTGTCATTTTTCCATACATCATGGTTTTGAAGATTCTTTTTAATGCTTAAAATTTTTAATTGACATAGAATAATTGGATATGTTTTCAGGGTCTCTCTTTATTATGCCTTTGTTTACCCACACTATGTATACACGACACTTACGTTTAGCATTCATTACCTGGAGCATCAGAGACATGTGTGCACCGGCCACTTCAGAGGCTTCCTGTTTACCATCTTCATAATTTCCAAGTTTCTTTCTATTATTTGATTTTTCCATTCCTCTGCATAGGCTATATTTTCTTGCCTGCCTGATAATTTTGTTTGTTTCTCAGGACATCGCAGATTTTTTTTTTTTACATTGTTAAATAGTGGACTGTGTTGTGTCCACTTAAAAACGTTGGCCTTCAGGACTGGAGAGATGGCTCGGCAGTTAGGAATACTAGCTCCTTCCAGAGGACCCAGGTTTAGTTTCCAGCACCTACATGGCTTATAGCAACTTTCAGTAAGTCCTGCTCTAGGGGATCTGATGTCCGTTTCGGGCCTCCATGGGCGCTAGCCATGCATGTAGTGCACACACATGCGCGTCCTCAAAACAAGTAAAAATAATAATAAAACACTGGCCCTTTATCTAACAGGTAGTCAAGTTACATACAAGCAGTTTGATTATTTTTTTTAAGATTTATTCATTTATTATATATAAGTACACTGTAGCTGTCTTCGGACACACCCGAAGAGGGCACCAGATCCCATTACAGATGTTTGAGCCACCATGTGGTTGCTGAGAATTGAACTCAGGACCTCTGGAATAACAGTCGGGGCTCTTAACCGCTGAGCCATCTCTCCAGCCCCCAGTTTGACTATTTTGAAGCTTGCTTTTACGCTTGAGTAGGGGGAACAAGAAGAGCCCGTAGTTTCAGGATAATTTAGCCCCACTGCTTGGGTAATTTCCTCTGGAGGACTCTTTCCTACACCTGGTGTTTACTCGCCATGTGTAAATTCTGGGTTTTGTTTGCATTTCTGCTGGGTGGGGGATGAGGAGGATTATACCCAAATATACAGATCAAAATTCAGCCAATCCTTCAAATAGTTCTGGAGAAATGACTCTCCCTTTTCCTCAAAATGCAGACCCCGTAAGATTAATCACAACTGGACTTGAGTTTCCTCTGCATGTATTGGATTCTGCTAATTACATTGGTAGTAATCTAGGGCAAGGCCTCACCCCATCACAGCTTTTCTCTTGGGGATCTGTAGTCTTTTTTTTTTTTTAAAGATTTATTTATTATTATATTTATATGAGTACACTGTAGTTGTCTTCAGATACACTGGAAGAAGGCAACAAACCCCATTACAGATGGTTGTGAGCCACCTTGTGGTTGCTGGGAGTTGAACTCAGGACCTCTGGAAGAGCAGTCAGTGCTCTTAACCACCGAGCCATCTCTCCAGCACCCGGGGATCTATAGTCTTGCTGCTTGTCACAGAGTGTGGAAATATTTTGTCTTAGTCAGGGTTTCTATCCCTGCACAAACATCACGACCAAGAAGCAAGTTGGGGGGGGCTGTTATTCAGCTTACAGTTCCACATTGCTGTTCATCACCGAAGGAAGTCAGGACTGGAACTCAAGCAGGTCAGGAAGCAGGAGCTGACGCAGAGGCCATGAAGGGACGTTACTTACTGGCTTGCTTCCCCTGGTTTGCTCAGCTTGCTTTCATGTAGAACCCAGGATCACCAGCCCAGGGACAGCACCACCTATATGGGCTTTCCCCACTTGATCACTAATTGACAAAATGCCTCACAGCTGGATCTCATGTGAGGCATTTCCTCAAGGGAGGTTCCTTTCTCTGTGATAACTCCAGCTCGTGCCAGGTTGACACACAGAACCAGCCAGGACATATTTGTTTAATGTCTTTTCATGCTATGTCTGTCCACCTGCCTGCCTCTCTCTTATTCTTCTCTTGCCATTATTTATGGTGGGATCTCATAGTTGGTAGTGTACTGTGTACTAAAAAAAATCCACTATGCTGCCATGCCTAGTGGCCCAACTACTTGGGAGGATGAGGCAGGAAGATTAAAATTCTGAGGCCAACTTGGACATCTTGCTGAGACCCTGTCTGAAAATAAACTATTAAAGAAGGGCTGGAAACATAGCTCAGTGATGGAACACTTGTCTAGCACATCCAAGCCCTGGGTTCAATTCCCAGTATTTAGAAAGAGTCATTTCTCGTAATCTTTTGGAATATTATTCAAACATATATATTTATGAATGAGTTTGAAAAAGTCCTTTACTTTTTATATGTATGCATATAAATGTAGTGTGTATGTAGTATGCAGTGTGTATATAGCATGTAGTATGTATGTAGTATGTATGTAGTATGTAGTATGTGCACCATGTGAGCACTTGGCGCCTGTGGAGGACACATGGTACCTGTGGAGTACAGAAGAAAGCATTGAGTCCCCTGGCCCTGGAGCTACAGATGGTTGTGAGTTACTGTGTGGGTGCTGGGTATGGAACCTGTGTCCTCTGGGAGAGCAACAAATGTTTTTTTTTTTTTTTTTTAGTTCTTTTTTTCGGAGTTGGGGACCGAACCCAGGGCCTTGCGCTTCCTAGGCAAGCGCTCTACCACTGAGCTAAATCCCCAACCCCGCAACAAATGTTCTTAATTGCAGAGCCATCTCTCTAGCCTCCCCTTCTATATGACTTTGAAGATCTTTTCTTTTCTTTTAAAACTTTATCCCATAAAATGGTAGTGAAGCATGTGCTTTGTTAATGCGATGGTTTGGATACAGGTGGCCCAGGGAGTGGCACTATTAGGAGGTGTGGCTTTGTTGGAGGAAGCGTGTCACGTAGGGGGTGGGCTTTGAGACCCTTCTCCTAGCCACGTGAGAGTCAGCTGCTCCTGGCTTCCTGTGCATGAAGATGGAGAACTCTCAGCTCCTTCAGCGCCATGCCTCCCTGGATGCTTCCGTGTTCCCTGTCTGAATGATAATGGTCTGAAACCCTCAACCTATAAGCCTAAATGTTATCCTTTATAAGAGTTGCCTTGGTCATGGTGTCTGTTCACAGCAGTAAAACCTTAACTAAGACAATCACTGTCTCTGACACTTACTTCACGTTCACTTTGCTCTCCTCACCGAGTCCTTTCCTGTCTTAGTCCCTATTCATCACCTTTACTCACACTTTCTGGATATTTTTTATTTAAGTTGTTTCTATGATGTTTGTACTTTTGAAGGAAGCTTTTTCTCACCTCCGTCTTTATCCTATCATTTCATATATGGAAAAATTAATTCTAAACTTGCCGCAAGCATGCCTGTCTTACCACTAACTTTTTAAAGAGTTATTTGTTTATTTTATGTATGTGAGTACACTGTAGCTCTCCTCAGACACACCAGAAGATGGCATCAGGTCTCATTACAGGGTGGTCGTGAGTCACCCTGTGGTTGCTGGGAATTGAACTCAGGACCTCTGGAAGAGCAGCCAGTGCTCAACCACTGAGCCATCTCTCCAGCTCATTACCACAGTTTTTTTGTTACTTCTGGGTTGAAAGCCAATGAGTGTTGGGTTTTCTAGGAAAATAATAATGTGAAGAGGGTAATAACTCATTGATTCCTTCTTTTCTAAGATACACTTATCTTACTTTTTGAGGATTTCATACATGAACACTGCATTTATGTAACCCCCCCAGGGCTCTGCCTGCCTAGATGCTGCCATGTTCCCACTATGATGATAATGGACCGAACCTTTGAACCTGTAAGCCAGCCCCAGTTAAATGTTGTCCTTATAAGATTTGCCTTGGTCATGGTGTCTGAGTCATGGTCATACATTGCTGAGTCCATTAAGTGTTAGCATTGCTTCTCTGTATATGTGTTTAAGATCTGACCTCTTGGGTTTGGATAACTTGTCAGTGAGCTCATCCCTAGAAAAGACCAATTCTGCCTCTCACAGGAACAACTCGTTGCCTGTAGCCCTTGCTCCATGGGTGGTGCTCTGTGAGATTCCCCCCGTGCACTTTGGGATGTCAACCGCATCATTGAGTGGGTCTTGTTCGGACGGCCATATTGTTACTGTTTCATGTGTGCAGCTTGTCATATATAGAAGACTGTCTCGTAGCAGATAGCCTGGTGCTCTGCGTCTTCAGTCTCTCTGCCCCATTTCTGCCATGTTCCTTGAGCCTCAGGGATAGAAGCTGACAACACACCCATCAACCATTTTATTTCTTTCATACGACGTCAAAAATGTTGAATTCTTGCAATGACAAAACATGCCATGCCATCTGAATATTTCCAGTTATGTCTGCTGTTAAATCTTTATCACGCTTACATGATTTCCCTTCTATTTATTTTACTCTGAGGTTTTCCTAACAACAGCCAGTAAATTGTATTAGGTGCCTTCTTGGGGCTCTAAATATATATAATTACTTGTTATTTCTCTTTTAATTTGTTGATGTAAATCATTTTTTAGCTGGATATTCTATAATAAATTCTACTTGGTGTGCTTTTATGTACTGCTAAATTTTCTATGCTAATATTTTAGAAACTACTTTCTAATCTACACCCATAAGTGCGATCGTTCTTCTTGGTCACATATCAAGTTTCAGTGTTAAGTTTATAATTGTTTTATAAAGTGCAATAGAGAGTTTTTCAAAAAAAAATTTTTTTTATAGTCTGGGAGATTTCTCAGACCAGTGACTTTCTAAGTGTGACGAACTTACAGGACAGCGGAAGTCAAAGCTATTTTTACAATAATGGACACCACGTGTCCTTTATCCACGTGCACATGGAAGGCACCGGAGCAACCACCACACACGGTCTTCCATCCTCTCAGTTTTCACTGCTGCCTGAACGTGGAAGAGAAAATCTAGCTGCTCTTAAAAAATCTTTAGCAAAGCAGCAAGATGTATTCATTTTACCAAATCTTAACACTTGAGTAGGTATCGTTTTCAATATTCTGCGTGGTGAAACATGAAGGACCTACGCAGAGCATGATGGGAGCCCGGTGGGAGCCCTTAGGGAGCGAACGCGTCCTGAGATTCCGGTGCATGCTGAAAAAGGCCTCTTTTCTCACAGAAAGACGGGCCATCAGGGAACTTTAGCTCCCAGACTTGGATATTTGGCAAATGCTTTCTCGTAAAGAATGAACTTGGCAGGTCCTTAAGCATCTGCCAGTATTTGTGACTGATGGTAGAATCGAGCCAGCGGCGAAAGCGGCCATTTTGGGAAATTTTACCTGTCATCAGGAGCTTGATCCCTTCCTGGTTATTAAAGGGCTTTCTGGGGCTGGGGATGAGGCTCAGTTGGTAGAGTTGCTTATCCAGCATGCACAATATCCTGAGTTCCATGTCCAGCAATGAAGCTGGGCAGGACGGTGCACACCTGAAACCCGAGCTCTCAGAAGGTGGAAGCCGGACGCTCAGAAGTTCCAGCTCAGCCTTAGGTGCACAATGAGTTCACAGCCAACCCCGGGCCACATCAGACTACGTCTGGGGCAGGGGGAGATTCATTGATGAGACATGGTAATATTAATGAGTGGGGTTTTAAAATATCGCCTAATAAAAGTGACAATATTTGTGAGATCTACATATATCAGTGAACCAATATTTTCCAAATGACTAATGTATGATGTCACAAAATTACAAACGAGAAAGAAAATTTTATTCAAAGCTCAAGGTTGGGTCATGTGATGCAGACTCATGCCGTGTTTTGCTGAGGCAAGATCCATAGAAAGAAATGTGATGTTTGGAGAGACTCAATAGACACACACTTGCACAACTAGCTTTGTTGGTCTCATGCCTTCACTGGTCTTCACTTCCTTGAGAGAGGCATGGCAGAGAATTTCTCCTGGCATACCGCTGGTTCTGGTCGTTCCGGCTGACTCGTGCAGATTCAGCCCAGATTTAGCAGAGGCCTGAATATTTCTGTTAGACCATGCCATTCCTGCTGATTTGTGTTTGGTATCCTGACAAACGGAGGTTGGAATTGCCCCAAAGAACTACTTCTAAACAAGTCCACATCTCCTTGTCCTACTTAACCTCCTTTCTTTCCTGTCTTTGGACAGTGGGCTAGAAGTGGGTGAGGGGTTGAAGCTTTTGAGAACTCTTATTAAAAGCAGGTTTTGAAAAATCTAAGCCAACACAGGGATCTGCCTGTCTCTGCCTCCCCTGTTGGCAGTAACCTCTCCAACCCGAATATGCCCGCACAAAGAAAACACAGCTCTATTAATATGAGTACAAGCTCGCACCTAGATTGGGCAGATCTACCACCACACGATCCTATTCCCCGGCTCTGAAATCCCTCATAACTTGCGGATTTTCCATGCCACATCTTCAGCTCCTTTCTCCTCCTTCTCCTCCTCCAACTTCTCTCTCCTCCTCTCTTCCAACTTCCCTTCCCCTGCCCAAATCACAAGCTCTCGCCTTTATTTTACAAATTAAATGGGAGAAAGTTCTGATAAGGTCACCTGAGTCCTGAGTACGGGACTAGGCAGTGGTCCACCGGGCAGCGGAATTATCGTCAAAATACAGATAACTCCAGGGCAAACCACAACATCCCCAACACCCAGTACAATGTGTACCACCTTTCCCAGCTTTAAAAAGGTTGGGGTTGGTGCTTGAGGGTTTGAATTCAGGACTTCTGGCTTGCATGCCAAGCACTTTATGGACTGAACTATCTCAGCAGCCTGACAATTAGCTTTTGGAAAACTATTTGCGGCTTAATTTGGGGCTTGTTATCAGAGAGAGCAGTCACAAGGACTCTTCCCTTTTTCCAACGACGTATTTCTGTGAGGTTGGATTTTCTTGAGCTCCTTAACCAAAATAAGATATCGCATTCAACTGAATGCCAAAGTAGACATGAAAAAATACTTTTGTATTAGACATTAAATGGGTTTTATACAATATAAAATAATGCCACTATGTTACCTTGAGTTTTGAAAATGTTATTTCTCAAAAAGCACATTTACACTAGTATGTAGTGTCTTAGGGTTTTACTGCTGTGAGCAGACACCATGACCAAGGCAACTCTTATAAGGACAACATTTAACTGGGGCTGGCTTATAGGTTCAGAGGTTCAGTCCATTATCATCAGGGCAGGAACATGGCGGCATCTAGGTGCGTCCAGGCAGGCAGAGCCGATAGTTCTACATCTTCATTTGCAGGCTGCCAGTGGAAGACTGGCTTCCAGGAAACTAGGATGAGAGGCAGCTCAGGTTGATCCACTCTACTGCTACTTAAAGCCCATGCCTGGGGCTGGAGAGATGGCTCAGTGGTTAAGAGCACTGACTGCTCTTCCAGAGGTCCTGAGTTCAATTCCCAGCAACCACATGGTGGCTCACAACCATCTGTAATGGGATCCGATGCCCTCTTCTGGTGTGTCTGAAGACAGAGTACTCATATACATTAAATAAATAAATTAAAAAAAAAAAAGCCCATGCCCATAGTGACACACCTATTCCAACAAGGCCACACCTCCAAATAGTGCTACTCCCTGGGTCAGGCATATACAAACCATGACATTCTACTCCCTGGTCTCCATGGGCTTGTTCAAACACAGGAGTCTATGGGGGCCATATCTAGCCATCGCATAATTTAAAAAGCACATTTAGTCTAACTTCCAAAGTCGCCATAGTCTATAGCAGTATCAACAATGTTCAAAGTTCAAAGTCTCTTCTGAGATCCAACCAATCACTTAACTGTAATCACCAAATCAAGACAGGAAACCAACTGGGCAAACTCCAAACCCTGCATCTCCATGTCTGATGTCAAATCAGTCTTCAGATCTCCAACTCCTTTTTCATCTTTGTTGACTGCAACAAACTTCTTTTCCTGGGCTGGATCCACTCCCTGTTAGCAGCTTTCCTCAGGAGATATCCTGTGGCTCTGGCATCTTGAAAATCTTGGGGTCTCCAAGGCAACTTCAATGTTACAGCTTCTTGTTCAATGTCTGGGATCCACACATGATCTTCTGGGCTCCTCCAAAAGGCTGGCGTCACTTCTCCTGCTCTGCCCCCTGTAGCACTCTAGGCTCTGGTTGATCCACTCCACTGCCGCTGCTGTTCTTGGTGATCATCCCATGGTAGTGGCGTCTCCAATATACTGGGGTCTTCTGATGCAACCAGGCTTCACCAATAGCCTCTCATAGGCTCTCTTTAAGGTGCCAAGCCTCAAATCCTTTGCATGATTCCTTCAGTCCTGGGCTGTCAGCTGCAGCTGAGGCTGCACCTTCAACCATGGCCTTCCATGGCCTCTCACAGTGCCAAGCCTCAGCTTCTCTTCATGACCCCTTCATGCCTTCAGAACCAGTACCACCTGGGGGACTCTTACACATTACCAAGTACAGCTGCAGCTACTCTGAGGTACAGCCCTGCCTATCTCTGGAACACAGCTTCTTTGTACTCTCAGAAAACACTTACCAGAAGATTTCACCTCAGTGATGCTGGTCTCTTCTTAATCACCACTAACTTCTTAGTTCCAGCTAACCAGCATCAATTGTCCCCGTAGTCACTTCTGTTTTTTCACTCTGAAGCCAGAGCTACATGGCTGAAACTGCCATGTTCCGAGCTTTCTGGGGCTGGAACATGCCCACCCCACCTATTCTATTACCAACTTTCTGTTTCCCTCTCTGCCTAGGCTTGGCTTTCCTGGAACTTGCTCTGTAGATTGACCTTGAACTCAGAGATCTGTCGGGCTTTGTCTCCTGGTATTAAAGATGTCTACCACTGTGCCTGAGTCTAAACTTAGCTGGGTAGGATCTTTGCCCCAAATCCCTTAATCTGTTATCTCCTAGAACATAGGATTCAGTTCCATTTCACTTCCTGGTGCCCCTTTAATACTTGAACCATGTATTTTATATTTTTCCTTTCTAAGCTTGCTATGCTTGTTCAAAATGCTCTTCAGCAGACTTAACCAGAGAACAAAGTCTCTGTTGGGCTTTTTTGAGACTTCCTTTGTCAATGCAACTAAAATAAATCTTTTCACCTTAGACTCAGACTCTTCAGACAAGTGCAAAAAGCAACTGCATTCTTCACCAAAATACTTCAAAAACAATCTCTAGGCCGCATTCTGAAATCCTTCTCCACTAAAACCTCTTGGGCCAGGTCTGCACAGTAATCATACTCAGTAACAAAGTCTTCCATATTCCTACTAGGACAGCCCATTAAACCAACTTAAAGCGTTCCACTGCTTTCCAAAGTCCCCAAATCTACATTCCTCCAATCAAATGCCTATCATGGCAATATCCCAGTCCCCGGTACCAACTTCTGTCTTAGTTAGAGTTTTACTGCTGTGAACAGACACCGTAACCAAGGCAAGTCTTATAAAGACAACATTTAATTGGGGTTGGCTTACAGGTTCAGAGGTTCAGTCCATTATCATCAAGGCGGGAACATGGCAGCATCAGGCAGACATGGTGCAGGAAGAGCTGAGGGTTCTACATCTTCATCTGCAGGCTGCTAGCAGAGTACATGCTTCAAGGTAGCTAGGATAAAGTGGCACACCCACTCCAACAAGGCCACACCCACTCCAACAAGACCACACCCACCCCAACAAGGCCACACCCACTCCAACAAGGCCACACCCACTCCAACAAGGCCACACCCACTCCAACAAGGCCACACCCCTCCAACAGACCACACCCACTCCAACAAGGCCACACCCACTCCAACAAGGCCACACCTACTCCAACAAGGCCACATCTCCAAACAGTGCCACTCCTTGGGCCAAGCATATTCAAACCATGACACGTAGTACGTTTGTTATGGTATTTTATAAGTGAATTATGGCTAACATAAGGTTAACGTGACCCTTTGAAGATCATGTCAGTCTCAATCGTGAGCAGTTGGAACATGATACCTTTGTAAATGGGGTCCGTTCCAGCACTCGTATGTTGGAGTTGTTTGGTCACTTTCATAACTTAAATTTTGGGCAGGAAGTCACCCACCTCTTTGAGTCTTTCGAGTTTGTGATCAGTAGGCTGCAGGAGATTCCTTCCATCTGTTAGAAGTCCTGGTCATTGATTCTTTCTTCTTCCTAACCTTGACGTTTTCTCTCTGGAACTTCCTATGCAATTGCAGACATGCGAGGAAAACGCTGTAAAAGCTTTGGGCAAAGAGCATAGGAGACAGTAGTGGATGAGACCTGTCGAGGAAGGAAAGGATGCTCAGTGGCTTACGGATGGCCTCTCATCTGATGTTTTGTAATATTCAAGAAAACATGAGGGGTTGGGGATTTAGCTCAGTGGTAGAGCGCTTGCCTGTAGCGCAAGGCCCTGGGTTCAGTCCCCAGCTCGAAAAAAAAAAAAAAAAAAAAAAAAGAAAAAGAAAAAAAAAAAAAAAAAGAAAAAAAAAAAAAAAAAAAAAGAAAACCAGAGCCAGCCATAGTCCGGAATATCCAGAATAGAAAAGTAGCAGTCTGGAGGCCCCAGGGTTTGCTTTTCACTGCCCGCCATTCAAATTTCTTCTCAAAAATCCACCCTACCCTTCTTGGCACTCTGACTTTGCCTTAGCAAAACTGTTCACAGTTCTCTAGTAACTACGCCCTTAGGAGAGGAGGATAAGAGCTATGCTGGTAAATGTTTAATGTCCATTCTTTATGCAGAGGTGTGGACATGGGTCCATACATTCTTTTTTTTTTTTTTTCCCCGCCCCCGCCCCCCGGACGGGTCCATACATTCTTATCTAATGCAAAGCGTGCGGAGGACACCATTTATAGATGACCATACAGCACTCGGTACTCTTTATTGTAAATTCCACACGTCCAGTTGATTCTCACCGAAGGCTTCCACTGATTTTTCCCAGAGCTCCTGTGTCCTGAGCTCACATTGACGAACAAGGCCAGCTCTCACACAAAGGCTTGGTGATATTTTTGTTTAGATTAACGAACGAGACAGAAACGAAACAATGAAGATGTATGTCAGAAATACACTTATTTGTCAATGATGTGAGAGACCACTGCGTCAGACAGAGGTCTTAAAATGTCCCAAAGAATGTTTCTTTAAGGTTTATTGTCCTGCTTATAAGTGATGGCTACAGACTCTGTGGGTTTTAACTTATTTTGTATTGATGGTTTTCCACTACGGAGAGATTAGCTCCCCAGGCAATGGTTAGCAATGGCCAGGACATTTCTGCTTGTCACAAAGAGAGAAGGGGTTGCTACTGATCCACTGGGTAAGGGCCCTTCTGTAATGAAGAGTTGCCCAAGGTTGAGGAGTCTTAACCTGTATTACTACTATTATAGCTGTATTTTTGCATACATGCTAGAGGTCAACATTGGGTGTTTGTCTCTATCATGCTCCAATGTATCTTTTGAGACATATCCACAGTCTGTATAAGTTTATACCATCAACAACATGTTAGATTGAGATGACCAAATAGCCGTAAAACATTAGATGAGATTGCCTGACCTACGAGATGACCAAACGGCCTGTAAAACATTTGTAGCTATGCCTGGGGGCTGTCTGTGAGCGTCTTACACCCTTGGACATGGGAGTTTTGGCTCTTCAGTTTTGAGACTTCAGGGCTTAACCAGCACACCATTTTATTACTCCACCCAAATTCTCAAAGCTACAGACTGAATCACAACACGGGCTTCCCTAGTTTTCAGCCTGCAGATGGAAGCGAGACTTTCAGGCTGCCGTAATTGTAAACCAGTTCCCACATGAATCTCCTCGTGTAGTATCAGTGGTCACACTTAGCCATTTTTGATAATAACGCCGAAGCAATACCCACGCAGTAGAAGTCATACTTGGGATTTTGATCTTCCTCCCAGGTTAATGATATATGGTAAGATACTACCTTGAGATTTTGGTTGAAGGTCAGTTTTCAACAGTGTACTTACTAGCGTGTGTGTGTGTGTGTGTGTGTGTGTGTGTGTGTGTGTGTGTGTGTGTGTGTGTGTGTGTGTGTGTTGCTAAGTGGATATTTATGAGATTAGGTGTAATAAATGTATTTTTTTAAAAGATTTATTTATTTATTATATATGAGTACACTGTAGCTGTCTTCATATACACCAGAAGAGGGCATTGGATCTCTTTACAGATGGTTGTGAGCCACCATGTGGTTGCTGGGAATTGAACTCATGACCTCTGGAAGAGCAGTCAGTGCTCTTAACCGCTGAGCCATCTCTCCAGCCCAGTAAATGAATTTTTAAATTATGGAATTCTTGATGACTGTGATTCTGATTCTTTATTGACTGCTTTACTGATTCGTAGTCACCATGGAAACGCATCTCCGGCTCGTCCACAAAGAGTTAAATGAACAGATATAAGATGTAGGCAGAGCCATGGGGTCATGGGCTGGGGTACTGAATGCAAGGAGAAAATGAGCTGGGCACTGTTGCATGTAGCTTTTGCTACCTCACTTACGCTCTGGAATGGCTGTACTACCAGCTTACCCAGGTTCCCTCGGATCGATGAAAACACACACACACACACACACACACACACACACACACACACACACACACACACTCTTAATTTAATTTTCAACCGTCCTTATTGGCACCTCCAATCTCCCATGGCTAGCATGCCCTTCCCAATACTCATAGCTCAGCACTTCTCAACCTGCCCTAAACTTCAGCTACTCATCCACCTTCCGTTCCAGCACTACATTCCTTTTCTCTCTCCCCTGTGTCAGCTAGCTTGCCTGCAGGGACCTGGGAGTCCCGCCTATTCCTCCCAGCTCATTGGCTGTTAGCATCTTTATTGATAGATCAAGAACCAATTGGGGAACAGGACCTTAGCATTAACCCCCATCTACAGGGCACTAACACTTTACTTTTTAACTGCAGATACCATATCACCAGCTGTTTCATGCTTTTGTTTTTGTTTTTGTTGGTGGGCTTTATCCCCTGAAAATGTGAGGTAAATAAAACCTATCTTCTATAAATTGCTTCTGGTCAGATTGATGGTTTATAGGAACAAGAAAAACATTAAATGCAATGGGTTTATTGGGATACAACCTTCTTGTAATTAGAAGAACATTGATATATGTACACATACCCTGGTGGTTCTGTTTTTTTTTTTTTTTTTTGAAGGCCCAGGCCCTATCATTGATTTCAAACTACTAACTTCATGTTAAGTTGTCTTAGTTAGGGTTTTACTGCTGTGAACAGACACCATGACCAGTGCAAGTCTTATAAAAGACAACATTTAATTGGGGTGGCTTACAGGTTCAGAGGTTCAGTCCTTCATCATCAAGGCAGGAGCAGGGCAGCGTCTAGGCAGACATGATGCAGGCAGAGCTGAGAGTCCTACATTTTCATCTGAAGGCTGCTAGTGGAAGACTGACTTCCAGGCAGCTAGGGTGAGGGTCTTAAGCCTACATCTACAGTGACACAGCCACTCCAACAGGGCTATACCTTCTAATAGTGCGACTCCCTGGCCAAGCATATATAAACCATCACATTGATGGACTTGTGAAGAGTTGGTCAGAGATGTGCAGTACTACACCATTGAGTGATATCTCACCTCAGAGACACTGATGTCAGAATCTCAACAGCACACATAGTAAAACCATAGGTAAGCAACTGATTCACAAAATTCTTCAGCAGTCTCTTGTGGGTCGGTGTTGACCAGTCTGGTTTTAGCCTGCCAATGAAATAGCTACTTACCATTGTCAAATTCAGATGTTTATTTTCCGTGTCTTGGGGAGAGGTATGCAATTCCAGTTTCTGTTTCCCAAGGAAGAGAAAAGGGTCTCTGGACAGCATTGATTTTGTATCTACGCAGAGTTACATTTAACAAAACATCCATGCAAATGTGGCTGCACCCAAAGGGAGCCTACCCCCTTCCCTTCAGATCTCACTGGAGAAGAGGCAGGCACCCTCACCTGGCACGCATGACAATGTTGCAAATACATAGACACATAGACACCAACCTCCTATTGTCCTCTGTCTCTTAATGCCACACAGACTGTGCTCCTGACTTACCCCCTCCTACAGTGAGATTCTGCAATAATAGACCATCGGTTCTCAAAGTGTTCTGTGAATTAGCAGTAGCTGCCTCCCTTGGAAATTCTGGGATGTGGAAACCAGCAGCTTTATCATTAAAACCAACCAACAGGCTCCTCTGAGGGTAAAGATTGAGACCCACTATGTATGGTTATTTCTCTTCTTTTTTTAAATGTCCTATTTTATCCATTAGGATTACAATGAAATAAATTTAGGTTATCCCGATAACGTTTGGCATTGCCCTCCAGTCTCCAGAGCTGACAGATAATTTTTTTAGGATGCATTGCTCCTCCATAGGGATAATCTCATCAACTGTGTATTGATTTATATTACTTCATCTCTCAGAAGATGGCTGTTTTTAACTTCTGCGAATGCTGTGGCCCACATACACCACCAAATCATACCATCTAACACTATTTAAGCGTTTGGGGGACTATCCTGTGCTTCCCAAGCTTGCTGATTCCTTCTTCGTGGGTAGGAACTGTGCTTTGGGGGGTTGGTTTGGGCTATAGCACTTAAAGGAATGAAGAGGTCATGTCAGACACTGGAGTATTCAATCAGATGATAATAGTAGGGCATAGGGAAGGGAGTTGAGAGGCTGGTGGAAGCAGAGAAAGTCAGAGAGAGAGAGAGAGAGAGAGAGAGAGAGAGAGAGAGAGAGAGAGAGAGAGAGAGAATGTGTGTATGTAGGGGAATAGAGAAGTAGAAGCCAGATATGAGCATGTGGAGGGGGGAAGGCAATGGGAAGAGAGGGGGAAGGGACCAGAGGACCCAGAGAGAGCAGGAAGACAAGAGAAGGGGGTGGGCAGCCCCTTTTATAGAGTCAGGCACACCTGGCTATTGCCAGGCAACTGTGGGGCAGAGCTTGGACAGAATGCTAACATCCTGTGGGCCGGTTTTTTTAAAACTCGGCTGGTCCTCTCTCCGCTCCCCTGTCCTCCCCTCCCCCACCCCCCTGTATCAGGGTCTAAATTGCTCATTCATTTGTTCCCTCAAAGTATTTGCCTTTTTCGTTCTTTGATCTGAGACTCTCATGATTTAATCCATGTTTGCATAAACACAGAAATCAAAGTTGGGCATTGAAGAGGAGCTAGCCCTTTCTGAGTCTATTCAGAGTGTCCCATCTGGCCAGTGCAGCCTTTTGTTCTCCGCGAATCCTCACACTGTTAGTATCAGCCATGCCAACGCTTCAGGTTCGGGGGTCATCATCTCTAGCTCCTCAGTCAGAAGGATGCTGGTAAATGGTTTGAGCCCGGCAACAAGTATTCACATAGGGATGCCAGCATGTTTCCTCCAAGGACAGAAGTTACACATTTTTTACTTTTAAAAAAGTTGTCACGTTCAGTCATTTATTATGCATTCGCGTACGTGAATGTGCGTGTGCATATGTGTGTATATGTTGTGTTGTAGTTAGAGGGCAACTTTGAGAATCTGCTCTTTTATTTCACCATGTGCATTCCCAGGGATTGAACTCAGGTCACCAGGCTTGGCAGCGACTGTTTTTAGCTGTTCAGCCATCTTTCTGGTCCCCAGACATCTTTTAGATGAAGCATCCTATTACACACACACACACACACACACACACACACACACACACACACACAGTATAAAATTTTCTAATGAGCAATCCTATCATTTTTTTATTTTGATAAACCATCTTAACCTATAGTCGAGTTTGAACTGAACGTTAGTTATTTCATTCCTTTTAGAATAGAAAAAAAGTAACACAGAATATTGTTGAATTATGACAACTAAAACCAAAAATCCCTCCATGGCATGGAACTTAGAATAAATACGTTATAAATGGTTCTAAAACAAACAAACAAACAAAAAACAAAGAAAACCAAAATTCTACCAAGTATGTTGGTACACTCTGAGGTTGTGGCAGGAGGATTACTTTGATATCAAGAGTCTGAGACTTGCCCAGGCAACACAGTAAGCCCCCAATCACAATAAAAATAAAAAACAAATAAAAATAAAATTTCAACATATTTTTCCTTGGACTAGATTATAAGAAAGAATGATTATATCTCCAATCATCACTAAAAATCTTCATTGCTGAGTGCATAATCAGAAAACACAATAAATTTACAGGGCGTTGAATAGGCAATTAATGAGTATCGCCACCTTAAAAACTTGTATTATTCATGTATTTCTCATTCTCTAGTATGTTAGCTCTCTTAGCAAGCAAGTAAATTGAGGAACTATGAAGCGAGTTCTAGTAAAACTCTTGCCTTAACACAATTGAGATGACCTACGAAGAGACTTTAGGAGCCAGCAAGCTGGTTCAAACGGGCACAATGACCATTTAAAGAGACAAACCGACATGGACACTTGGCTTTTGTTCTACCTGTCTGCTAAAATCACAAGTGAGTAGCTGGAGGGTACCGCTAGGGGGCAACAACACTCAGCGGCTTTGCCAGCGTTAGCACATAGGGGCACTCCCTACCTCCCTTTCGTTCATCCCAACTTCCGCCGGAAGCGACTCGGGCTGTTGTTGTTCTCTTGTAATTGGGCTCTCGTTTTGTGGTAGTTCGTCCTCTACCCCCTCCCCTAGCGGGTGAGGTTACAGCGACGGGCTGGAGAGGCAAAGTGGAGCTAAGACACTGGGAGCGAGATGGACATCCTGAAGTCAGAGATTCTGCGGAAGCGGCAGCTGGTGGAGGACAGGAACCTGCTGGTGGTGAGTCCTGTGGCCGTGGAGTTTGGGTAGAGGATGGTGTTACAGTGCTTGGAAAGGTGTTGGCACTGAGAGTGTTTGGGGCGGGCACGGGGCTGACAGATCTGCCCCATATCCTGGGCAAGTTGCTGGCCCAGGGGTAGCAAGGGGTAGAGGGTGGATTTGAACCCTGGTCTGACTCAATTCGGCGGCGCTTGCTGTCCTAACCAATATCAACTGCAGGTAGACCGATAAAACAACTTATTAGTCATTATGTATTCCAAATCATATTGCCGAGAGTTAGTAAGCTTTGCCCCTAAGCGAGCTGGCACACGTCATAGACTTCAGTGTTTGTTCCTCTTTGTGGGCGCGTGTGTAAAAATTTATGCGCGAAGGACTGCGTGCATCTTGTTTACTAGTCAGTGATTTTTGACCAATGCAAACAGCTGTGTAAACCAGTCTCCACGAGGAGTTAAAACAGCTGTGTCCACTTTCCAAGCAGTCCCTGCGTGGGTTACCCGCCGAAGCAGCTTTTTTTCCATCTCAGTTTTGCCTGCTCTAGAATTTCATATCAAAAGGATAGACATTTTAACATGGAGCTTTATTTGATCAGAATGTTCTGGCTACTACTCACTTTACTGCCATTTTCTTTTCTTTTCTTTTCTTTTCTTTTCTCTTCTTTTCTTTTCTTGTCTGTCTGTCTGTCTGTCTCTCTCTCTCTTTCTCTCTCTCTCTCTTTCTTTCTCTCTCTTTCTTTCTTTCTTTCTTTCTTTCTCTCTCTCTCTCTCTTTCTCTCTCTCTCTCTCTCTCTCTCTCTCTCTCTCTCTCTCTCTCTCTCTCTTTCTTTCTTTCTTTCTTTCTTTCTGGAATTGTCTTCTGTTGTCTGAGTAGACCCGGTTACCCATTCCCCTAGTGATGAGTATTTGAGCTGTTTTTCAGTATTGGTTGAGCAGATTGTGAGCCCCGGAGAAGCCTTGTTAGAGCTCTTTGGAACGGCTGGGTTACAGAGTACGTGAATGCCTGTCATTGAAAAGGCCACGAAGTCTTTTTTAACATTGTGCTACCATGTTGCACATCTGTCATCAGTGTCTGAGCGTTGGGCCAGTCCGCACTCTTGCCCCCTGTTTATGTTGTCTGCCTTTTCAGTGGAGAGGTATCTGTACGGTTCTAATTTTCATCTTCTTGAGAATTTCTAAGTACTTCCTGGGTGACTTTTTACGTTTTTTTTTTTTTTTGTGAAGCATTAAAATGACTTACGAATTTAAATTAGGTTAGTCATTAATTCTCCGGACACCTTTATGTAGGCCTCCACTTTCTTTGATAAGTATGTTTTCTGCCTTTTTTCTTCCAGATTGGGTTATTTATTTCACTCATAGTGTGTGTGTGTGGTGTGGTGTGTGTGTGTTTATATTTATATTTATAGATGGGGGAGAGCATGATAGGGCCTCCTGGGCTCGTCAACGACAAGACAATCAGTATAGATTGGAAACAGCTATGTAGGGTTTGCGTGAGGATGGTCAGGAACCAGAAAGACAGACAGAGATACTAGCTAAAACTCCAGGAGAGAAATTTGGAAAAGGCCCCAATCCTCCAGATGGAAAATTGCACCAGGAATCTGAGGTATGGGTATATGTGTCTGTGTGTGTGTGTGTCTGTGTGTCTGTGTGTCTCTAGCAGCACAGTGGCAGTGGTGAGGCCTCTATTACTGTCTAGGCACTGGAACCCTACAGTATTTCAGCTGTACCCGGAAACACTCTTCCAGGCTCAGCAGGCTGACCGAAGGCCTCAACTTTGACTGGCCTCTGCTCTGAATCCCAGCTGTCTCCTCACTCCGGGGCTGATTGCCACTCTCTTGCTCTCCCAATATAGCCTGTGAGATGCTGGTAGATGTGGACCTGCATGGACCCAGTCAGGATGACATTAGCTACCTGTTTGCTCTCTACATAGCCTGTCAGGTGCTGGTGGGCCCAGCCAGGGTGGCACCAGGCAGCTGTTGTTGTTCTCCTTCTGTTCTGCACAGAGCACTGCTGAACGTCAGAGCTGCAGGAAGTAGGGGACCATGGAATTCTACCCGCACTCCACGGTTCTTCCCTGTGGTCTTTACCCTCTATAGCCTTCTCCAAGCAGTTCATGAGAGCTTCTAGGTCCCCTTCCTCCTTAACTCCTGAGATCTCCTCCCAGATGGATGCCCTCAACTGGTTCATGAATGTGCTTTAGAGCTTCCGCAGCGTCTCAGCTGTAACTGATAAAAGTGTTTGAAACTGTTGATGAATCTGGAGCTGCTGGTGGCAGCTTCTGGGGAAAAGAAGTTCATCATGGGGTCCAGGGTGAACCTTGAGGTCGCAAGCCTCCAAATGGCTGGGACTACAGCTGTATATCTAACTCCAGTATGTGGAGTTCTTAATGGTTACCGTTTTTTGTGTTTTCTCATTGGGAGATTAAGACAATGGAGCAAGTAGGGAAAGAGTGGGGCAATTTCTTAAAATTCAGTGGACACTCGTCATGTGAGTCGGCCGTTCTTCCTGTCTGAGACACTGAGTAAATTGTAAAGGCACCATCTTCTATAAGCTTTCAGACCTTTATGAACATTGTAAGAACATTTTGAATGGGATTTTCATTTGATGCAAAGGAGGAGCTATAAAGTAACAGAACCCAGAATTGATACACTAAGATTGCTAAAATTCCAGATAATGAGATCTCACACATTCCTCTGGAGTGCTCCTATTGATGGGGTTTCCAGAACTGGCCCTATGTACTATAATTTCTGCTTCGATCTGGAGAAAGTAACAAAAGGATATCTCTATGTGGTTCAAAATCTGTCTGTAGAAATGATCTTTGAACTTAGTTGTTAAGAAACTGAATAAAAAGGCATTTTGAAAATTCTGTTGGTATATTCTCTTTGCTGTGAGAACTGTTGCTGTCAGGTAGAATACTTGAGTTTGTCACATATCAACCCAGGTCCGCTTTGGAGAAGGGAGCCACAGTGGGGTTATCTTCAGGACTAAAAGTAGTAAACTCTTGAGAAACTGAGAAGTGTTTTTACAAGGTTTCTAGGAGTGCTTGGTAACTATGAGGCACGAACTTCTGCAAGGGTACGTTAATAATGTACTGTTTTGTCTTTGCTAGGAAAATAAAAAGTACTTCAAGCGGAGTGAACTTGCAAAAAAGGAAGAGGAAGCTTATTTTGAAAGATGTGGCTACAAGGTAAAAAAGCTCCAGCTTTTATGTTAAGTCATGTGTTTCTGAGTTTACATTTTTACAGCTGTCATTAAATAACAAAATTATTGATCTCTGTTCAATTTATCAATGTTATACGTTAGCCTATAAGTGAGAAGCCTTCTGGAGAGGTATGAGTTTTTGGTTTTGATTTGGCTTTAAAAACAAAACAAAACAAAACAGAATTTAGGAAAATATGTGCATGACTTTTGGCTTGGAATGGTTTGGCTTTTTGTGGACAGCATGAACTGGCTTGAGATCAAAGCTTGATTTTTTTTTTTTTAAATTAAGTCCCCATTCTGATATTCCTTTGTCTTCATCTCTCCTACCACTCTCTCCCCTACCTCGCCCAATCAAACAGTGTGTTTTGAAAGAGCTCAACACACTTTATTCATTCAGCCTTGATCGCTTCAGCATCCAACAGTACGCCTCTGCTTCCTCCTGCCTACTTTAAGAAGTTGGCCTTATGTTAACATTGTCCATAGTTCCTTTTGGGCCTAGTACTCATGCTTGAAATAGAGACGTAAGCTTGTTTGTTTTAAACATGGGGCAGCATTTGTGTCGTCTGTTGGTTAGAAGGAGAGTGTTTAAATCTGTGAGCTGTCTGAAAGGCTTCATTTGTGTGCCTTAGACGCATGGCTGAGGTGATCTCTCACATTGTCTCGTTGATAATGCGTGGGAGGAGCCGAAGTCTTTAAGGTGGAGAAGCCGTTCCAGTTGTTTTCAAAGCAGACATAGTTTAATTCTTGGCTGGAAGCTAACAGATTCCATCAAAACATCCTGGATCATACATTGGGTAATACTCCTGTGCATGGCCTGGAGAAAGTTCTGGAAATTAATCTGTATGGTGTAGCATTTGTAGAGGAAAGCATGAGGAATGTAGCTGCTATGGGTATGCATTTGACTTTATAGTTTACTGTTGGGAAAGGCGAGTATCGAAGGAATATTTCTAAAGATAGAGGCTTAAAAGTTTATCATGTATTTTGATAGGTTTCTTTAAAGATACCAGCTTCATTTACTTTTAGTTTAGAAAAGTAAAAGACATTTTATTATGTACATAACCACTGAGTAGCTGTGTAGACAGAAGAGTCTCATGTCTGTCTCACCCAGCATCATGGCCAGGCTTGACCTGGAGTCAGAATCCTTTATCAGAGCTTTGTCTGCTGTCAGTCTTTGTGAGCGCCGGCCTCTGCCACCCTTCCAGAAGGTAGGAGAGCAGGTCTAATGCAGTGTGCCCCTGCCTTGTGTGCTCCTTTTGTTGATGGAGATAGTGACTCCATCTGAACGAATGCCTTAGATCTTTGTCCCAGAGCTGTCAGTCAGCTGTCTCCCTCTCCCCCCTCTCCTGATACTTGTATCAGAACTCAGGCGGAAGAAATACCCACTTACGTGATGAGAAAGGATGATAACCTTTGTTGCTCTCCAGCGACCCTCCCTCCTTGGAGTAGGGACAGTACACGTGGTTATTCTTACTCCTTTGTAGACGCTAGCCCGAGGTTTTAAAGCTTGGTGCTGTTTTTGCCTGTGTAAGTATTCAAAACATTAGTTTTTTTATTTCTTTTATTTTACCTTTAACCATAACCTGTAGAATCATGAATTGCAGAATTCTTTGTTTCTTTTTTCTTTTTCTTTTTCTTTTTTTCGGAGCTGGGGACCGAACCCAGGGCCTTGTGCTTGCTAGGCAAGCGCTCTACCACTGAGCTAAATCCCCAACCCCTGAATTCTTTGTTTCTTAAGCAGTTCTTTCTGTTTCTTTGAATCTATTCCTACTTCTGAATTTTAAACTTCTCTCGTGGTTGGATGGGAACCACACTTCAGTATATTTCCAGACTATACAGTGAGGCTTTTAATTTGCAGGACTCAGTTTTCTCAGTCTGTGACTGACTCCTGCCCAGAGATGAGGACACAGATGAAGGCATTTT
Source organism: Rattus rattus (assembly GCF_011064425.1). Lineage (NCBI taxonomy): Eukaryota > Metazoa > Chordata > Mammalia > Rodentia > Muridae > Rattus > Rattus rattus. The sequence continues at coordinate 11,001,748 of NC_046167.1, read as the reverse complement.
CCTATGCAGGGTCTTGAGTGAGAGTCCACACTCCTCAGGGGCAGTCAGCCTTCATTCCTTCTCTTCAAGGTCGGTAGCTTATTGTAGTCCAGCTGTGCACAGCTCTGAACACACTTCCACGTGCCTAGTAGTGGTTTATCCAGGGTTGGAATACTGTGTCTGAAGAAGCTGAGTGGGAAACAGTTCTTTCCTTGGTGTCTGTACAGGTGAGCAGCAGTTGGATAACCCTGGAGGACAGGTTTCTCACAGAGACAAATCAGTTGTTTTCAAGAGAGCACGTGGGCTGTTTCAGTGTCTGGGGAGAAGTTAAGTTGCTATTTAAGCACTGCTGAGTGTCTTTGTTTTGGAAAGCATTGTACTTATGCGACTCTTTATACCAAGAATGCGCTCGGCAGGCTGCATGCTCTCCACGTGCCCTGTTCCTGACAGATGTTTGATCAGCTCTTGGAAGCATGCACAGTTACTCTGCAGCCTGTGCTCAGGGGACAGGGGATTACCCTTCAGGAGGGACACTCTAGTAGGCGGTGGCTAGGGCGAGGACATGATGAATAGGTTGGCAAGTTTGAATCTCATTTCTTTTGCCTATTAATATAGGTACAGCCAAAAGAGGATGACCAGAAACCGCTAACGTCATCAAATCCAGTGCTGGAACTTGAACTAGCAGAGGAAAAGCTTCCTATGACTCTTTCTAGGCAAGAGGTAAGGGTTTGCTTATTTTGTAGCCAGAAAGAAAAATCTTATGTGGTCAGCCTTCTTCCCCATGAACTTGAAATCTCAGTTTCCTTTGGTAGTGTTCTTACCCAGAAACCAGCAGCAGTAACAGCGGAAACCGGGGCTTTGGGTGTGGCGGCCTCTCAAGAAGCCTGGGCTTGGATTCCCAGCACATACACATGGTGCTGCCTCCCAACTGCCTGCAACTCCAGGTCCAGTTTCCTTCTGGCCTCTTGGGCACCAGACCTACATGCAGGGAAGACACACATGTAACCCCCAGCCCCCGACATGTTTAACATTGTGTGTGTGGGCACCCGTGTCAGGACACATGTGGAGGTACGATGACAGCGCTGTGCAGTCGGTTTTCCCCTTTTACCTTCCCGTGGGTTTCAGGCATCAAACCCAGGGCACGGGGCTTGTGCAGCGTTGCCTCCCCGTCATTGAGCCTCTCTCCCACCCAGTAGTCAGCTTAAACAATACACACACATTTACACATTCTAAGTAATTACTCCAGAGGACCTGAGCTGTCAGTTATAAAATGTTAAGGCCTTTTCATAACGCAGCTAGCATGTCTGTTGTATGAAATCCTGGAAGAGCAAACACTGTGCATTTTTTGTTTTCATATTTCAAAATGGTGTTTGGTCATTAACATACCTATTAACAGAGACTTAAAGGAAAGGTCGTGGTTATATGAGATGAGGACCAAAAGTGTGTTTCTTCCTTATATTCTGGTGTGTGTGTGTGTGTGTGTGTGTGTGTGTGTGTCTGTCTGCCTGTCTGTCTGTCTGTCTCTGTCTGTCAGTGTCTGCCTGTCTGTCTGTGTGTCTAAAACTAGACTGTTTACATTAAGGTCTTGCTTTAGATTTGCATTATAGATTCATATGTCAAACTGATAGAAATTATTTAGAAAAAAATTCATGTGATATTTGTGTAAAAATAGTGCTGGTGTAAAGCACTTTCCCCCTTTCATTCACAAATGTATCTATTCATAAGTGTATCTATTCTCAAGTGTATCTATTCACAAGTGTATCTATTCGCAAGTGTATCTATTCGCAAGTGTATCTATTCGCAAGTGTATCTATTTGCAAGTGTATCTTTTATAACTGAGACGTGTTAAAATTGACTTGAAGGATCTCCGTGCTGTCATAGCGACTCAGTGGAGAGTGGGCCTCAGCTGAATCCCTGGGACATAGGAGAGAGCCCACTCCTGTACGTTTTCTCCAACTGCTGCACACATTTCATGGTTCACTGCCCACCCAAATACACTCCTTTTAAAAGTTTGAAGGATTTTATATTCCATCCAGAAACACCTATTTAGGTAATTAAATCATATTTATTAAGCTCAGGTTTCAGTTTAAGATAAACATGCAGACTGTCTTGAGATGTTCATTTAGGTCTTCCCTTTTGAAGCTCCCTGGCATTTATCTCTCCTCCTAGGTCATCAGAAGACTGAGAGAGAGAGGAGAGCCAATGAGGCTGTTTGGGGAAACTGACTACGATGCTTTCCAGCGTTTAAGAAAAATAGAGATTCTCACACCAGAAGTTAACAAGGTAAGAGGTTAGACCAAACCTAAACCGTAGGATAGTCCCACGTAAGCCAGGGCAGCGTGGGGTTTGAGTGACAGCATCATCATAGGCGAACACGGGAAACAGTATCCGCCTACTGCCGCTGAAGTAAGCCTGTGCTTCTAAGGGAAGTCTGTCTTAAGCATAATGCATTGATTTTGACAAATAGCATGTGAACATATTAGCAGACCGTCTGCATCCAAGGATAAAGAATATTGTCACATCTGTTCCTGGGCAGCTACCCTTCTGACTGAAGACACTGGACTAAGTCTCACTTGCTGTTGTGGTGTTAGCATTAGCATTTTTGTATTTCCTGTATGTAGAAACAGTTCTGCTGCTCAGGATGACAGTGCCATCCACGTTGTTGTGCACAGTTCCCATGTTACCGCTCAGTTCGTTTGGTTACACGAACATACGGCGGTTTGCTCCTCAGTTCGGGCCACTGCTACCACGAACACTCATAAGCAGGGTCTCAGGGAGGAGGTGTAGTCCCCCACTCTCCTAGGAAAATATGTTTTCTTGGCAAATATCTACAGGCAGCATTGACGAGAGAGGAGAAGTGCGTGCCTTCTAAGTGCTGGGCAATCCTGAAGCTCAGCCTGGGGTATTGTTAGACGTTAACGTTTAAACCTTTCTCCTTCTCGTATGTTAAAATCTCAGGGTTTTATCCGTGCCCCTGATGTGACGATGACTGAGCATCTTTTCCTGCTTTCCTCTTTGTACAGTGTCTGTGTTGTTTCATTGCTGTGACAAGGGGCCTCACAGTTATTTGGTGACACTCTGAAGGGATGCAGTCCCTTAGAGCAGGGAAGGCAGGGGCTGTTGGTCACACTGCATACACAGGGGCAGAGGGTCTGGTGTTTGGCTTTTTCTGCTCTTTGTTTCATTTGGGACCACAGGCCATAGGATGGAACCCCCACACTTAGTGCAGGTGTCCAGCCTCAGTTAACCCAGTCCCAGGAGTCACGGCTCCCCAGTGATCTGTCTCCACAAATCCCACAGGTTCATGAAAGCCTTTTGCTCATCTTTTAATTGGTGTGTTTGTCTTTTTCTTGGTGAGTTGACAGTTCCGTATTTGTGCTGCAGGTAAGCCCTTTGAGAGGAGCACAGGTAGGGTTTTTGACTGGTTTCTTCCTCACCGGTGTATTGCTTACTTCTTAATGGAGTATTGCTGAGCAGAAGTTTAAATTGTGATGAAGTCCCAATTGATGGATTCTTTCTTAATTTTTATTTATTTTAATTTAAGTTTCTCAATAGTTGTTGGTCTTGTGCTCTGCTTGAGAATTCTTTGCATATGCCAAGGACTTGAGGAGTTGTTTTGTGTTTTCTTCTGACAGTAACAGTTGTAGATTTTGTGTGGGGGCTCTGGTTACACGTCAGTGCGCAGCATCTGGTCCATGGGCAGTCGACAGGGATGAGGCTTTGATTGGTTGTCTGGTTCTGTGGGTATCAATGTATTGTTTGCTCAGCTCCTCTGTGGCTTCATTAGCTCTTTATCAATTTACTCTGTTAAATACTGAAAGATGTGTATGGCTGGCCATATACCAGACCTTCCTAAGACTTGGTGCTGTGAAGGGTTTGTTAATATCAAGTCTTCTTGGTTATTTGGGACTTTAATGACACCAGACAAACTCAGGCTATCATTTGGTTGGTCTAACTAGGTAGTCCTTTGCCTAAGGTGTGATTACAGACCAATGGAAATGGTTGTGTATGTGAGGAGCCCTCCCCACCCCCTTGGCCTGGTCCTACCTTTACTCACAGGCTTACTCCGTCTCTTGGAGTGGTGGGTGTAGCTGGGGGTTGGTTAGGGGTCTTGCTCCATGCATTCTGTGTGCTAGTTAGTGCTTCCTGTCTGCTTTCCTTGTTTCCAGACCACTGTCTGCATTGAATCTCAGCAGAGCCAGTCCAGCCCTGTGGTACCAAGTTCCTGGGATATTTGTGGTCTTCTTTGTCTATAATGATGTGTTTGCAGTGTGTCTCTCTAAAATGCCTCTGAAAATATTGTCTTTATTCTTCTAGACACAATGCAGAAAGAATTAGTTGCTTCCCTCTCTGGGTTCCCATAATTAACCTCTGCTGATGCACTTAGTACCTTCCACTAATGGCAGAGTTTTGGACACATATATCCTATCCCTGGGGTCAGGGGTGCTTTGTTTTAGCATATGTGGCTTAGACATAACATATAAAGGTCGTGAGGAAAGAGCATAGGTCTAAAGGGCCTGGATTGTATTCCTGGATGTCAGTCATTAGTTGTGTGACCAATGGCAAGTCTTTTAATCTGCTCCCGGCCTTGTTTGCAAAATAGAGACAGCGTGGCCCTCTGCTCACTGGGACAACTGTTGGGCACCTGGTCCTGCACATTACATAGAGCAAGGCTCAGTGTTTGCTAAGTTTAAAGGGTTTGAGTGATAGAGGATGTAGGCTGCTCAGATGCGGCGAGTGCTGTAGTGAGTGACAGTGCTCACGGCCTTTACTAGCTCAGAAAGGAACCTTGCCAGACTTGAGAACAGCCCTAGCTCATAGTAAACGTGAGGTAAACCAACAACTACTACTTAGAACCACTCTCCGGAGTGGGTGGAATTAATCCTATTTACAGTGAGGCAGCCAAAGCATAAAGGTCACGCAGCATGGGTCTGAACCAAGTCTACCTTTGCTCTCAGGCCCTGCCACATAACATTTCTCACTCTTCTCCCTGTCTCTCTCCTCAGCATCCCCAGCCCTGCTCCCTGTCTCTCTGCTCAGCATCCTCAGCCCTGCTCCCTGTCTCTCTGCTCAGCATCCCCAGCCCTGCTCCCTGGTTCTTTGCCTCACAGCAGGTGCTAAGGGAGTCTGTTCTCTTCTCCTTAATTAAATATTCAAGCCAGGAGATACATCGAATGTGAATCTTGCTACTTTGGTAGAAACAAAGTTTAGAGCCTGGTTAAAGAGACACCAGGTGTTTTTCATTGACCTATGGGAGTTCAGAGCAAGTGGAATGAGGGTAGACAGGTATGTGACCTGGGAAAATGGATTGGGGACCTCTGATGAGACCTGGTCACAGTCACTAAGCTTTGTTATTAGAACATTATGATGAGGATTTTTAGATTTGTATTATGTCTGTCTTCTTGCTCTTCACAATAGACTGGACAGTGTATGCATTGTTTTAAATATATGTATAAGAGAACTTCCCAGTGATGCTAGTGTTAGTTGATGACGTGATCTGTCTCCTCCCCTGGGTTGGACCAGCCCTTGACAGGACATGCATCGTTTGGCATGGATTTGGGAGAGGAAGGTTGAGACAAGTTCATGTAGCCCAGGCTGCTCTAGAACTGAACCACCTGGTCCTCTTCCCTCTACCTTCAACTGCTGTGGCTACAGCTGTGTCCTACCATGACCGGTTTACAGGTCCTGGAGAGCTTCCTGCCGCTAGGCAAGCACCCTGCTGACCGAGCGACAGCCCAGCTGCAATGTATGTGATAAGAAGGAAGGAGCCCAGATGACACACGGTGGCGCTTCCTTCCTAACTGGTGCGCTTCTTGTTCTCACCCTAGGGCTTAAGGAATGACCTGAAAGCGGCTCTGGACAAGATTGACCAGCAGTACTTGAATGAAATCGTGGGTGGTCAGGAACCTGGAGAGGAGGACACACAGAATGATCTGAAGGTTCACGAGGAAAACACCACCATTGAGGAGTTAGAGGTAGGCTCTGCCCCAGCTCAGCCTGCTCCCCAGCTTCCCTTCCTCCGCAGGAGCAAGTCACTGAGTTGGACGGTGTTTCTGCACCGGTCACTCCTTCCTTGTCCCGCAGGCTGGCTTCGCTCCCTCATTCTCTCGCTCACTCACCTGTCCTACCTTCTGAGGTGATCACTGGAGCATTGGTGTGCATCCTTCTGTTTGCCGGTGATGTGCCTGAAAAGCTTACAGTTTTTATTGCATGTAAAGTAATAGTGTTGTGTTGTGATGATCTTTATTTTATTGCTGTTTCCCCATTTCATATTGTTTTTAAGATCCACACTTGATTTTCTTGCTTTGGCTGTATATTACAGCATTCTTGTATTTTAGATTTCTTGTAACAGTGGGCACTTTGGTTGCTCTCAGCTCTTCCTTAGCCAGAGACATGGACTGGAACAGAATTGTGTTGCTTATCCGTACATCTTTAATTCGTCTGAGTGCTACCAAACGGCTCTGTGGCATGGTTGTCCCAGGGCTGTCCCACTAGCAGCACATGAGGGGCGTGTCCATACATTTCTGCTAGCACTTGCCACTGTATAACCTCCTGATTCTGGCACTGTGTTCATGAGAACAGGTGTGTAATCTTCATGAAAAACAGTCTTGTGTCATGTAAGTGTCTAGCTTTAACAAATGCAGGTTAGAGTTTTCTGTGTTTACTTTAACACAGTACAAGCTGTTGCTTGTGTTTGCTTCGGTCTCTGGCTTCTGAGTGTGCAGAGATCTCTAGAGCAAGGTCGTGGGTGAGGACGCCATTTTATTGCCCTCCCCTCATCACTCGTGTAAGATGCTTTGTAACTTTTACTAAATAATTGGAGTGAGCATTCCCTCATCAGTCAGACTCGTTCCCTCCCTCTCTCTGTCCCTCTAACCCTCCCTCCCCTCCCTCTATTCCTCCTCCCTGACTTCCCTGTTTTTTAAAACAATGCAATATACTTTACCCAAATAAAGTATACAGTCGAGTGGCTCATGAAACATATCCACAGGGCATTGTCACCACCAGCACAATCTGATTGTAGGCCATTTTATCCATCTAGGCGAAGTGGCTGGCTCTGTTACAGTCACTGTTGGTTTATATTAAACTTGCAGGTTGAGGCTCAGCTGTGAAGACACCGTGTACTGCTCTTGAGAGCTTGGTTCCCAGCACCACCACCACCAACCCCCCCCACCCCACGACACACACCCCCACCCCCCATTGACCCCCTCCCCCCACCTGCTGCTGAACAGCACACAGCGAAGCTCTGGGCTCTGAGCTCTGAGCTCTCACACACATGTCCAAACACAGATATGTAGCGGAAGACAATAATAGTCTATGAACTCTGTGTGTGTGTGTGTGTGTGTGTGTGTGTGTGTGTGTGTGTGTGTGTGTGTGTGTGTGTGTGTGTACACACTGTGTGCAGGACTTGTGGCGGGGACATCTGCCACTGCATGCGTGTGGAGTGCAGAGTATGACTATGTGGGCCTGATCCTCTCTCTGCTGTTCCCTGGGTTTTGGGGATTTACCTCAGGCTGTCCGGCCTGCCGTAGCAGGCAGCACTTGCCTTACCCTTGAGCCATCTTGCTGACTCTTTTACCTCCCCATTCATAATTCTCTACCTAGAAATAGGCAGTTTTCTCTGACTTGTCTAGCAATTTCAAATACATTATTAAAGCCTCTGTAACCAATGCTGGTCCCACACTCTCATACACCTTCTGTTTAAACTGCTCTGTGTTAGTGAACAGTGTTCCCTTTCTTCTCTTGAGGCACTGGGGGAGTCCTTAGGGAAAGGTGACGATCACAAGGACATGGACATCATCACCAAGTTCCTGAAGGTGAGTGCCGTAGGGAAGGGGCGGACAGCACTGTGGACACTGGGACGGAGGGGGGAGGAGCGTTCCTAGGTTGGGTGTATTCTGTTTGTACCTGTCAGGTGAGTGCCTGGTGAGAAGTGGCTGCCCCACTGGCGCCCCTCGCTGTATATGCGGTGGATGTCGAATGGAAATGTTGTAGGCCCTTTCTGTGTAGGGCCTTCCCTAAAAGCCGGAGAAAATGACCGCACCGTTTGAAGGGGTTTCCTGTTCTCTACAAATACCTTAGAGGGAAGTGCCAGGGGGAGGTGGGGAGGTGGGCAGGAGGGAGCTTGGGAGGACATTGGCAGTGCAGAAAGTGATCAGATCTAACCTTTGAGGAAGGTCCGTTTCTTGAATACTATGTATACTCGCTCATTCTTGCTTATTTATTTATTAATTCTTTATTTGCTGTCAGCATTTCTCTTTAGTTATTTGAGGAGAAATGGTCAGATCCTAAATTCATTTAAATGTTTGTGTTCAGACTGGGAGACTTAATCAAGGAGTGCTTTTGTTTGTAGTTACATTTTATTTTAGTTTGCTGTTTAGAATTTTAAAGCATTGGGTTGTGAATGCTTTAGCTGCCAGGGTTCTAAGCTACCTGGGCTACAGTGTAGAACTGGACTCTCAGGGGGCAGCAGCACAGAGCTGCCTCCGTGAGACGTCTGTCCTCACGTCTGTCCTCACGCCTGCCTTTACCCTCACCTGCCCCTGAAAGAGTCTGTAGTTAGACCCAAGGGGCTCTGGGTTCCTGAGAACTCCACATGGATCACAGTTTTAGTTTTCTTTCTTTTTTTCTTCCTTCACTAGTTGTTGGTGGGATTTTAAAATTGATTTCTCTGTTCTTTGAAAGTCCAAATAGTATATAACATACTTCAAACACTGATCAAATATCAAAATGCATATAATATGGTATAAATATGATAACCTAGATTAGTTGAATTATGTGTAATAGGTACAAGTAAACATAGAGTGAGTTTATTTCAGTCCAGTCATTAAGGAATTGATAGCTTGCTCTTGAGGAAGTGGTCCATCTTCACACCGTAGCCGTAATAAATTATGGCTGTTTTGACTTTGAAGCCCATGATGAAACAAACAAGTTCTTTGTTAATTAAATCTTACTTGATGACAATTTATTCAAGAAGGATGGTGTGGTGAGGATGATTCTATACCAAGCGTCCCTGTGGTAGGGATCTTCTCACACACACCACTGGATGGCATTGCAGCCTTAACTTTTTTCCCAACAGTTTCTTCTTGGTGTTTGGGCTAAAGAATTGAATTCCAGAGAGGATTATGTGAAACGCAGCGTGCAGGGCAAACTGAACAGTGCAACCCAGAAGCAGACCGAGTCCTACCTCAGACCACTTTTCAGAAAGCTCCGGAAAAGGGTAAGGCTTCTGGGAAATACTTTTTTTTTTTTTTTTTTTTTTTGGTTCTTTTTTTCGGAGCTGGGGACCGAACCCAGGGCCTTGTGCTTCCTAGGCAAGCGCTCTACCACTGAGCTAAATCCCCAACCCTGGGAAATCCTTTTTTTTAACGACGTTTTTGTTTGTTTGTTTGTTTGTTTAAATCAGAATATATAGAATAGTTTTCACTACTTATGGTACCTTCTAAAACTAGTTGGTTTTTTTTTCTTTTTTTTAGAATCTTCCTGCTGATATTAAAGAATCAATAACAGATATTATTAAGTTCATGCTACAGAGAGAGTACGTGAAGGTAAATTTATACTGTGTGTTACAGTTACTGTGACCATTACAGAACGGGGAGAGTTTTACATAGTACATGTAAGAATGAGCGTAAAGCAGGCAGGAGGGAAACATTCTGTTCTCTTGGTGTCGAGTAACAAATTTGAGCCCTCACTGTGTTTCTTAGTCATTTTAAAGGGTTCTTCAGCATATGCTCGATGTGCAGGCTTGTTTGTCCTATGGACGGGATTGAATTTCAGAGTGTTAAATAGTTGATTACGGCCCGGAATGAGTGCTCCCATACAAGCAAGGTTCTCAGACCACTGCAAAAGCTCACTTAATTGGAAACATAGCTGAACTCTTGCCCGGCTGACTCAGACGAGCTTACCTATGGGCTGTAGTGTGTCTGTGTTTGGAAATTGCTCTTGGAAGGCTGACAGGACTCATCCCTCCCTCCACAGCACTGTAGAGCTAGCTGACTGCTTGGTGGGAGTGCAGTTCCCATCCAGTCTAGTGTGTTAACTCTTGAGTGGGCTCGGCAGAGGTGTTAGAAAGCACCAGGGTCCAGACCTTAGGGAGAGCTTAGAAGCCGGCATTGGAGGGAAGGCAGTTGTAGACGGGAGAGAAGCTTGTGGATGCTGAAGATGCAACACTGGCCTCTGTCTTGAATTTTGATGGCTTTTATTTTAAGGCTCTTGGCAGGTGGCAGTTTTGGGGTGAGAGGGGAAAGCTTCATGCTTCACACACTTTAGCTGTGCGACCTGTAGACCAGTGTCCAGGCTGTGCATCCATCTGTTGTGGACCCCATGTGGTTGGTTGTCTCAGCAGATAAAGCATTCTCCCTGTCCCCACTGCTTCCAGAGCCCCGGAGTGCTATGGGGGGAAGATATGATTGCAGGTTGAGTGGTGAAAGACTGGCTAGCTACTGTCTGCCTCCCAGCCCCCATGATGGAGACTACATCTAAAATAGAGTCTAGGGAAAGGACTGAGGGAGCTGAAGGGGTCTGCAACCCCATAGGAAGAACAGTGACATCAACCAACCGGACACCCAGAGCTCCCAGGGACTCAACCACCAACCAAAGAGTACACATGGAGGGACCCATGGCTCCAGCTGCATATGTAGCAGAGGATGGCCTTGTCAGACATCAGCAAGAGGAGAGGCCCTTGGTCCTGGGAAGGATTGATGCCCTAGTATAGGGAAATGCCAGGGTGGAGAAGTGGGAGGGGGTGGGGAAGCACCCTCATAGAAGCAGGGGGAGGGGTAATGGGATGGGGGTTTCCAGAGGGGAAATCAGGAAAGGGGGATAAGGAAGGATAACATTTGAAATGTAAATAAATAAAATATCCAGTTAAAAAAACTAACAGAGTATCTGTTAGCGCGTGGGATGAACTACCTGTTGTTCAGTTGAAATGCATTGTTTCCCGTGCAAGGGCTAGAAAGGGCTGTTTGTCTTTCTCACTTGCTTAGAATTGACCTCTGTTTTCATGGCTATTTGTGTTTCTGGGCAGGGCTGCACGTCACCCTGAACTTTAATTCCTGATTTGATCAATGGAATATATTACCTTTGTCAAGAGGCAGATAAAATGTATGTCAGGAAGGGCTGTGCAGTACTCGAAATAAACATTTGAACCTATAATACAGTTTTTGCCCTTTTGATTTCTTAAACTTTCTTTCAGGCGAATGACGCTTACCTTCAGATGGCCATTGGCAATGCTCCCTGGCCTATTGGTGTCACTATGGTCGGCATCCACGCCAGAACTGGCAGGGAAAAGATTTTTTCCAAGCATGTTGCCCATGTCTTAAATGATGAAACCCAACGAAAATACATTCAGGTAAACGGCTTTAAGGAACAAGATTTGCTCTAACAATCTTTCTTTCTTTTTAATTAATGGTGCATGCGTGTGTGTGTGTGTGTGTGTGTGTGCGTGCGTGTACACATATGCGCATATGTGCCTTGGCATGCATACAGGCGTCAGAGGACAACTTTGGGGAGTTAGTTCTCTCCTACATTTGTGTGTTTGGAGAATTCAACTCTGGTCTTCAGGCTTGCACAGTAGTTGCTTTTACTGAGTGTCCTGAGGGCCTTGCTCTGTCATTCTGTGATCCTCCAAACAGAAAGCTACAGTCTAAGAAGGCTTATACTAGTTCCTTCTCTGCGGGGAGTGCATTCAGCAGCCTTCGGTGGACACCGGAACACTGGAGAGTACTGAACCCTATACACCCTACCCCACAGCCCAGATACGTATTTAACTATGGGGAAATTTGGTTTATTAATTAGGTTGAGTAAGAAATTAACAGCACCGGCTAGACGTGGTGGCATATACCTGAATTCCACTACTCAGTTGGTGGAGTTAGAGGACCCTTGTTTTAAGCTAGCTTGTGTCTCAGATAATCATAATACACGGGGGGAGGAGGGCAGAAGAGGGGCTTGTTAATAACTGCTTATAAAAAAGAGCAGTTGTATTGATCTTCTGCAGCGAGAGTTGTGTGAATACGGCCTCCCTGGAAACGTGGTACTCTGACCACTGTGCTAACGTGAGGAGTGGTTTCTGCATAAGGAGGTGAAGTGAGGCCGCTGATGTAGGGGGTGCTGTGGTGATGGAGGCTCCTGCTGAGCTTCTAGTGCCCCTGTGACAGTATCTTCAAGCCATCATAATGGTTGACTGAAGGTAATGAAGTGTGGAGGATAAAACCTCAGAGAAGGGAAGTGACGTAGCAGGGCACAGCGCAGGAGGATATTGGGAAGTTCCTCAGGATGGGCACTTGTCTTTAAGACAGCTTCATGGAGTAAAGGACACCATGACATCATACATGATGATGGGAGGGAGGGAAAATCAGGCTTTTAATTTCTTGGCGCTAAAACAAAACTTGTGGAATTTGTTTTATTTTGAAACAGGGTCTTCCTGTATAGTTCAGGCTAGCCTCAAACTCAGTGTCTCTACCCCCTGAGTGCTGGGATTATTGGTATGACTCATATCCAGCTTGCTTAAAAAAAAACAAAAAAACAAAAAAACACAGGCTGCAGATTGGGCACTTGAGAAATGCGGGGCTCAGTTAAGCAGGTATGGTGTTTAATGGTACTGTTGATCTGTGACTAGGAATGTGGATGTGGTGTATGCTGACCTCAGAAGGTATGGACAGCGAAGTCGGCTTCAGTGCATGCAGTTATTTTTTGTGTATGTTGTTGTTTCTAAGTAGCAGATGAAAACTCTTTTTAATTATAGGACCAAGTCTGAAGTGTTTGTAGTTGTTTCTTGAGATTATGCCTGCTCCTACAGACTTGATCATGTGGGGCTAAACTTTCCTAAAACTCGATGTGAATAAGGAAACAGTTATAATCTAGCTTGGGCAAATTGTCACAAATCTCAAATTATATGGAACTTCCCTGGTGGCAGTTCTTAAATCTGAAGATGAGTTTCAGAAATTTACTTAAAATTTTCTTAAAAGGGTTAAAGTCCCTTCAGATGCTGTGCCTAGAGCGGTCGTTCTCGTCCATGAGGACCTTTGTTTGTATCTTCCTTCCAAGTGCTGACTGTCAGTTTGTGTGGCACACTTTGTGCCTTATTCACATGCATTACATGTGGCATTAAAAGCATCTCGGCCTGACCCCAGTGTGGCTTGTGCAGTTTATAGAGTTCAAATACACGTGGGTGAGTTCAAAGGCCTTTCGGTTTTTAAGTTTTAGGATTGCATTAATGTTTTTATTACGAGTGAAGGGGTGGCATGTGTGCCGTGTGATGGTGTGTGTGTGAAGGTGCTATAGAAAGGTCAGGGCACTGGTTCTCTGCTCCCTTTGTGCAGGTTCCAGGGATCGAACTCAGGGCACTAGGCTTGACTGCAAGCGCCTTGGCCTGCTGAGCCTCTCACTGGCCCTATTTTCATTTCTTGGAACCACAGATGACTGTAGTAAAGGCTAACGCTTTGGGTTAGAAAGGAGTGGGTTTTCCCTTTGACAGTTGAGTATAATCTCCAAGGATTATATTTGTTAATCGTGCTCATTTATACCGGGGTAAATGATAGTGTTTAAAAGTTCAGACAGTTAGAACTGCCTGCCCCACTCCAGTCTTCCCCATAACAATATTCTTTGATTCTTGTGTTATTTAAGATACTTTCACTGAGTAAATGTTTAGGCTGTTATCACGGCATTTAAATAAAACTATCATATAAATAAAATTTAAGTACTAAAAGAGGGGGAGCTGGAGAGATGGTTCAGGGGTTAAAAGCACTGGCTGCTCGTCCAGAGGTCCTGAGTTCAATTCCCAGCAACCCCATGGTGGCTCACAGCCATCTGTAATGGGATCCGATGCCCTCTCTGGCACACGGGCGTACAGGCAGCAGAGCACCCATACATTTAAAACATAATACTAAGATAGAACCACTATAGTTTGCTATTTTGAAAAATATTTTTTCAAAATATTTGTGTACATGAATGCCTGTATGGGTAGGCGTTTATATGTGTGGGAGTACATGTGCCTGGATGTGTACTTGGTGTTTGGAGGCCTGACGCTAACCTCAGATTTGTTTCTCAGAATGGCTATCCACAGTTCTTTTACAGAAGGAAATATTTCTATGTCGTGTGTATGAATATTTTGCCTGCTAATGTCTGTGTGTACCGTATTTGTGCCTTGTACCCATGGAGGCCGGAAGAGTGTTTGGTCCCCTGGAACTGAAGGTATAATTGTGACCCACTGTGGGTCCTGGAAGCCTAGCCTGTGTCCTCTGTAAGATTAGTGAGTGCTCCTAACCACTGAGCCATCTCTAGTCCATCCCTCTGTCCTCCTATGTTTGTTTATTGAGACGAGGTCTCTAACATGGTACTCGATTAGCTGGGTTAGCTGGCCAGCAAGTCCCAGGAACCCTCCTGTGCTGACCTCCCCGTGCTGGGATTACAGATGCACACCACTGTGCCTGACATTTTACTGAGCTCTGGGGACTGACTGAGCTCTGGTTCTCATGCTCGGGCAGCCAGCGCTTGGGAATAAGGTACAGTTTTTCCTTGTCTGACTCTCCTTTTCAGCCAGGTTTGATGGCTGGAGTTGCATCACTTGGAGGCTAAGGAGGATTGTGAGCTTTGAGATGGTCACAGTGGCATTCTGAGTTTAAGGCTAGCATGGGCTATAGTCAAGGTCAGGAGATTTTCCGTAAGATGGTCAGGGAAGGTGGTGTGTGTGCTGTCTGAGACAGTCCAGCTATGCTGCTATGGAGAGGGCACGGTGTTTTAGATTCAGCCCTTGAACGAGGGAAGCCTTGGAATACTAAACAACAGATCTAAATCTCCCCTCGAGCAGATACTAGTGACATGTTAGCGACTTCCTAGTGTTTCTATGATTCACTTGGATGATGTGTTAGTCAAACGTTTTGTCACTGTGTCTGATAACCTGAATAACAAAATCTGGAGGAAGGAAGGATTATTCAGATCACAGCTTCAAAGACTGTAGAACAGTGGTTCTCAACCCTCTTAATGTTACCACCCTTAATAGTTTCCCATGCAGTGGTGACCCCAACCATAAAACTATTTTTGTGGCTTCTTCATAACTGAATTTGGCCAGTGTTATGAATCGTAATGTAAATAATTTTGGAGATAGAGGTTTGCCAGAGGGGACACAACCCACCAGATGGGAAGCCCTGTTTTAGAAAGTTCATCTCGTGATGCACTGTTAACTCATGAAGGACAGCCCGAGAGGCTCCAGTGTGTGTGAGTGTCACAGTAAGCAGTAAAACACAGCACAGCAAATTAACCCTCGGGGGTTAATTTGACAAGAACAAGCCCACATTTAAATTCTCCACTTAGCTCCATCTTGCCTCCATTCGGCCCGCCTTGCCGCTGTGTGTCTGTTCTGTGTGTCTGGTCTGTCAGCCTCAGTTCCTGTGTGCTGTGCTTCTCTGTAACAAAGGGCTTGGGCAGCCCAGAGAACACGGCAGGGAGAAGGCTGTACCGACCCCAGCTGACTCTGGAGTAGCACTCAGTCCGTGCTGAAAACGTGGTGATGGAGATCTGTCTTAGGTTACCTCCCACCTGACAGCTCATCTCAGTGAGTGATTCCCACAGCGTAAGCACACACACACACACACACACACACACACACACCCGTCACGGTCAGGGCATGGAGTGTGTAACTTAAGATGAGAGCTGTGCTTGCGGCTCAGCCTGTACAGCCGACTGCCTCAGCCTGGGAACTCCAGGGTGCAGTGAGGGCGGCTGTGTGTTCTCACAGAGGCTGGGCACACAGGAGTACGAAGTCTTGAGTGATCCCAAGCCATGTCGTTAATTTTCTGTGAGCTCTGCCAGAAGTTTAGTCTCTGAGGGCAAGAGGTATTTTCAGACTAAGTATCACGGTGCCATTGCAGAGGTCATGGTCATTGTAAGTAAATACATTTATCAGATTTTCTGATAAGAAACTAGAACAAATATGGGAGTGTATTCACATGGAAAAGAAATAGACATTCCAGAAGTTCTTGACATTGGCACAAAGGACAGTTTCTAGTAGTAAGGACGACAATAAAAACCTTGAACCCAGCGGCCCACCCAGTCAAGCACACAGTCTGAGTGGCAGTGAGACAGTGGACGAGTACTGTAGTACACAGAATTGAGTGTGGGAAAGCTGGTGGCATGTGTGGTCACCAGGGAAGCACATTAGGTCACAGTCATACAGGATGGCCTAGTGCTGGGTAAGGACATAGCTTTCTACTGCTCCCCCACATTCCAGAACTGCACTGTCAATAGTGCTTAATAAATGCTTTCTGATTGGATGGCGGCTCTGTGGTGGGCGTCTTGTTCTTGTCTAGTCGTTGGGGATGGAGACTGTTGATGGGAATCTCTCCGCAGTGCTCATGGTAGAAGAGGGTGCTTTGACCCCTGCAGCGAAGGGCCAACTAAGTTACAGAAAGTTTGAATTTTAGGGTTAGGAAAATCTTTTTTTAAACTTCTTATTTCAAAAGTCACAAGAAGTTGCAAAAAACAGTATGAAACAGATTTTTAAAAATTATTAGTGTGTATGTATATTTATTTAATATATATGTACCTGTGTTCAGATGCACCAGAAGGGGGCATCAGATACCATTATAGATGGTAGCGAGCCACCATGTGGTTGCTAGGACTTGAACGCAGGACCTCGGGAAGAGCAGTCAGCTCCCTTAACCGCTGAGCCGTCTCTCCAGCCCCGACACAGATGTTTATAAGTGGGCAGAATTGCCCCACAGTTGGGAGAAGGTGGCAGTGTTTGCGAGCATTGAGTTAACAGTCCCCACAGTTGGGAGGAGGTGGCAGTGTTTGCGAGCATTGAGTTAACAGTCCCCACAGTTGGGAGGAGGTGGCAGTGTTTGCGAGCATTGAGTTAACAGTCACATCTGCTTGCATCTGTCTGATTCTTCTCTGCCATTTCTCTACCTGTGGCAGGCCAGGCCTTTATACAAGAGAGCTGAGCATTCCGACCGCGGCCTCCTGCCCAGCCTCTGGTTCTGCATTTTCTTGCATGTAAAACGAAACAACACTGCGTTTCCCCTCAGTTCTGCTGTGAGAAAATGGATCTTGGGTGTACAGTGTGAGTGGCCATGTGCTTAGTCTCCTTGGCGGCAATCATTCCGGTTAGTCTTGCTGCTTGTAAAAATGCACTTCCAGTGTTCCTTGCTACTCTCTTTTAAGAGACTCCAAAATATTCTTTTCTGTAAAACAAACTTATCTTTGAAATGTTGCCACAGGTTTTTTTCTTTGTAAATCAGCATTGTGTGAAATTAAGCACGGAGTTACTCTGCCGTTTATCCTGAAATTCAGGCTGCAGCTCAGGTAGGAGTAGGCTGGGCACTGCATTAGTCTGTAAACTCGTTGATTTCCATTGCATATAACAGACGACCTTTTGTAACTTCTGGTCTCTTAGTGAGATTGATTTGAAAAATCTTCTGAGAGGGTCGTTTTCAACATGTTGTCTGAAGTTCAAATTAGGGGTTGGCAAACCTTTATTTTATTTTATTATTATTGTTTAAGATAGTAAACACAGACTGGAGAGATGGTTCAGCGGTTAAGAGCACTGACTGCTCTTCCAGGTTCTGAGTTCAATTCCCAGCAACCACATGGTGGCTCACACCCATCTGTAATGGGATCCGATGCCCTCTTCTGGTGTGTCTGAAGACAGCGACAGTGTGCTCATATATATGCGACCTCTAGCAAATATATAGCTCAGACCTCTTCTACATGAAGATATCCGCTAAGGAAATCATGCGAAAATTATTTAATAATTACATCTTTTAAAATACACGTGAAGGAATGCTTAGTGTTAGAGTATATGCCTTAGTCATTTATAGCCTACTGTAAAAATCTGTATCGGGGCTAGAAAGATGGCTCAGCGGTTAGTGTTCCGGATAACACACGCCGCTTTAAAAGCTAAGATGTGGCTCGAGCGGATTCCTTCACATTGCCTTGTTTCTCATTGTCTCCCAGCAGTCAGTGCTCCTCTCCTTTGTAAATGCTTACCCACTTATATTTTATGTCTGTGAATCCCAGCTGTGGGCTGTCATGTGGGTGCTGGGAACCGAGCCTGGGACCTCTGCATGCGCAGCCAGCGCTCACGTCTTTCCAGCCATAGTCAGTGCTGCGCTTGACTCAGCCTTTTCTAGTTCTGCCTGTTACATGACATAAATGAAAACTTAGAACGTGACAGACTCCCGTTTTTATTTGAAATGCTGGTATAACGTGTTCTATGAAGTGTGCTGGAAGCCGTTCAGGAGACTTCACTGAAACATCACTTCATCCTGCTTTAACGCAAACTCTGGTAGACTTCAGCTGTGGACACCGAAGTGTTCTGTTCCTCATAAAGTGAAATACACCCCGGGGATTTCCTCCCCAGGCAGATGAAGCCAGAGCTGTGCAGCTTATTAGCGGACCTAAGTCTACTTCTAGGTTTAAATTGCTGTAGAAACGTCAGGGGTGGCCCTTCCTGCCCGATACAGAGGAGACGCTTCAGCCTAGCTTTTGAGAAAGCTTTCGCACAAATTATGATTTAAAGACCCTTAGGGATGGAGTGGTGAGAGTAACAGTGTAGGTTTGCATAGAGGACGTGTGTAGCCTTTAGAGATTCACTGTGAATATGGCTTTCTCTTACAACCATGGTTTAGGGGAGGAAGAAATCCCTAGTGTATATACATACGTGGGGCCGTGGGCATGACATAGTCAGAAGTCAGATGATCTGCAGAAGCACCAAGGGCTCTCGTGGGGCCTTTACACGTACGGCCAGGAGCAGCAGAACCTCTTTAGTGGTGTGAAAATGGCTGGAACTCGGCAGCAGGGGGAGTTGAGAGTGGAGGAGTGCTTTTTATCCTGAAGCACATGCCTGGCTAGCGGGAGAGCTCTGGGGAGCTTTTCCTTCCCACTGCTAACTGAAAGATAGCCTCTCCACACCCCGAGCCTTAGAGAACTCAGTCTGGACGACGGTTGGATCTGGAAAGGACTCTTAAGACTGTCCCAACATCATGCTTCAGTGATGTTAACTCTGTTAGACCATAGCACAGTTCACAGTAATTGATATTTATGTTCTCAGTTTTACTAGGAAGCGAACTGAATTTGTTTTTCATGGTTTCACTGGGCGGAGAATTACTTGGTCTGAGCACAGCAGCAAGCATGTATTCTACTTCCTGAATGTGTGGTGAGCTCATTCTGGACTACTTGTGAGACCCTGTCTAAAATTATGCACAGAAGACAAAAGCAGAAATAAAAAATTGTTTGAAAATTTAGTTAGAGTTTTAGAGTTCTAAAAATGGATTTTTAGGTGTCTGAGGCTATTTTTAATGCTGTCTCCGTGGATTTCCACATGAGTTCTTCAGTTACTGTTTGTATAGCTGCAGCCCTGTAGTTCCTTCCCACCGTGTCATGAGTCTCTTGTCTAAAGATGCCCACTGTGTCATTTTGAGGGGCACTACCTAAATGACCAGGCCACATGCTGCGTGTTCTTTTATACCCATATTACTACTCTAGGCTTGCATTCCATTATTTTTCTTACTGTAATGAGATCTGGGTGGTTTTAATTTTCATGAACTTAAGATTTAACACATCTTAAAATAATTTGTGCTAGAAATTGGTATGCCTTAGGATCATTGAAATTAAACATTGCTGTTCTCTGATGTTGTTTTAATAACTAACTAATCAGTAATATTACGAAAATTTCAGTGAGGCATTTAACAGGCATTCCTTGTAAACAGGGAAATTTGGAAATTGATTAAACAATTAGTAGGATTCTTTTCTGATTGCAAATTTCTATTTTCAAGAGAAATCTATAGTGGCTTGCTGCAAGTCTCTACTGTTGTCTTTGGCCTGTTTGTAAGGGTACAAAGGATTTGCATGAGGTCTTGAAAGCCTGTTTTCAAAGCCTAGTGATGGTGAGGAAGGTAAGAAAAACACCTCAAGTCTGCCGCCCAGCTAAGAGCTTTAACAGGTCAGACCCAGAGAGGCAGTGAGGTTTTCCTGGGTAGTTAGGGCTCAGCTCTCTCGCAGCCTGTGTGAGGAGGGCCGATAGCACAGGCACCCAGAGACAGTGCGTTTGCTGCTCTAAATACTCCACTGTGAGAGTGTGCGTGTTCATGTATTCAGATGTGGGTGGAAAATTGTATTATTTCTGGGATTCTTTGCTCCTTCTACTTTGTTTTGTTTTTAAAAGTTTCAAACAAAAATATGTAGCGTATACAGAAGTAACTCCCCTGGCTGGGATGGCCGAGATCGTTTCCTCTGTGTCCCAGGAGCTTCTTTCAGTTTAACTTTAGAGATAACAGAAAACTGTCTGAGAGAATCACACCTTTGGACATGTTTCTCTCCTCCCAAACTCAGATGGCTAATGTCACAGCCCTGTAGAACACATATTTTTTAAATTAATTAATGATGTGATGAACGGTGCCCTTGAATGAACACTGGTCTAGGTATCCTGAGTGGAATTGCTGGCAGTGCTTCAGTTTGGAGGGGACGTTGACAATCTGAGTACTACGGAGAAAGGTAGTTAGTCAGTTCAGCCATGTCGTAATGAACTTTCATTTTGTGTTCCTAGGGACTGAAGAGGTTAATGACAATCTGCCAGAAGCACTTTCCTACAGACCCGTCCAAGTGTGTGGAGTACAATGCGCTGTAAGGTGCTGTATGTAAGGTCTGAGCATGGTGTGTAACAGGAGCCTCTCCCTCGGCCCACAGCCCGTGGACTTCCAGCCGTACCATGGCGATGAGGGGAGGAGCTGCAGGGTGCCGCTCCACCTGGTGCACTTCCTGTTAACTTCAAAAACTGGGGTGCCTTTCACATGGTATTGGACTGCAAACTAATTTTCGTGTCTTGATTTCATTTTAATCAGTTGAAAATTAAGTTCTAAAAATGTTATCTGGGTTCCCCCCCCCCCCTTTGGAACAATTTCAAACTTTATTGTCAAGATAGCAGAAGCTTAGTTCACAAGAATCAGCAGTGGTTGGTGAGCTACTTGCAAACACCTTTTCCTTTTTTGGTGCATTTCTCTCTACACCATCATGACAGAGGAGGACCAGCAAAGAGTAGCAAAGTGAACGGACACCACACAGTGCTGCCCACTGTCTACTGGGCTGTCTTTATACCCTTTCCAAATATCGTGCTTTCTCTCAAATGTCTGCTCTAGCAAAGTATCACATGACTTCTTTCCAGGCAGCGTACAGGAAAGCACCATGTGTCTGTTCTTAGCAAAATATACCCCCACCTCTTTGCTTCAGCAAAAATATCCTCTTATAAGACAGCTTCCAGAAAAACCTCACAAGTCACAGCCAAGTCTCCAAAAATCCAAAATTCCTACTTTAGAGGCTTTTATGTGGCATTTAAGAAATGTTGATTTTCAAATACCTTTCACTGAGCTTCAAGGAGTCAATGTCTCTATTTTAGAATACAGAATTTACATTCACACAATGGTATTTTCACAAATATATCCTTTAGGAATTTTTCTGTCTCTTTGTCTCTGTCCATGTCTCTGTCTCTACCCTCCATATTTCTCTGTTTCTCTGTATCTGTCTGTTTTTCAGTTTGCCTTTGTCTAACTCTGTCTCTCTCTTCTGTGTGTGCGTGCATGTGTGTGTGTTCCTCATTTTGTCACGAAGTCTTTTTTGTTCATGTTCACCCTGACCATTAGAGTAGAATTTGTTGCCACTGCACATGACCAGAAAGACTGTATATAGATGACTGAAGCTAAGAGGAACAGTCATGATTTAGTGAGCCACACCTCTGGTAATAGTTGACAGCCTGACATTGGGATATGGACAACAATCTACGCAAGCTCAATTGAAACAATTCTACATAAGCCCACTTACTGACACTTTTTTTTTTGTGCTTTTTTTTTCTTCAAAAACATACTTCATATTTCCTCTTTTATTATATAAATATCGGTTTAACCTTTTACTGTAAGAATATAAACGTTTTAAGAGGATCTTTGTTATCATTTATACAAATTCACAAACAGTACAATTAATTGATAAAGGTCTCTGGGTTTCTCCATGGTCTCTCATGTTGCTGTGGAGGACTCTTGAGGCAGGGCAGCTGCGTGATGCGCTCCAGGCCGCGCTTGGTGATCCTAGTGCAGCCGTACAGGTCTATGCCTGTGAGCTGGCTCAGGTGCTCAGCGATCAGCCCCAGTCCCTTGTCCGTGAAGCGCACACACTGTCCAATGTTGAGCATGCGCAGCCCGTGCATCTGTCGCACCATGCGGTTGATGCCACCGTCACTGATCTGGCAAGAGCAAAGGGAGAGGGACTTGAGGCCGTCCAGTCCCTGGGCTATGTAAGCCAGGCTCTGATCTCCCACCTTGTCACAGAATGACACATCCAGACCGGAGAGGCGCAGGCTGCCCATGGCCAAATGCATGATACTGGTGTCGCTGATGTTGTCGCAGGAGCGCAGGTTAAGGCTGCGCAGGCTGCCCATGTGCGACAGGTGCAGAAGGCCCGCGTCCGAGATCCGGCCACAGAAGCTGAGGTTGAGGAGCCTGAGGCCCGTCAGCCCTCGCGAGATGTGCTTCAGAGAAGGATCCGTGAGTTTCTGGCAGTCCTGTAGAGCGAGCTGTTCCAGGCCCAGGCAGCCCTCCGCAGCGCTGCGCGTCTTGCCGGCCAGGTGCCCTGTGCCCACGTCCGAGAGATGGCGGCAGCTGCGGGGATTAAGGCTCTTGAGGCGCTGCAGCCCCCAGGCGATGAACAGAAGACCGGTGTTGGTGATGTTGCTGCAGCCCCCCCAGCTCCAGCACCTCCAGGCCCTTGAGGTACTGGGCTATGCGGCCCAGGCTGCTGTCTGTGATCTGCTTGCAGAGGCTCAAGTTGAGAGCGCGCAGCGAGCCGATCTCCTGCACGAACGCGTGGCCCAGGCCGTTATCGGTGAAGTTGTAGCAGCCGCTGAGATTGAGGCTCTCGATGTTCGCCATGCCCTGGATCACGTAGCTGAGGCTGCGGCGGAGGCTGAGGATCTGCACGTGGCGGATGCCCCGGGCCTGAAGGCTGGGGAACACCAACGGGTTCGCCCGGCCACACTGACTTGTGGTAGGCGGCGTCCCGCCAGGCCGTGCACACCTGCGCCGCGCGACCCTTGTCTCGGACGTCCAAGTAGCCGAAGATCATGGCCAGCAGCTCCGGGAACAGGCACGAGATGTGGGTCTCCATCTTCCTCCCCGCCCCGGGAGGCGCCGAGAGCGGGCCGCCACGGGCCAACCTTATCTGGGTTTTAAATGTGGAGACAACAATACCACAGGAAAGGGGATTTGGGATGACCATTCTCAAGATCCAAAATGTGTCATTGGATACCTAGAAGCATTTGAGGGTGTCTTCGAACTGTTTGTAAATTGTGATTTGCACATTTTTCTATGTGGTATTTATAGAAAATATTTTTTGTATTTCAACGAAAGTGTGGGACCACTGACTGCTCCTTCACAGTTCTTATGTTCGTGGACTCTTCGCTGTCTTGCAGTAGGTGTAATGGTACCAATAAGTGTTATTTTTCTTGGGTTTCAGACTTGTTTTTCTTTCTACAGAGCACGTCTGTCACCTTGCTGGACAGACAGAATTAAGGAGATAGAAGGTTGAAAGTGTACCAGCATAAGTTCAGAACACCAGTGCATCGAGGAGGAGGGAGGAAGTGGGCCGTGGCCATGGGCCAGCAAGAGCAGCAGCCTGGTGCCTGGATCCGGAGAGTTCCTGGCTGCACTGTGCCTCACTCAGTCCTCACTCGCCTTACACAATGAGGACTTGCTCTGGGTCTTACAGAGTGGAGCTTTGAGCACCATGACCACTCGGTGCCATGGTGCTGAGAGATCTGGACTAACACAGTGATCTGTGCAGATGGGCTGTTACCCCGCCAGTTGAATGCGTCAGAGAAGGAAGAGCGGGTGGGCCACATCAGGACTGACGGCTCCTCACCTCCGTGCTCTAACTCAGTCACCGGCAAGTTCCATCTTGCTGAGCCTTGGCTCCCTTATCTGACAGTGATGAGAGTCCACCCTCACATGGGTATTGTGTGGGTAAGAAGGATGCTGACCACTGCCTAGCGGATGACAAGAGGGCATTATTACCGCTCGTTACAGTGTAGACCACGGCCTTTCTGGGGCCCTGCGGCTACAAGTGCAGAGAGCAGGGCCTGGAGGCTGCTGTGGACCGTCCAGAGTCACAGTTGCTTATGTTGGCCCCTCGTGAGAACGAGTAGAAGCCACTTTAGCTACTTGGGGTCCAGTGTGGGCATAGATAGCATGGCCTCTCCAGTTATTTGCCAATGGCAGCTGTCTTGGGTTGAATCAGTGTTCCCTGCACTACAGCTGAAGCCTTTTCTTAGGATTAAGTCATAGAACTTAGGGGTTATTTGACAGAGGAAACTTTGATAAGATGTTCAGCAAATCCCTCCTGTGACATGAAGTTTTGTCATGAGGGTCTTCTTTATAAATCCTATTGGAAATGCCCAGCTCACTCACTCTTCATCCACTCCTGGGTCACACAGCATGGTAAGTCACTTTATGTTGTCTCCCTTCTCTTGATAATATCCATGTGAAGAGGGAACTGTATCTTGATATCTGCATTCCCTAACACTGATCTGTGTGCGCTGGGCTTTTGTTTTGTGCTTTTCCCTGGTTGGTTTGTGTTTGAGCTTGTTTTGTGTGCAGAGGGAGTGTGTGTTCTATAGGACTGACTTTAGTCATTCTCAGTTCGGGTGGAGAAGCATGGTACTATGTGGCTCTCTCGGTCAAGTTTTTCATAACCGAAATTAAAAAGCTGTGTACAAATTAAAGAAGCTGTATGGAAACTGCTGGGACATGTTGAAAATGATCTTTCCTTCAAGTCATGGACATTTACTTCTACATAGACTATATATTTTAAAACAATAAAGACATAACTTTCCTTTTAAACAGTCACAACTCTAATTGACTGTATCCCTTTCTCTCCTCCATCCTCTTATCCACAACAACTGGGATTCTCTGTATGCACATTTAGTAAAACACCCTTTCCTTTAGGAATAAATACAGGTGCTGCTTGATTCATTGTGGGATTCGTCCTGATCAGGCAAGTGAACATAGAGTACGTCAGAAATACATCGAATGCTCCTAACTTAATTGGCTCGACCTAGACTGCCTTAAAGTGCTCAGAACACGTACATAGCCTGTGGCCAGGCAAAGCCGCCCATCATAGCTGTCTGTAAAGCCTTCGAGGTTCATGGACTGTTTAGAATGTGGTACGGCTGCTCTGGGTTAGTTTCAGTAATTTTCTCTGAGGATCAAGTTTGATAGTTCATTGTAGAGAGACCACTACCCAGACACTACTCAGGAGAGGGTTGAACTGCGCATGGCTATGGACAAGACCCCCAAGTTTCTGTTCCAGGGTACAGTTTCTTCCGAGAGCTTGCTGATGTCACAGGATGTAAGGTGAGTGGTCATAAGGAGACTGTCATTCCCAAGGAGTGTCACTGTCAAGTGAATGGATCTTTCACCATTTAATGGCCTATGGTGGGAAGTCTGGAATGGCAATAATTTCAGTATTGGAGGGTGGGGATTAGGGAAATACAGCAATGGTCAAAGAATTGTCTAGATACTGTAAGAAGGTGGTCCTGGGAAGAATGAGGCAGGCAGAGGTCACGAACAGAACTTGGGAATCAGTCGTAGGCTGTAAGACTTGGGAAGTAAGCAGATGGGATCTGTAACCGGTACTACTCTTGTGCAGCTTAAACTAGCACAGTGCTTTAAACCGTGCTGGAGTTTGAGCGCAGTAAATCATTTGGGAGTGCAAACCTTTGTTATTGCTGCTGAAAAGGAATTCTGAAGCTGAACGGCTTGGGAAAGACGAGAAATGTTTTCCCAGCCTTTGGGAGGCTTGGCTTTGGGTGTTCGTGTCTGGTTCCGATCCTGGCACAGACCCCTCTAGTGCTTCTCACCACAGAAGGGAGGCCGGAATGAAAGGGAGTCTTGAGCTTCAAGTCTCTTTTGTCTGAGCATCTTGAGCAGATAAATGAATGGACCGCACCTCCTCCCTGTTGCAGTTTCCCCCACAAAGCCCCTGGAAGCATAACTTCATCCTCTAGAAATGTATGGTGTGGCATTGTATTGGGAGTCTTGAACCGAAAAGCACTTTCTCACGGTATACTGACGGAAGAGCTTCCAGCTGTCTAGAGAGCCGAGGCCAGCACAGGTCTCCAGAGGGTCGCTTTGGGGAACTGCCGTGATAACTGGTTTTCATCACAGACTGCAGCTGCGGTGGCTGAATTTTAAGCCCTGGAACTTTAACAGTTAACAATAACGTTAAAGTCTTTTGAAAGTTTGAAACCAGTTTCTGGGGGTGTGGAGTAACTAGGCAGTGCCCTGTGGCTGGCTAGCAGCTGGCCAGCAGCAGCGGCTGGATGTGAGCTGACCCCAGCCACAATTTTGGAGTTGTGCTCATTACAAAAAGAATAAGGTTTATACCCTGGCCAAAATAGTTTACTACTAAAACGTTGACTATTTGTGTATTTTCCACGTTTTAAACTGGGATACTTTTACACAGCATTCTTGAAGGAATCCGGGCCCGTCATTTGTCTAGCTCCTTCCCTATCCCTAAGCCCTGCTCTGAACAAACCGTTAGCTGCCCTTCCTCCCCTCAGTGGCCAAGCTCAGTGCATACCCTCAGGCCAAGGCCAGCAGCCACTGGGGCGTTTCCACTTTCTTTTTGGGTGTTATTGGGGGTCTCAGCTTCATTCTTTGAGCTTCCTGCAGGGCAGCTAAGTCACTGCCACAGGCTTTCAGCTGCAGTTTTACCGTCCAAGCCAAACTGCCCTCGCTCTCCTTTTGAAGCCTTGGAAACACCATGACCTATGGATAAGGCAGCTGAGCTTGGTTGAGACTCTGCCCTGCTCTGAAGGAGTGAGTTGTAGATTTGAGTGTTCCTGATGATTCCGGCCAACAGTGATGCTCTAAGACCCCGTGCCACATATCCACCCACACAGAAGACTGGAACGCACTGCCTACCCATGTCTCCTGTCCTGGTTTTTATTTGCTGGGGTTTTTGGTGAGTTGTTTGTTTGTTTGGTGTTTGGTGATGGTGTGTGCACACGTCATAACGTGAAGATGTCAGAAGGCCTCAGTCCTCACCGTCCACCTCGCTAGAGACAATGGGATGTCTGTTGTGCCTCCGCATCCTCCAGGCTGGCTGGCACACAAGGCTCTGGGGCTTCTGTCCACCTCCCATCCTCTTGTAGGAATGCTGTAATTGCTAGCATGACTATGCGTCTGGCTTTCACGTGGACTTTAGGAATTGTCACCCTGGCCCTCAGGATTGTACTTCAAATGCTGTCCCCTACTGACCCGTCTCTGCAGCTTGCTCTCTTTAAAGAATATGCTGGTTGTGGCACTCTCAGCCAACGACCTTCTAATACATCCCCTAATAGCGGATTACTAGCTAAGTTAGGGAAGGAAATGACTTGTTGAATGAAGCCAAAGCATAAGGAATGTAATCCTCCTTAATATACAAGTAACACTTGGCTCTCACGGTCGGTAAGAAAGTTAGCAGATCACAAAGCCCCGTGGACTTCCTTAAGGTATGTATCTGGTAAGTTAGGCTTGCTTGATTTTGTGTTTGTGTCTTCCCAATTCGGAAGTCTCCGTGCTCGACTGCCCATGTGACTTGTTCAGTGCAAGTTTAGGTCTCTAGTAGTCACTGTTGTGTATAGTCGGGGCTCACGAGTGGGAATGGTTCCACGTTTGCATGAACCCTATGTATGCCTTTCTTGGCGAGTATAAATTTCTATGGATACTGTCCATACCAAGGCGACTGCAAGGTATATACATTCAGCTCTGGGAGTTCCCGTGGGGCGTATACTAGTTCTGCTCCTGCTCTGGGGATTTGAGAGTTGGGTTTGTCAGCGTCTGCTCACATACGAGGTGTCTTTTGAAAGCTTTGCTTTAGCAGTGTTACATTGTGGATTTAATTCGTGTTTGCCTGATGATGAACCCAGTTGAATACCTCGTTGCTATACATTTCCTTTTATGAGGGCCCTTATAGAGACAGACTTCATGTCTGTTGTTTCCTGTCGAGTTTTGTATATTTTCTTGCTAATTTATTTTTTTTTAAGAATTTACCTATTTATTGTATATATATGAGAACACTGTCGCTGTCTTCAGACACACCAGAAGAGGGCATCGGATCCCATTACAGATGGCTGTGAGTCACCATGTGGTTGTTGGGAATTGACCTCAGGACCTCTGGAAGAGCAGTCAGTGCTCTCAACTGCTGAGCCATCTCTGCAGCCCCTCTTGCTAATTTATACTTATGTATCCATTCCGAGGACGTAGGTTCTGTACCTCTCTGAGGCTGACGTTGTGATAACTGTTAATGGTAGGGAATGAGTCTCCTGACCAGCTTGGATATTGGTATAACCTTTTCTTTGAGTAGAGACCCCATTAAAAATATCAATTCAAATGTTAATTTAAAAACATTTATAGACTTATTTTTATGTTCACGAGTATCTTGCCAGCATGTGTGTAGGTATACCACACGTGGGCAGTGCCTGTGGAGGTCGGAACAATGTCTGATCCCGCAGAAGAATCGGTACAGATGGAGCTGCTGTGTGGGTGCTGGGAAGCGAATCTGGGTCCCCCGGAAGAGCAGCAGGTGCTCTCGGCCACTGAGGCATCCCAGCCTGGATGCCAGCTTCTTCCTCTTCGTTTAATGCTGCCCTCCTAGTGCATTCCTACAAGCGTAGGATTTGAGAGAAGGGAACTGAATGTTCGCACTTTTTTATAAAATCTATCTTTTTTATAAAATTTATGTTCCGTTATATATTCATTCATCTGCGTCTGTATCTGTGAATGTAAGCTCACGTGTGGCAGCGTGCACACCACCTGTGCACATCAGTGAAGACAGGAGAGCACTTCCTTCTCCTCTCTCTGTTCCTCTCTCTCTCTGATTCTGGGACTCATGTGTATTTACTCCGGAGCTCGAGTCGCTGCATCCTGACTGCCTTTTCCCTGTCTCGTGTAGCTGTGGCCTTCACCCTGTTCTCACACCAGGTGCACTTGGAAGCGATCTGAGGAACTCTCTGTGCAAGCTTACCGCCATTCTTCCTTAGCTGACTTGGTAGATACAGCATCACTCTTTCTGTCACGGGCTAAATCTACTGTGCCCGCTTTCCGGATAAATGATTTGGTTTTTATTTTCTCCCCCTTTCCCACAATGCAGTATAAATCTCACACAGATGGATATTCATATGTGTTTTGTTTACTGCAGATGTGGGAAGAAAAAGGGCAGGCGGGGATAATTGCAAGAACTTTGACCTGAGCCCTGGAGGATGGAGCTG
This sequence comes from Rattus rattus, assembly GCF_011064425.1. Taxonomy (NCBI): domain Eukaryota; kingdom Metazoa; phylum Chordata; class Mammalia; order Rodentia; family Muridae; genus Rattus; species Rattus rattus. The sequence continues at coordinate 10,972,482 of NC_046167.1, read as the reverse complement.
CCTGTAAGTCGAGGGTGGCGACTGGAGCATGTTTGGAGGGGAAAATCAAGAGTTAGGTTCTTGACATTCGTGCTGTTGAGGAGGCGATAGGAAGTGCAGATTGAGGGAAGAGGTAGGTCCAGAATGGATGCAGGGTACTGGTGTCGTCAGCAAAAGGTGGCACAGCAAACCATGAGAGCTGTGTGTTGTGACAGGAATCTAAAACGTCCTCAGGAGGCTTGGGTGTTTGAACACACGGTCCCCAGGTGCTCTGTTGGGAGTCGAGGGACCTTTGGGACTTGAGGCCTTTGTGGTGTAAGTAGTTCACCAGGGAGTGGTCTTTGAAGTTCCTGTCTGCCTCTGTTCCAGGGTTGCATTCTGTGACCTTGTCAGCCAAGAATCAAGATGCCCGTGCTTGCAAGGGCCTGGCACCACGCCTTCCCTGCTATGAAGGCCTGAAGTCTGTCTAAACCCGAGTCAAAACTCTCTTCCCTCAGGTTGTTTCTCTCAGCCACTTTGTAAATTGTGAGAGAAAATACAGGGAGCCAAGAGTAAGAGAGTCCAGACAGAGCTGTGAGGTCCATGGAAGGTCTTTGGATTGTGCTAGAACACGGTCTGTGTGAAGGAGGTGTCTCAGTCAAGTAAGGAGCAAATGTGTTTCTATTAAGGATAAAAAAAAAAAAAAACCTGTGCGCGCACGTGCGTGTGGGTGTGGGCGTGTGTGTGCATGCACGCGCACGCACACACGTGCGCATCCTCTGCAGAGTGCAGGTGCACCTCTAGTCTATCAATTACTATCTACACTATTGCCATGTAGACCTTTCAGTCCTTGGCTGAATAGAAGTAACTTGGCTGGGATCGTGGCTTAGTGGCTGCTCCACCTTATCCTGTCATCGTAAAGAGGCCAACTCCTGGAACAAGATCTGAGTGAGAGCTCCTGTGTGCAAACGCATCGCTACAGTGTCCTTGGGAATTGGCTTAGGTTCCTCCCAGTTTAGTGCTGGTAGAGTTCCTTGCCCCTTAAATATCCATCCATCCTGTGCTGCTTTTTCTGATCCACGAGCACCTAAGATTTTGAGCACCCAGATTCCATACCAAGTGTGCGGTGGCTTGACGGAGGCCACTCTCTGCTCTGCAGACCTCAAGTGGATCTGCACACTCTTGGGAGAGTTGTGTGCGTTTTTTAACAGTTATTCTGGGAAGTCCAGGACTGGATATTTTTAATATTTTCTATGGATCTAGGGTGTTTACTTTGTGTTCTCTAGGAATCAAGATAGAAATGAGATTTTGTTGACACTATGTGAGAGGAAGTAGGGTCATGTATGTGTATGTATATGTGTGTGTATGTGCGTGTGTGTAAAAGGAACAGGAAGCATGGGCCAGTGCCACCTTCCTGAGTTTCAGTTGCTTTCATATGATAGGTCTTAGAGCATAGGTTCATTTCTGACTTCTTGATGTATAATGTATTTACATTATTTTTTGTTTCAAGTATAGATTGTTTTGGGATGCTCCAATACTCCTAACCTCCTAAGAAGTTTCCCAGTCAGTTGCCAGAGTTCAGGAAGTAGTAAACACCGTTCTATCTGCTCGCTTCCAGACAGGTCCAGCTTCTTAGTGCATTGTTGCTCTTGTTGGCAGGCTCTAGCCTTTCTCAGACAGGAAGGGCCTTCCATGCAGGATGCTCCTGGGGGCTAGACTAGTTTCCTGGTAGAAAAGAGCTGTCTGTTGGTTACAGTGGGTGGGGGGGTGCAATTGCAGCAATCTGCTGATGCATGCCAGTAGCCAGATGCCACAATTGGGGGACTTTTGGAAATGCAGCAAGCTGTTGTGTAGATGGAATGGTTTAGAGGGTGGATAATTTATAGCAGAGAACCAGCCTCTACCAAGCTAACAATACCATGCGTAGTTGGGTGTGTGTGGTGGCCAGAGGCAAAGAGATTGTGATTTCAAAGCTGTTATGCAAAATGAGAACTGTCTCAAAGAACAAGCCAAACCCAAAAGGCATACCATAGGTAGACTGAGACTTATAAAAACAAAAGGAGTTCAGAATCTTCTCGACATGTAGATTTCTAGAACATGGTTACACATTTATCATTTAGAAACAAAGAGTGGTCCAAGAGGCGACTGGGATGTTTTCATTTTGAAAATGCTTTAATAAGTGTTGACAACACTGTTCTGAAAAATGTAAAGGTACTATACAAATTCTTAATACAAAAAGAATAAATTAAAAGCAGATTTCTTTTTTTTAATTCTGCAACTTTGTCTACAACATACATCTTTTTCATTGGTTACAGTTGAACAGAATCCAGGAAAATCATCTTACATGCTCTACAGTCAGTCAGGAGCGACCTAACCTTTCCCCCCAATTATTAAACTAGAGTCCATTTTCCACAACTCGTAATAAACTATTGACATGAATGGATATGTAAAACTTTACACCTAGTTAACTAAGCAGTAATTGGTCATCTGATAGCACCTGGGTGAGGCTTGCTATATTTAGAACTAAACTAATACTGGATGAAAAACGAACCGGGCTTTGAACAGTTCCAACACTCACCTGCATAAAACAAGAGAAACCAACCTGGCTCACAACATAGTCTTCTGGCTGAAACAAGCAATCTCTTACATGTACCCGACGAATCCAATAGGGGCTTTAGATCAGACTGGGGACTTCATGTTTCATCTTCCTTTAAAGAAATGGGGATCTGTCAAGAGTTTGCAGGTGCTTGGATACAATACCTAGAGCGTTCACCACCAACCACAGCGACCATTTATCATGTCCGTCTCAAAGGACTAATGCTTACTATACTATGTACATTGTAGTAACCGAACACAGCTAAACAGTAAAACCTGTTTTACTTAATCTCTGTCCTTACTACCAGACCATCGCGATGGTGTTCATGGTTCCCACTCCGATTCCCTCTGCTCCCCAGATCTATATCACTTAGATTCTCTCTGTATCTCTCATAGATCCGAAGGACTTCGGAATTGATTTCCAAACCGCTGTCTGTGTTACAACCCGTAACCATGTAACCTTGTCTTGTTCTTTGTTTCCTTTTGGACTTTGTTGCACCATAGTTCAGGCTAATTACTCAGGCATCTCCTTTGGGATCAAAGAAAATGGGCACAGTGTGTCACATTTCCTGTTAGCTAAGGAAGGAAGGAATAATCCCCCAAAGAACCTCTTTTGTAGCTCCCATTATTGGACTAGGAGCAACAAAGGTAGCCCGGTCTCCATGGAGCCCCAGGGTCATTTTGTACCATTGTATCCAGTTCCTACCCTTCCTATAGGGTTATCCCTGACGTGTCTGGGAAGAGTACTGTTTCTGGAAGCTGGGCTCATCAAGCCAACCATGCCCAGCTCTGGGGTACCCAGCCTCGAATGGGCGAGAGAAGGCCGTGGCGAGCCATATGGTATGAATGCCCCCACTTGACTTCCAGAGCTTTCCAAGCCACTGCAAAGTGAGCCACAGGATTAGCCCTTTCCGGTATCCATTTCTTAACCTTCCTGGTCTCATAGAGTCTATTGTTATTCTTGGATTTACATACACGAGAAGCAAAGTCTTTTGATGCCACAGCTAACTTCTACATTTGCTTTCCTCCTGGCTCCTGGGTGCATTTCCCATAGGAAGGCTTTGCAGAAGTAACCCTGCAAGCCTTGCGCTTGCACGGATGCACACGCACTACCTCCACAGAGACTCCTGCGCCATCTTTAGTAACCCGACTAAGACTGTGCGCTGGTTAGTTATTACAAAAGTAATTCTGAGGCCTTTGAAGATTGATGGCTTTTCGGTTGTGTGTTAAGCATAGCTCAAAACACATGTAAACGAGCAGCTTGCACGCATGCTTTTTATTTGAATTTTTTTTTTTTTTTTTGCCTTTTTTTTCCTCTTGGTATCTGTGGACAGAGGTGGTATATAGATCAAGGTCACAGATACTGCCGGAGGTGGATGGGCCCTTTGGAAGCTGAGTTGTCTCAACTCTGTTCTGCCTGCCGACTGGTAGACAGGTGTAAAAAAAATCTTCCTACCTAAGGGCGTACTTGAGTTCTCTGACTAAGCGACACACAGGAGAGGTCTGTCCAGGTTCATACAAGGGTTGACAAACATACAATGAACCACAACAGTAAAACACTTGACTAGATCGCAGTGTGCTTTTTCCCTTGGTTTCCCATAAAAAAAGGAAAATGAAAGGCCTTGTACCAAAAAAGAAAGGTTACACTTTTACTGGTTGTTTTTAACGAGAGAGAACTGCTTTTGGCAATGATCACCTTCAGCTTCCTCCCAATCCCAATAAGAAAGAAGCTTTGGGGGCGTAGGCTGAGGCCCCTGCATAGGGCAGTCCTAACGGTACCCGGCTCCCCCGTCCCAACCTCTGTTTTCCTTCACATCCGAGTCTGCCAGGACAGTCAAGCCCTTCATCTTCACTGTCCTGTTGGGTTTGTTCCCAGTCTCTCAGATCCGGGGCTATGGAGTGCTCCAGGAGATGGGTCACACATGACAGGACGTGGTCTACAAAGGGTTGACCTTCACTGGGGCTGCATAGAAGCAATTTAGACTTGAAATTTCACTGCAGAAAAAGTGTGTTCCTCTTGGCCCCTCCTCTCTGTTCATTGTTGAATGGGTCTAATCTTTGGCAGCATAGAACCGGTTGGGATCTTCCGATGCGTCTCTGGAGCACCAATCTTAACGCTTCACCTTAGGAACTCTTGCTGGCTGTTTGACTACTGAATATTTATTTCAGGTGGAAACCGATATCCCCACTCGGCACTCTCCTCTAGAAGCACTTGGTTGGCCCAGGGTGGCAGCCGGAAACAGCTTCACAGTCTCTGCAGGCAGGGCTTGCTTTCCTCGTTCTCTACCAAGGCTTCTCTTCCACAGGAATTGCATGTGTTGGCTTCCCTGACAGTTTGTGACCTGGGGCTGTCATGGCAGAGGGAAACCACCAAGGTGCCATTGAGGATTGTTATCTGGCTCTCCGGACAAGAGAGCCAGGGACACACAGTGGGTTCGGAACCTTCCAGAACGTCTCCTCAGTCAGGTTTTTGAGGTTGAAAGGGATGTGGAAATAGGAGAAAAAAAGTGCTGAGGGCCGAAGCTGGTGCAGGTGACAGTGCATCTGGGTAAGGCAAATGAGAGGCAGTGAGGTGACTTGGAATGGCGTGGCGGTGCTCACATCGGCCCGGTCGGCCGGCTCACACGAGGGTCCCGGGCTTGGCTTTTTCCTGCCCGTACCATTGGACGTCAGCTAGCTCTGGATAGAGGGAGGAATCCAGGAAGCAGCTGTCACCGTAGCTCCTGTGGATCGGAGAGAGAGAAGACCAGAGTTAGAGGAGAGCACTACATAGTGTTCAGGATGCGTACGAGTGACGTGCCCTCTACAGACGAGCTGCCGTCTGCCCTGCCCCACAGAGGTGAGGCCTGGCAGTCTCCTACAGTGGCTGTACAGAAGGTGTTCAGAGACCGTAAGTGTCCCACAAAAGGGACCTCCTGAAACCTCGGCAAATGCAAGTTAACACTCAATGCGGTAGTCCTCACGATCACGTGGGAACCTCAGAAATGCTCACGTCCAGGCCTGAGTCTGGACCTGCTGCTGTTGGCCTGGGGAACTGCCCAGTCCCACTGATAATTTTCAGATGTAGCAAAGGCCGAGGAGTCCATGGAGCTGTAATACCTCACGGTGACTTCCTACATGACAGCCAGGGGCTTGCCTCACATCAGATCCATCACTGCACTTCTGTGGTCAGTTATCACTGTCCCAGAAGAGAATAGTCAAAATGTGACCTTCCCTAGAGTGGTACTAAAGTGACACTCTAAATCGAGTTTTTAATGTTTTTAAAATCAATACTGTTGTGATTTTTATAGAGGTATTTTTTTCAAAACCTACAGTCGGGACTGGGCCTGTAGCTCTGTGGTAGAAAGTATGCTTAGCATATAAAGGTCATGCACTTAATCCTCAGCACCAAAAAATAGTATAAAATAAAAATGTATTTGTGTCTACACAGAAACACATATATGGAAGAAAGCAGACCTTTCGTTAGGTGAGTATTTCTCATAGGCTAGAAGGAGTGATTACTAAGTGTCAACAGCGCTCACACGGATGAGTGGCCACAGCTCTACTCGGAGTGCTCTGACTGTTCCTAAGCTACCCTTCCGTTCCCAGGCCTAGGCCAGGGGCATACCTTGGGGTCAGGCCATTTTAAAGAGCATCTTAGAGCTGTGAGCTCACGCAGAAGACAGTCTGTCACCCTTACTCCTCATTTGCTGACCTCTCCAGAACTCACCGAGTGAGCATTCAATGCCTTGTAAATGCCCCTCACCTGACCCAGCAAAGTCCACGAGAGCTAGAAAAATCCCAAGTACTCTGGAATTTTCAGGCAAACCACCAGGACGGTCTTGTGCTTGGAGCCCTGGAAGTCCACGAGGTTAATTCTGATTAACTGTGGCTTTAAAAGCAAAGGCCCTTAGTTATGTCACTGGCCACGGGTGACTTTGTGTGTCTCTGTTGGCTGGGGGTAAATAAGTAGATGACTCGGTTATGCCTAATCTACAAACACGGTCTCCCCATCGCCAAACTGGCTTTTGTTAATGGCGCCAGAAGAACCAAGGACTTTGGGAAAGGTGGACTCTGCTACAAACACGAAGCACTCCTGGGGAAACCATTCCTTCCTGTGACCCCTGTCAGACACATGACCAAGGGCCGCCAGTTAGCTCTCCAGCCACAGCCACAGACATGGCGGAGGAGCTTTGAAAGCAGGAGAGTGATTATTTCCTCGCCGTGAATGCGAATGACTAGCAAGGTCTGGCCCCAGCTTTTCCTCAGCTTCCCAACTTATCTGCGTACCCATGCTTATTTGGTTAAAAGGCTTGGTTCCACACTCCTGTGCAGCTTCCTAGAGTCTTCTAGAAGCTAGTTTTCCCATTCAGCTGTGAAGTGGGTCTCCTAGGGACACTTTCCTGACTGCGACATTGACTGTGAGCACATGGGAAATGCTCTGAGGAGTCACGTGTTGTTTCGTTTCACCTAGACCGTCCTCCACGCTCGTCACGCCCACAGAACACAGGCTGGCAAACAACATCTCACACACCTTAACGCCATAGGACACGTTTGAATCTCTCTTATGCCTGATCCTAAGCAGTCTGGGGTTAAATCACTTTTTAAAGAGTGAGTGACGTTTTTTCTCCATATCCTGCTGTAAACTGAGAATGGGGTTTCCCTGACCCAGCCAACTGCCTGGACAGATCTGGATTGGTGAACAGTGCTGTAGGTCAGTGGCCATAAAGCCAGGGTGGTAAGACCACTGTGTCGTCCTTACTCGGCTGGCCCTTTGTGTGAGCTGCTACCCAGCAGCGTTCTCTCTAGTCCATCTTGAACTGACTCAACCGTGCTCCCACGCGAGTGTGTTAAGTCTTCTCAGACATCTGGTACCATCACCGTCACTCGAAGCACATTATACTCCACAGTGGAGGAGAACAATGACTCCAGCTTCAAAAATGTTGTGACACCATTCTCTCTCACTTTCACTGTCACCAGCGTGTGAGCTGTCTGGCCATCTTCATCCCGCCTTGGCTAACTGTAAGAACTGATCATGGTCTTGTCCTACTCCACACCCAAGGCTAATGGGCTGCTCTTCCTGTACTGAGTGAGTTGTAGAGCCCTCAGTATTTTCATGTGGCTGCCTCGTACTCATGACTCGGTTTTCGTTCTTTACTAAAGCCCTTTTCTCACTCCTGCACGGCCCCCTTATCACTTTATTGATCTCTGACGTGCTTCTTGACGTCAGCGCTGTACGGTTAGTTACTCCGACTTTCAGGTCCCTCTGTTCTGTATTTGGGATGGCAACGCTTTGCAGATTTCAGTGTGCGGTTGACTCCACAGCCAGGGTGGCCTCCAGGAGTCACTCTGGGCTCCCAGGTGGTGGCGGCAATTTACAAACCACGTTTTAAAAAGCAGGACTCTGACATTTGGCGCCACATGCAAATGTCACCGAAAAGTGGGAGGATAATGAGTTACAATATCTGGGTTTTTTAAAACAGCAGTGGCGTGGTGTTCACGGAAAGTGCGTCCAAAGCTGGTAAACAACAATGGAGCACTGTGATTTGTTCTTGTGCTTAAAGCCTAGAAATCTAAATATACTGGCGGGGGGCGCATGGGGACTACCCTACATCTGATGTAAAAACACACATCCAAACATATAGCACCACATGTAGCTAGAACTGAAACATAAAGATAATAGCTTCCACACCATTCAGACATTTCCTCCTGGAAACTATGACAAGGGCAGAGGCAGCACATATGCGGGACATCTGGATCACACACGTGGGCAGTAAGAACAAAACGTCCCCTTACAATACCTCTATTCATCAGTACTTTGGTGAGTTGGAGACCCAGACCCATCCATGATGGGAGAGTTTTCTGTTGCTTCTCTGAACAAAGGAAAGCGGAAGGAGAAGAGAAGAGAGGTCGTGTTACACAGGAGAATGGACACACATGATTAGTAGCAGCTTATTAACACACCGGAAAGACCCAACAATGATTATCTACCCACGTGTCTGTGACAGTAAGAATCATGCAGAACACTCGGGCTCCATCAGTGAGAAACAGAACCTCAGGAGTTCTGTTAGGAAGGCAGACGGTGGCAATTTTTACCCAATGTCTTCTTATCACATTATTCTTGAGTAATTCTCAAGCTGACAAAACGCTGGACTTCAAAGACAATGCCCCTCTGTTTCCAGTGTGTTGGGAGCCCTCACTGGCTACATGTGGTAAAGGAGGCAACTCGAGTGGGTGGGCACGGGGGGGGCTGCTTGTAAATTTCAGAGCCTGTCTTATCAAATGATACAGTCATATGGTTAGATAAAACAGCACGGCCCACAGAGGATCCCAAGCGTCCTGGTTGGATGATAACATTTAGCCTAGAGAGGTATACAGATGTGTGGCTCTTGTATGAATTAGTCCTGAGAGAGTCTCAGAGCCTAAGCCAAGAAGCTGTCTGGATTGAGCATCTGGTGTTGTAGAGAAGATGGTATGGACGAGTGTCAATTATTTATAATAAAAAGAGAGAGGGGTAGCCACTGGCAAAAGCCATCTTAGGAGTAGACGTGAGACGCACTGCAGTTGCTGACTATGTATTTTCCTGATTTGAAAAGAGTAGAGGCAGTGTGGGGGTGGTTCAGCGGGTGGTTCACTGATCCTAATGACCCAAGGGTTCACTTAAGGACACCCAATGGGCCTACCCCAGGGCTTCTGATTCAGTAGGTTTTGGATAGGCCCCAGAAGCCCAAACTGACCCACCAGAAAGGTAGAGTGCATGGTTTGTGTTCTCTGTCTCACTTACAACAGATCTAGCTACTTCCCTTTTTGGGAAACAGACGGGATTCCATGGAACTCCCTCATGTTCAAAGAAGCCGTCATCCTTTGTGTCGTGAGTACTCAATAAGTGTTGGCTTCCCCGCTTCTCCACCCAAAATGAAGTTTCCAGAAGAGGCCTGGTGTCAAGTCACTTCAGATAAACGTGGAGGAGTAAACTCCTCCACGCATGGGAGCCTGGACGCAGGCCATAGAAGCAACTGTGGGACTGTGGTGTTCTTACAATCCAGCTCACAGCTGTCAGATTTTCCCAGACACGCTCACCCACGCCCAACAGGGGATTAAGCCGGATACAGGGCCCATCCAGGGACCAACAGGTGTTGACAGAGTGGACCGTCTAAGAGGCAGCAACAGAGAGAAGCCGGGTAGAACGTGCCAGCGTGTGACAACAGAGCAGGACACTTGTGTCTTACTCTTCGGCAGATTGGAGCATCCTAACTGGCCCTAAGTGCACACTTAAAGCTGACTTCCAGTTTCAGTGTTTTGCTGTGGACAACCTCTATTTAAAAGTCTCAAGGCACAGAACCCCCTTCGCTGATGAAGAGCAACTGCTTAGCCTAGACACCGACCAGGCTGGAGAGATGGCTCAAAGGTTAAGAGCACTGACTGCTCTTCCAGAGGTCCTGAGTTCAATTCCCAGCAACCACATGGTGGCTCACAACCATCTGTAATGGGATCTGATGCCCTCTTCTGCTGTGCAGGTATACATGCAGACAGAGCATTCATGTAAGATAAATATTTAAAAAAAAAAAAAAGACAGTGGCCACACTGAGAAGTCTGTGTAATATCTGAGGGTTGTTTCTCCCAACCCTACATTTTTGCGGGGGAAAAAAAAAATCAAATGCTGCCCAGAATTGAATCCACTTCTTTGCCTTGCTACAGTCCAGGAATCTCTACCTACCTTTAAATAAAACACACAGAATTTGTTCCCCATCAAAAACAGTAGGCCAGTCAGGGAGAAGGTGACAGCTCAGGGAGATCGTTTTGATTCTGGGCACCCATTTGCTGATGCATCCTCCCTTCGCTGGGAGCTCAATACTGAGGAGAGCCTTCCTAGCCAATGCAATTTAGAACCCAGGAGAACCAAGTCAGCGACTTCATGGGACAACTCACCCAGTCTGCCAGGTCAGGATGTGGTGGGGACTGCTTGGTGGGGTGGCTCCAATTTCACTTGACGGTGTTGAGCTTCTCTGGCTTTGAGGTAAGGCAGCTAGAGGTAGTCGGTGTGGGAAAAGCAGGGAGAAGACGGGTTAACACCAAGTATAGAGCATGAAGTCAAGGACAGACCCAGCGGCAGGTGATACCAATGTCAGACAAGAAGGATGTGATCTTGTAGGTAGGGTCCTGGTGGCCCCATGGCATTCATTTATTAATACCCCAACTTCATTTTCTCTTAACTTTGTCCTTCCATTCTGACCGAGGTCACAGGATGGTTTCTATAGTGGCCCAGAACGGGAAGCCCCGTGTTTCTGCTGTGGAGAACTGAGCACATTAGATGGGGCTCTTCTGTGAGGACCGTGCTGAATTGTTGGAAGGGCCTCCAGACTTATTATCTGCTACTTCAGAAACCCTGCAAATGAACAGTGCTCTTAACAGCTCCTGTGTGTCATGGGTTTGCTCCAAGCGTGAGATCTGGTTAGGAGAATTCAACACGAAGTACTGAGTTTCCTTTGCACTTTTGGTGGTGGCCGGGGTGGGTGGGGTACAGTTTATTAAAATCTCAGTAATATCTTCCTGCTGTTTAGTAAAGCAAATCCACACAATGGCAGTTCTGAGAGGATGAACCACTCATCTTTTTGCCATTGGGACTTAACCACTGGATCTGAGAGGACTAGCAAGGATCATGGCCTTCAGAGGGTACATGTTAATGTATCCACTCTCAGAATCCTGCTGGGAAGCCAGTGGTTTAGCTTACAGATAAATAAGCAGAGCAGGAAAAGGTTGTAGGACCGTGAAGTCCCAGGCGCGCCCAGGGCTGCCCAATCTTTGTAGTCCAGTCCGGGGAGTTCGTTTGGCGTGAGCGCCCTAGTGAAGAGAGCAGTGGGAACATGGAGGCAGAATGTACAGCTTCTTTTCCGGCTGTTCCTTTCGGGGACTCTCTCCAGACCCTGCCTGACCTGGGGTTCCAATGGTTTTCACTTTGCCTTTATTCTTGTTTTCCTCCTACCCTTCCTCGTTTCTTCTGCCTACAGTAAAAGGCTGTTTGTTTGTTTGTTTTTTTAACTACTTTCTAAGTGGTATGAGTGTAGCCATCGATCTAGCGAAGGTAAATGCTCTACTAACGTCGGTTGTTAGCATTGTCATTTCACAGGAGCTTCTTAAGGGAAAGGACATTTCTCCCCGCTTTGTACAGTGCTTTGGGTTCAAAGCTCGGTGTGACACAGTATCAAAGATGCTGAAAGTAGCAGAAAAGCCAGGAGCAAAAGAAGTTACCTATGCAGACACAGTGGTCAGGTTCGGAGAGCGAACACTTCTTTTCCCAGGGCCTCAAGATCCGGGCCCCACTTTCAACTCAACCTTGGCAAGGTTAGAACCCGGGTCTCTAACTTCCTAGACTTTTCCTTCACCAGGTAAAGGTGCACCCTTGGCAGGATAAACCCCGTGACCTGACTTCACATGGCATCACATGGCTTTTTATCCTTAACTAGAAGGGCTAAAAGAAATGCTCGCTCTGTGCCTAGGTTTAAGGAGGAAGGAACACCTGGGTTGGGATAAGAACCATGGATTTCCCAAGTTCCACAACAAGGCCTCCAGAATAAATGACTCCCTTTCTTGGTTGTGAAGTCTAGGCAACCTTCAGGCTACTCCTGTCACCACTGTCCCGTCGTCCTGCTCACCTGACGTGGCCTTGCACATCTGGGGCATCCTGGTGACCCTGCTGTGCGCCACGAAGGTGCTCTGGGAAGAGGTGCTGTACTGAGAGCCGCTGTCTGAGGAAGTGGAGCTGGTGTGCGACAGGCGGCTGTGCTCCTTGTGCGAGGCTGTGGAGCGCTGGTACCACAGGCGCAGCTCATCGGACACAGCAGCGCGGCCGGAGCCTTTGTCGTGGGCGCCGTCACGCCCCAACGAAGGAGTCCGCAGGATCTGAGAGCGGGATGGCGTAAGGCGGCCTGCATCGCCCTCGTCACCACCCCCGCGCCAGCTCTCTTTGAACAGACCACCAGCCGTGTAAGAGTTGGAGGTCTTAAACTGCGCCTTGACGCTGTAGTGGCCCTCCTGGTCGCTCTCCAGGCTGCGTACCACCACGGGTGTGGCACTGCCCTCGATATATAGTGGGTACTCCTTGATGCGGTACTGCGAGCTCGGCTGGCTCTGGCTGTGCAGGTACACGCCACCTCCCGCGCTCGCAGCCCCGCTGCGTGCCGCCAGGTTGGGCATGCTGCCAGAGCTAGCTGAGCCCAGCGCGCCTGCTGCCCGCTGCCTCTGTCGCTGTCGCTGCCGCGCCTTGGATGGCGAGTCCTCAGCCAGCGTTGAGTAGTTGGCATTCATCTGGGCCGGGTAGTAGTGTTCTGAGCTCGAGTGGCTGGTGCAGGACGAGCAGTCATCCATGGGGTCTGAGCCATTGCTGCTACGAGTCCTCGGGGTGTAGAAGTCGGGGCTTCCGGTGTCGTTCTCTGAGCCCAGGAGCTTGCCCTGGGACTCCAAGCTGGAGCTTCGATGCCTAAAGTGCAGTGCGAGGCTGTGCAGTCTCGTCGGGCTGATGTCCACCGACCTGTTGGGGAGACGCATGATTGGTCTTAGAGTTCTGGATCAAAGGGTCCCATGAAAGCCATAGGCCAGGCTCAAGCCTCTACCAATGGGAGAGCCCAGCAAAGTTGCCCCTGGAAAGCTAGGTAATTCCCTAGGTCCCAGGTGAGAAAGGGAGTTTAGAATCCCTGAAGTCCATGTAGAACCTAGGAGGTGGATGAAAAGTGTTGACCAATGTCCTGCGGGCTTTTGCTTCTTAAGAAAACGATGCCATCGATAGAGAAGCAAATTACCACGTCCCAAGCGTTATATTAACGCCTTTAAAAGACTGATTGTAGGTAATAAAACAAAAATCCCAAAGTCCCTCAAAAACTAACAAAAAGTCTAACAGAGGCCCTCCCGTGATTGAACCAGACTCCTCTGGAATGAATGCTGACATTGCTAATGTACCAATGAGTTTCTTATGAGGGTTCCAAAAGGGAAGTTGGTGGAACATGGAGCCCCTACATATAAATGATACAGATACCTACCAGCAATACGCTGCCTCCGATCCAACAATATCAACAAGAGGAAGGTGATTGGTGCCCAGCGATAGGATGCCTTATGCAAATTCACAGGGACTCTTGGCTACATACAGCAGAAGTGTGCTATATAACCCTCACCAGTGGCCTTCCGTGACCCGGCTTTACTTCTTAGAGAGGGGATATAGTTCAGGGAAGCCTGTTTCTCTATTCATTTCTTTTGATCATTATAAATGTATACCCTGAGGTAGTAAAGTCAGCTCAGAATAGATTTCAGACCTCGTGAGAAAGATCTATGAGGAACGGGATGTGGAGCAAAGATTGGCCTGGGGTGTATATGGCTGCTGCACTTCCCCACATTAACTGGGCTAGTTTTCCTGTTCCCACTCCTACTAGGATCCTTGTCAGCTGTCTCCAGGAGGCTGGGGTTCCCTGTCTCCACAAGTCACTGGATTGAGTGTCCAGGGCAAAGTGGGCTGGATCAAGTCCAACCCTAGCTCACCTGTTAGCTGGACTAGGTTGGAGCCAATGATGTCTGACTATACTAAGGTCTGCCTTTCCCACAAAGGCAGGAGGCCTGAAGACTCACCTTGTGGAATGAACGTAGTGGGGACTCCGGACGCGCAGGTCTGGGGTGGATGGCATGCTAGACTGGGAATTCCAGTGTGGGAGGCTTCGGATGGGACTATTCTGCAGGGAGCTGCTTACTCCTGCCTCAGTACAGCTCCCTGTGCTGGGAAAACGCTTGTGGCTACTGCAAGCAAGCAGAGGGATACCATGTTCGTCACACAAATACAGTGTGGCAGCACTGGTAGGGGCTGACTAGCTTGGGACAGTAGATCTAATTGTAGGGAGAGCTTGCCTGGATCTCCAACTCTCACTAGTCCACCTCTCCCCCCTCCACCCCTGCAGTTAAGCACAGGGTGATTGTTCTATGGACTCTTCATCCTTAACACGTATCATTTTCCAAGAAATAAAGTACCTGCTAGGGTACCCTCTTGGAGCTGTATCATTGAGGAACATGAGGAAAACAGAAGCGGACCTAAATGCCTCCAGATAATCCTCTCTACGATGTTGATATTAACCAAGTAATGAGCTGATAATGTGAGGCTCGCATTACAGCTTCTTGGCTCCAGAAATCAGCCGGAAGATGGGGTAAGGTTCTATACCACCTTGAGGATCCACTGATTGGGCTCTCCCTTGCCATTCTGAAATACTGCTGGCTACAATTTCCTAATTAATTCCTGAGGAGTTTAACAGCATTAAAGTCATCTGCCAACAGGTCGACTGTGAGCCAAACCCTCCCCTCCCCCCCTCCCCCCACCCACACCTTCAGATGACAAATCTGTACTTCTATGGGTTTGACAGCAGAGGGCTTCGTGTGCGAAGCTGAACTGTAATTTCCATGAAGGAAATGAATATCCTTTGGGAACACTGTGATTTGTAGGTTCTATGTGGGGTAAGCCTTTGATTCTGTTCGAGTGAGTGTGGCCGGAGACCTCATTTGGGCGTCCCAATGCAGCTCACCTGGAATGACCGTGGGAGGAGCGTTTCTTCACTTTCTCATAAGGCTCGTCTAAAGATGACTCGCTCCACATTTTGGGCTTTAAGGGTGACTTGTCATAGTCGGTACGGTGATAGTGCATCTGCCTGAGTCCCTCCAGGGACTGCGGGGGAGGAGGCCTGTTGTGCGTTGACGGAGGCCGAGGAGGGAGGCCCTTGTGTGGCGATTGTAAGGGGGATATTGTGCTGGTAACCTGAGAGTCTTCTGCATAGACAGAAGGAGGAGAAACGGATCAGAATCTTCTGGTTAAGTGTGAATAAAGTCTGAGTTGGATTCAGTGCCACCAACAAGGGATCATGTCAGACCAACGAATTCCATACCAATACTGTACAGGCAAATGGAGAATTATGTGCTAACTCTCGTTGTTGTTGTTTAATTTGGAGCTAAGAAAAGAGCCCAGGGCCTCAGACATGCTGAACAAATGCTCTCACATGGAGCCATGTCATAACTTACGTTTGAAGAAACTCTAAACATATTTCATTTGCTCTGGGGAGGAGGTAACCTTCCTGAGGATTTAATCTGCTCTGTTAATCCCTAGGTCCTCAGGGTCAGAACAACAGCTGGCACCCAGTAGGTCCTCAATAAATATTCGTTGGAGAAAAAAAAGAGTTGAAAGTGTACCTGTGAAGTATAGCTAAGTGCTGACAGAGCTGACTTCTTCCACCCGTACACCCCTCACAAGTCACTCACATTCTCTCTAGTCTGTTCTGCATATTTAACTCAGTGATGTCGGAATGGAGCCCAGGGCCTCGGGCTAGGCTCTTCCCTAAGCTATCTTCCTCAGCTCAGCTCAGGGCGTTTTGGACGGAGAGAGTCCTAGTCCTGTGGGACCGTAATGGCCCAGGATTACAGAGGAAGAAGGGTCCAGGGAGCTTCAAACCGGGATACCTCAGAGGTAGGCCGGCAGGGGTTGGCTATCTCCCCAGTCTCAACCCAGCGCCATAAAGCAAGCTCCGGCCACAACAGCCCTAGTGAGAATTTATTATCCTGACAGTGATCAGGCTTCACTCCTTGTTTGACCTTATAAGCCCCTCCCCAACTCCTGAGTATATAGATGAAGCGTCTTTCAACATCCCTGTCTTGGTCATTGGTACAGGTCACACACTCTCCCCCGAGACCCTGGTTACCTCACCAGGGGCATCATTGACTCCACCCCACCCCAATAAACCAAACCAGTTCTCTTCCTGGATGTGTTCACTGCCTGCACACTCACTCCCCTACACCAGACTAAACTTCCCTCCCTCTGCTCGCAATACAGGCCCCATCCCCCAAGTGGACACCCAGCAGCACTGCCCAGTAGTACCCTGCCTCCACCGTCTCTGGGAGTACAATTTCGCACATCTGGATGCTGGATGGCTTCCAAAGGAAGCAAACCCATTTAGCCAAAGAAGGCAGATGTCTCATAAGGCACAGTGACTCTTGCCCGGAATTCCAGCACTTAGAGGAAGGCAGATCAGCAGTTCAAGGCCCGCTTCAATTACACAGTGAGTTCAATACCATTCTGAGCTACTTGGGACCCGATCCAATTACAAACAAAACAACAATCCCCAAAGGTGCATTCATTCTGGAACAAATGAGCTACGTGGCAGAGAAGGAAGGAAACTGAGTAGAAATCTAGAGATGAGGCGGGGTGAGGTATAAGCAGAAGTTTCTACTCAGCTAAGGGGAGGGCGGAGAGAGAGGGAGGGAGGAATTCTGAGTATGACTATATAGTATGGAACTTTGAATTCCAGGCAAGGAGTTACGATTGGGCCTGAAAGCTACAAGAAAACTTTCTTACTGTAAACATTGTCAGGGTGAAAATCCTGTTTTAGAACTACTATTCTTGCTGTTTTGACCCTGGGAAAACCAACCAGAGACACCAGGAGGGTTTGATGAAGAGATCTGGTGATAGGAACCTGGCTTTGGGAAGAGAGGGAATGCTCAGTGCTCACAGGGAATGGGGAGAGAGAGGGCTAGAGGGAAATCCACCAACCATTCATGGGGCCCTGGATACCCATTTTCAATTTCTGATTTTTCACAGCCTAATTCTCAGTCACCAAAATTCAAAGGCCAGATATATGTGTTCTGGTGTATTCCTGTCAGCCCTTCAGATCAGACAGGAGGAGTCTCTGGGAAGTGAGAGCCTCGCCTCAAGTGGGAACACAGGATGCTGGCAGAGGCAATCCCAGCTCTCAGAGGTTGGAGGCCCAGGATGTTGGGCAAAACTGTTATCATGATGTCTCAGAAATTAGCTAATGACTACACATAGCCCTGGGAACTCCATGCACAAGGGGACTTCATCAGCTTGTTCCTTCCTTGGCAGACGAGGTGACATTGATCAATGCTAGGACTAGGGAGGGTCTCGGATTCCAAACAGGCTTCTGCATTCTCTTGGAACAGCATGACTTTCCCAGCCACTTAATGCAGCAGACAGTCAGGTTCGACAATCTGATTCCTAATAGCAAGGGCAAGACAACCGGGTAGCTTTCCCCACATCAAGAGCAATCATTATTATTATAGCAATCATCATTATTGCCGTGAGCCAGGTAGGCCTTTCATGTTTCCTGTCTGAATAGCCACTTACTACTGGGTGCCTGAGGTTTTCCTAGAGGGCCAAGATGATTAACTACCAGTTAATAGATTCCCATATAATTAGTGCTCTCGGCTTCCAATGGTTTGGTTTAGCAACCGTAGGAAGGGTTTCAGAAATGGTTCTAAGTCTGGAATGCCTGCTTTCTGTTGTGAGGTGGGAAGGGCTTTCAACTTCTTTTCTAAAAACCAAGAAAATATCCCCCGGGCAGTTGCCAGGTTTGAGAATTCAACAGGAAACAAAACAACAGTTTCCAAGGTAGTCCATGCTGCTAAGGGGGCATTCTCACTCTTGTCTCAGGAGCAGAGGCTAGACCAAGTCCTTCTGGTAGCTCAGGCTCTCCCAGTAGATCCCAGGCTTTGTTGGGTAACCCAAATCAATGTCTACCTCTTTTCATGCATGTCAAGACTACCCAAAGGAAGACATATAGGATACAGGCTCTTTACTTCAAGATTTGCTACTTGGATTTTTTTCCTGTTTTGTTTTGTTTTTTGACCCAAGGGTGGAACTCAGAGCCTTGCGTAAGCTAGGCAAGTGTTCCTATGCTCCTGGGCCCTTGTTTGGTTTTAATACAAGGCCTTGCTATATAGTTCAGGTTGCCTTGAACTTTTGATCCTCCTGCCTCTGTTTCTACCTCTCACGTGCTGAGATTACAGGACTGAAGCTACCAAGCCAGCCAAAAGAGTGCTTTGACTATTACAAAGACAAAAACAGCACTTCAAGCGTCATCCAATCTTTTGGCTCATATGGGCCAAGCTGGACAAAGAGTAACTCTCTACGCCGTCTATTCCAAGAGTGCCCAACCCATGCCCATGGGCTATCGGAGCATGTGGGTTTACTTTCTACGCTGTTAGAACTCAAGGACTGTAGACTGGACGCCCCTGGAAAACCAGTGTCAATGTAGCACCATTGTGAGCTCAGCAGTGACTCTCGGGGCAAAACGGAGCCTGCAAAGGATCCATCCAGTCCCCGTCTCAGTCTCTCTTTCCTGTCTACAAGTCCATCCCCAGGGAGCACACAGAATTATCCGAGTTCAATCTGGATTCCACCTCTAAGAGCAGGAAATGGGAAAACCTACCATCTTCCAGAACAAGGGCATCCGAGAGAGAGCTGTCTTCGCTGGCGATATTTCCATCTAGAAGATAAAAAGTGAAAGTCTACAGGGTTAACATGTTTTGGAAACAAAGCCCAGTGTGTAGGAAAGAAAACCTGACCCTCCCTCCAATCATGGCAACACCCTCCCATCTTTTTTTTTTTTTTTTTTTTTGCATCAGTAGGGAAAGGAGGCATGAAAGGAAGGATGCTGTTGGGTGTTTCCTTTGAGTCTGGTGGTTGTTGGCTCATCCTCCCCACCCTGGCTCTGCAATGGGCCCTAGTCTTTGTGTACACATACCCTTGCTCACCAGAGGCTATGGCTTAGCATGTCGTAGGGAGGTGGTGGGACCTGGCTAAACCATTGTTCTAGAACAAACTCGGGGCAAGTACCAGCCAAACCAAAGAGGTGAGTAGCTGTTATTCAACAGACACGAAACTAGGGGAGGGAACTCAGTTTTGCTCACATGGCAACAAATGGTTTCTCAATGAACTGAAGTTAGTAGGAGAGAAAACAAGCCTGCTAAATACAGACTCCGTCTCTCTAAAGATTATTTTTATAGCCACCATTCAATTAGGAACATGCTTGGGAGGGAGACTGTGAAAGGATCCTCCCTCCCACTGGGGAAACTGAGTCCTCCCAGGGAAGAGGGGTTTGTCTGAAACGACTCTGTTCACTGGGAAGCGTCAGGAAAGGTCGAAATTCCTCAGATTCCGAGTTTAGGGTTTCATCTTGAAACATATGCTGAGGACCTAAGGAGCTTGCCCACTCCTATCGCAGACTCTGCGATGAAAACATGACTTCCTTGTGGCAGCCAAGCAGAGGAGGAAGATTCTTGAGCAGTTAGCAAAAGTGGTTGGAGGCTTGCGTGGAAGAAATCAGGAGCTGGCACAAATAATGATTTATAAGCAGCGCTGCCAGCAGACCAGAGAAAACAGCCTTCAGTCAGGCAGGCCACCTGGTAAGACAGGCGCCCCCCAGGCTGCTTCCCAGTCATAGCTCTGATGCTATCTTCTAGATGTTTCTACAGAGCAGGGAAGTTCAAATGCGTTCAAGGAGGGCCCAAAGGATGTGATGACGAAGAAGGACCGACTCACTGTATCCCTGCTAGAAAGTGGGGCAAAGTTCCTTTATCACAGCAAGGGGTGGAGGGTAAGACACAGAATGATGGGCACTTCTGAGTCCCTAGAGCAAAGGGATGACTTATGGTCAGCCCTATCCCTCCCACCTACGAACCCATTTTCTCCCAATTATTTGACAGGTGAACTCCAAGGAGGCAGACTTTGGTATCTTGCAATCTCCAACCTTCCACTGGCTCCTTAGTATACCCACGCTTTTAAGGGAAAGATCTATGTTGATATATTACAATATACATAGCATTGGGTATCATTTTTACCCCTTTCAAGTACACAGGCCTTAAGTCCATCAGCGTGGTTTACAACCACACCACACATCTTCTGCTTGGATAGGGCTTTCTTTTCCCAAACTGAAACCTTGCACCCATGCACCCATTATGAAACACACACACACACACACACACACACAGAGGGGGGGGGAGGGAGAGGGAGGTAGAGACAGAGAAGAGACACAGAGAGACACAGAGAAAGCCCTCAGAAACCTCTCTATCTGTTTCTGACTTCCTCAACATGAATCCCTCTGGAGAATTCTAGCATATATCATCAAGAATTCAATGACTCGGAGAAAAAGAAAAGATGGTAACCGTGGGAGAGAGAACTGATGCTTGGTGGTGGATTTGAGGGTAGTCTGTTTTACCGTCATCGTCATCGCCAAAGCCCTGATAGGAACACACACTCACCCCAAGCCCCGCCTCCAGGTTCTGCCCCCTCACCATAAGCCCCGCCTCCAGGCTCCATTCCATAATGAAATCACAGTCCCTAAAAGCCTGAACAAACCCTATAGTAATAAGAAAGTAAACTGATTTACTAGAAAAACCATTTCATCGAAGCTAGCTCTAAACAGCAAAAGTTATTCCGGAGTTTGAGTAATGGACAGAGTGCAGGGGCTAGCAGCCCGGGCATGTTCTGGGAACTCATAGGAGATATGGACTCCTATAAAGCCCACACTACATAAATGTATAATCTGTGAGGGACAAACCGTGAGGGACAGCCCAATCCTTCAAGCTTGGAACAGGAAGCTGCTGCTATTAGAATCATCCCGAGGGAGGGAGACTAGGGACGGGATGGTGACCGGAAGGACTGAACTCCAATACGCTGGCTACTACCAGACTTAGGAAAGGAGGCTAGGTCTCTGAGAACCATGGAGCCTCAGCTACTTTCCAGCTAGGATGGGCTATCATAGTAACCTCCTTAGTTCACGGTGCCATCCAAGAAGAGAATAGTTGGCTCATCCCAGGTTCCCCAGAGCAATGTCATAAGTGATCTGGGGGTTCTGTGTACGGCCCCTTTCATTTGTACCTCCGATTGTGATTCATCATTAGAACGGAGCATCCGGCTTACCCTTTCTCTTCCAGGGTTGGATCATAAGTGTGTGGGTAAGAGGTTATTTGGAGCCTGCAAGGGTCCTGAGGAGGACCTAACAGGACCTGGGTGTCTGGGGGCAGGGGGGGAGCTTGTGGGGAGGCACTGACCATCAATGACAAGCGAAGCCCTCTGGGTGGGTTTCTTCCCTGACTTGATGCGGTTCTCATTGATTGCATTTTCAATCTCCTGCAGCTTCTTCAGTGCATTCAGATAAGAGGTTTTCCTTTGCTTCTTCAGTTTTTTGCTGACATTGGGGTCGCTGGCTAGACGGCGGGCAGCCTCGGTGATCTGGGACTGAATTGCAAACTCTCGTTCCAGGCGTTCTAGCTCAGCTTCCTGTGGGAGGGAAAAACCAATGCCTAGACCTTCGGAAGATGCTGCCACCCAAGGAGAGACTCTACCTTGCCCACCTCTAGCCCAGACGTCACCCTCCAGCCTTTCTGGGCCTTTCTTTCTCAACCAAAGCCTTAGGGGAAACTCAGAACCCGTCACTAATCCCTATCACTTTCTTTATCTGCTTGGGGCATAAGACAGAGCATGATCCCTGGATTATGTCACTGTCCTCTGGGATTTGTTCATACGTGCACATCTCCCGGTCCTCCCACATATCCCTCCTCTGCCATACATCTTTGTGTGCCTCGTGTTAGGCTGCACACCCGCCCACCTATGTCTTCTGGCAGAAGTTCCTGCAAGCCCTAACTGTCCTCTCCACACTTTTATATTTATATCCCTTCTGGGCCCTCCCGGGGGCAAGCATGATGTGGGGGTGGGTGGTAGAACCAGTCCCCCTCTTCTCCTATGCTAGGCTTCAGACTCCCCCTTCCCCCTTCCTGTGTAACTCCCTACTTTCTCTATGATCCCTTTGGCCCTTTTATCAAGATGAGTCTCCCTTGAGTTCTGGGCTGGGGAAAAAATAAGGATGTAGGTGTCAGATATGCCTAGGAGACCCAGATCCTGGAAGACCCTGGATAGAGCATTTGCTGCTGGTCTATTGTCCAGATGTCTCATCTGCAGAAGTATACCCGCCCGGTGATGCCAGGAGTAGAGAAAGATAATGTGTGTGTTAGGATCTGTGCTTGAATGCAGAATCCCCTTAAGTATTGAGCAGTCATTTCTCTGATTCATTTCTTCCCTGGTTTTTATGCTTTGGTGTAAACGTTCGCTCACGTTTGGTTACCAGTTGCTAGTGTTGTTTTGGGAAGTTTGTGTAACCTTTAGGAAGTGAGTCCTAGCTGGAAGAAGCAGATGGCTGGGAATGTGTTACAGTGGGAAGGGTGGTAACTCAGCCTCCTGCTCAAGCTGTTTTCCTGTCTGACACCAAGATTTAATAAGCCTCACCCTAAGCCCCGCCCCCAGGTTCTGCCCCTTCACCCTAAGCCCCGCCCCCAGGTTCTGCCCCCTCACCATAAGCCCGCCTCCAGTTTCTGCCCCTTCACCATAAGCCCGCCCCCAGGTTCTGCCCCCTCACCCCAAGCTCCGCCTCCAGGTTCTGTCCCCTCACCATAAGCCCCACCTCCAGGCTCCGCTCCATAATGAAATCATAGTCCCTAAAAGCCTGAACAAACCCTTTTTCTATTTTCAGTTGCATTTGCTAGGTATTCTGTTATAGTAATAAGAAAGTAAACTGATTTACTAGAAAAACCATTTCATCGAAGCTAGCTCTAAACAGCAAAAGTTATTCCGGAGTTTGAGTATTGGGCGGAGTGCAGGGGCTAGCAGCCCGGGCATGTTCTGGGAACTCATAGGAGATATGGACTCCTATAAAGCCCACACTACATAAATGTATGGCGTCCTCACAGTGGCTTCTCTTTTCCAAGTACCCACACGTGACCATTAAAGACTGCATATCTTGGGCTAGGTGATTTGCAGTTATATTAAAGTTTGGCGGGGACTGACCAAGCTAAGGAAGAGGAGACTGTTACATTTCCTGGATTCCACATGTCTTCCCATTATGGTGACTTAATAACATGCTTCTGAGGACAACAGGCCGAGCTCGGGGTGGGGTGGGATAGGGAGATCTCCTAGGGAAAATACTCTTTGCCCGATTCCATTGACTTTTGAGTACTTCAAGTCTAGAAGAGGCAGGAACCAGGAGTGGGAGGAAAAAGTACGGGATAAAAGGGACCACTTAGAAAAATAAACTCCTTCCAGATCCTTCCAGTGCTGGCCACATTGCTCTCTGGATAGCAACATGGACTCCTGCCCAGAGCCTTGAGTCAGGGACAAAGACCAGTCTGTGAATTTGGGCTCCCTAAAGCAGCTGTTTCTGGGCGGTTATGATAGCTCTGGTCCAGGACATTGACCCTGAGATTTATAGGCGTCTAGAACAGGACTTGATAATCCAACTGAGTCAAGGACGAGACTGAATGGCTTGTCTGTGGAAGCAGTCGTATGGCCAGAAAAGCAAAGCCAGCATCCAGGAGCGCTGGGGCAGCAGAGAACAAAAGTAAGACTCTTTCTATGGGGAGGAAATGCTGCAGAAGTCTATCCGCTTCCTGTTATGAAGTTCAGAAAGACGCAACGGGGCGGCAAGGAATTCTCAGAGCCCCCAGAGTCGGCTTTCTTCAACAGTAGAAAAATCTACAACCGTGGGGACCTGAGCCAGGCATGGAAGGACACTCACAAATCACAGGATGCTTTTTCAAAGCTTAAGTTGTGATAATGAACCAGCTTTGGGAGACAGACACCCGACCACATGGTGCTGCTCTAAGTCATTCCCTCTTCTGACGTCTCTTACTTCCAGCGGCTGTGTGCTAAATGTCAGGCATGCGTTAAGTGTCCAGTGACATGATCTATAGCTCAATTTTTTCCTAGTGATAACTCAGCGAAGTCAGCATCAAACTTAAACATTCGGAAGAGGTATCACTCTGAGTAGGTATCACTCTGGATGAAGTGTTCTGGTGTGCCATAACCTCCCAGGGATTGGTGACTGCAGGCCTCGGGCGTGGACCTGAGCATGCACTCTACCTTCCCACTGACCTTTCTTTGGAAAATGTCTTTTCTCTAAGTTCCTTAAAAGACTAAAAAAGTACCTTCCTTGCTTTTCTTTCCCTTGGTGGTAGTTACTCTTAATTATCAAACACCTGCGTGGGATTTTCAAGACTAAGTTAACTGAGGTGCGAAGGCCCTCCCTAAATGGAGGTGACATCATTCCATGAGATGTTGGAAGTCAGCTGAGTGGCAGCACTCTTCTCTCTGCTTCCCCACTGCAGATGCAGTGTGACCAGCTGCCTCATGCTTCCCCTACGAAGCCTTCCCCATGACGACTGTATTCTCAAACTGTGAGCTGAAGTAATCCAACCCTCCCTCCCCCAAGCCCTCTTCCCTCCTCTGCTTTTGTCAGGACATTTTGTTTCAGTAACAACTAATGTGCCAGGCTGTGAGTCCTGAAGCGTTCTTGAGTCGTCCGTGTACTAGAGCATTAATGAGTAACTCTAGTCCGCAGAAGAAATTTGCAGGCCTGAAGCTTCCGGGCCTTTTGTTTCTCTTGCACAAGGGTTAGATACTTTGTTTGTTTGGGCCTTTGACTTTTCTTTTTTGACACACTATCTCCCTGTATGTTCTGGCTGTCCTGGAATTCACTATGTAGACTAGGCTGGCCTGAAACTGAAGCTCTGCCTGCCTCTGCCTTCCAAGTGCTGGGATCAAAGGTGTGCGCCACTATGCCCCGCTGAGCTTTGATTACCTTCCAATATAATTCTCCAGTCTCAGTCCTCACCAGTATTCCATCCGAACAGGATAAAAATCATGTTGAAATACGGCTTTTCCAAATATAAACAACTGAAGCCATGACAGAACAATTATAGGACGCATGACCATGCAGTGACGTTAGTAGTCATGTGACTTAAGACGGTAGAGGGCGGGTCCTTCCTGTCTTTCCCCAGCCAATGAGAACTTCGGCTGGAGATTCACTTCTACGTAAGTCTTTCTGCAGCCAATGAGGGCTGTGTTTTCTTTTGCAGAATATCAGGTGTCAGGCAAGACCAGGAGTAACAGAGGGCTGGAAGACCATTATGAAGATGTATATTGAATGCCACTGGAATGTTCACCCTAGCCTTAACTGACCACTTGCAAGCAGTCTACCGTGTTAGATAAACAACTTCGACAGAGACCCAACTGAGTACACTACGGCAAGCAAACTCAGCCTGTCAAGGAAAACCATATAGCGACCAGCCTGCTGACCCAAGAGATGGTAAAAGGAAAAATACAGGCTTCTGGAAACAATGAAGAAGTTACAGAGAGCCTAGCAGCCCCAACGGGACAAGTAAGGACAATGCAAATGGGATAGCGGGAAGGACTCCCGTGAGAGGAGCTCACCTCTCCTTTAGGCAGGATCTTCTGCTCATCCAGCTTGAAGGCCGTTCCAATCCTTCTCCGAACGGTAGGCGGCTCCTCTCCTGGATCCAGGGGATACTCAACGGGCAGCTTTCCCGTGAGTTCCTGCGTGCGCAGAAGAGCGTTCAGAGAGGTCGTGGGTCACGCATATCAGAGAACGTGCTTATCTTTTATCTAGGACACACAATCTGATGCCAGATCCCATGTATACCTAAGCATTAAGAACTGTGCTTAGATGAGATGGTACAGTCCTACAACCTAGCTACTCAGGAGGCTGAGGGAGGAGGGTCACAAAGTTAAGACCAGTTTGAATAACTGATGAAGAAGACCTCCACGAAACAAAACGACTGCCCCTAAAAATGATTTGCAGATAGAGTTCGGTGGCAGTATGCTTGCCCAGTATGCACCCCGAGTTCAATCCCCAGTATTGGAAGTGGGTGGGAGAAGAGTCCACATTATGAAATTTAACTTCTACCAAAAAAAGGAGGAGGAGGAGGAGGAGGAGGAGGGGAGGAGGAGGAGGAGGAGGAGGAGGAGGAGGAGGTTTTTGTTTCTCATTACAGATGGTTGTGAGCCACCATGTGGTTGCTGGGATTTGAACTCAGGACCTCTGGAAGAGTGCAGAGCTCTTAACCGCTGAGCCATCTCTGTAGCCTGACTCTAACTTCTGTTTGAGAATTTTAGTAAAAACTAAATGTGAACAGAGGTGCACACACACACACACACACACAGAGAGAGAGAGAGAGAGAGAGAGAGAGAGAGAGAGAGAGAGAGAGAGATTGATTGATTCTGGTATGTGTGTGCATCTGGGGCTCTGGGAATCTAGGTGTTAAGGGCACAATGACAGTGAGTGGAGGACAGATTCCACAGTGGCTGTGGGCCAGCCTAGACCATCTGAGGAATGACTTAGAATTAGAAGGCACTCCATAAAGTGTGCTACCTTGGGCTGAATGAGGATCAGTTTACGTCTGCAGCTGACCAAGACTATGGAAGCCAGACAGGACTGCAAGAAGTCTTTCTGAGACAGCAGAGAGGCACCGGAGAGGCTGGGGACCCCATTCCCTGCATTTGGCAGGCACATCTGGGCAGACACCAGCTCTGGCTCTCTGACCCTAAATCAGTGTAGATGCTACACAGCGACACAAGGTATATCTGGATGAGGACAAGCTCAGGATGTCCTGTTGAAGCCCCACATAGACAGCTTTTATGTTGGGTAGCCTAGGTCTGAGTGCCCATAGAAGTCAACGTCAGATCACAGGACATCCCCTGCCCCACTCAAAGCCCTTCATGTAGTGGCAGGCTGACTACACGGGGATGTGTGTCTTTGTGGTATGTGTGTGCAAAAGCACCATCCTCCTGGGTCTCTTCTCTGTGTCCATATCGCTGGAACCAATGGGTTTTTTTATTCTTTATGTAGGCGTTTTAGAATTTTAGAGCAGGATGTCCCACTGTTTGATGATCGCCTCTGGAATATTCTCTTCCTTTAAAAAAAGGTTCCAGCGTCTCTGAGACACTTGCCTATTTCTGTGACTTCCTACTTCCTCTCTCTTAGGCCTTGTACAAGCAGCAGCCTGCTAAGATTGTTGTTTTAATATACGTGCAAACAACAAACTGCCAGCACTTCTTTCCCAAAAGGTATAAAAAGGCAGGAGAGGTTGTTAACAGGGCCGTGGATTTATAACTCTAAAATGTTTGTGGTTTCAGTCTATATTTTTAAAACGAGGCTACCGATCTTCCACCATCTCCTTGAAAGAACCCAGGTCAACGTCTTGATTCTCCAGCCATTTAATCTGATTTCACAAGTAACCAGAGCCGCGTGGTGGGGGACGTAATTTAAGGCACAGCACTGGGTCCTCTGGCTACGGAACACCCATGGTTCCCACACTGCCTCACTCTGGCTGCTCTCTTCCCAAGGGTGTTTTTTGCTACTTGCGTCTGGAGGATCTGTGAGCAGGGAATTAGCAGGGAGGCCTCTGGGTCCCCTTATCCCACCCGTGTCAAGAGACTCTGGTGGAAGTAGACAAACGTGGACAAGGGGCTGGCTTTCGGGTTGTTTCTACCTAAGTTATATTTTCTGTTCTCAAAGTCAGAGGAAGTGGGGACTTTTTTTTTTCCTTTATTTTGCCTTTGTGAAACTTCTAGGGTACGTGCTGGCCTTGCCTTGACATGCTATAATGTACAGTCTTTGCTTGGTTTAGGGACTTCTTTTATTAAACACAAAACAAGGCTTTACAGATTATGAGAGGCAGATACCAACACCCATTCTCTCTCTCTCTCTCTCTCTCTCTCTCTCTCTCTCTCTCTCTCTCTCTCTAATAAAAATGCTGCTAATATTTACAGTATCACATAGCACATCCCCCCTCTCCCCCACTCCCCCCACCCCGGGGCCGGCCCCCGGCTTTCCTGATTTGCAATGGATTTGTGCTAATGTGGTTCTGCCTTGAGCGAGCTCCGGTTTAAATCAATCCAGACATAATTAAGCCAAGTTGAAATGTAATGTGATCTCGCTCTCAGGCCCCACTGGTTCATTCTTCCCGCTGCAAAGCATTATTACTTGGGGGGAGGAGGGGGGAATGCACCTCCTGGATTTAGTTAGGGGACTCTCTCCATGCTTCCCATCCGGAACTGTTTACCCATGGAGCTTTTGGTCATGGTTTGTGGAGCACAACCACTCCCAGGAGAGCAACACTGTACTCCTCATGTGAAGCACATGCACATGTGTGCTTGTACACACAACACACACATGACTGCATGTGCTACACTAAGAAATGGAGTCTACGAGCACTGCTAACAAAGAGTTGTGGAACAAACAGACGAAGGGAAGGATGGACAGCTCAAACCGCGTCGAGGTAGATTGTGGGAGCCTCCACATATGTATTGAAATTGGGACTAGCACTGAAATAGTCTTAAGGAGACAGTGGCTATGGGAGTGGTGTGTGTGTGTGTGTGTGTGTGTGTGGTGTACTTCTGTATGTGGAGGCCACAGGACGACCCTCGGGAGTCAGCTTTCCTCTTCAGCCTTGTTTGAGACAAGGTCCCCTTTGTTGCTTGTTGCTGAGTATGCTAGGCTAGCTGCCCCACTCCCTCCCATCTCCCCAACGAGATGGCAGGCGTGTTCTACTCTGCCAAGCTTTCTTCTAGGTTCTTGCGGTTCACCTCTGGTCCTCACACTTGCAAAGCAAGCGATTTATTCATTGAGGCGTCTCTCCAGCCCGATGCAATATCGCTTTACATCAAACTTAAATGAATCGCAATTCTGGGTATATAACATCACGTGGGAGGAGGTCATAGGTTCAATCCCCGGTGATGCAGAAGCAAAACCAACCCCAACAAGCCAGCAAACCAACATCACTACCACCACCACCACCACCAACCACAAACCAGGAAAAGATTCCATTTTCAAAAAGAAAGATCTAAAGAAACAGCAGATCGGCAGGCTTAATGGATTACTGTGTATTTCAGGCACCACCCTGGTGTCTTTGTTGGCCTGCAGTGATGCTACATTGTATCCAAAGACAGACTCAGAAGAAGCAAAAGCTTTTCCCAGCAACCAACAGGCATAAGCTCCTGGGAAGCACAACAGTGGTAGGACATCCCATAGAATGAGGTAGTGTCCTGTGAGGACATGTCCTGTGTGGTATGCCTTGCACGCATGTTCTTGGGATGGTTAGAGGGATTTGTTATTTAGCCTCAGGGTGTATGTGTCATGTGTAAGATTCAGTTGGTGACTGCTTTAACTAGCACGGTGTTTCTTTAATATCTTGCTTCTAACAAAAGGACATCGTGGAGGTGTGGGTGTTTCCAGCACTGGGGAGGGAGAGTAGATGTTTTCCTGAAAGTCAGTTCGCATTGTCTCCACCCTGCCTTTTGTCCACAGCAGAGATGTATGACTTGACAGACAACACAGACTTAATTGCTTACAGCTTCCCGGAGACACAATCGCTTCAGTTCCTCCAGCCTCTGGCGCAGCGTCTCCTCCAGAGCTTCCTGCCTGGATTTCAGGGCAGCCAGCATGTCTTTCTTGGCTGACTGCGAGCTATCTGACTCCTGAGAACCTGTTGATAAACAGCAGGGTTACTGGGCTGGCTGACAGGGGACGCACATCTGGACCACTAATGGATTTCACCGGAGCTCACAACTCGGATATGGGATTTACCCCGGGACTCGGGGAGCGTGAAATGAGACAGGTGTGCCGCGTTCCAGGCATGAGGAGTGAATGCAAATACCACGCGGAATATATAGCTTCTCAGAGGACTGGCAGGGGAGCCGACTCCCCTGAACGAGAACGTTGTCATTTCTGATTGTCTTAAGACATGCCACACCAGCCAATTTTAATATATTTCACAAAGGAAGGGGGAAAGTAACATTTAAGTTAATATTAATAATTTCAATACATGGTTTAAATTTTGTCAGCTGAAAACATGCTGATTTTTGCCTATTGCCAAGATAGCATCTGTTCTCTGTAAAATATTTGAAAATATAGACAGGTATAAAATTAATAAACTAACCACCTAGAAATAACTATCATAGTATGCACTTTCTTTAGCTTTTCCCCAGAGGATACACACACACACACACACACACACACACACACACACACACACACACACAGACCAATTAGAATTTTGCCCACTATTTTATCTGAGTGCCAGAAGCTGAGAAAAATTATCTCCTAATGGAGAGAATACAATGTAGAGTGATGCATACTTTACGAAAGACCTATATAGGTTTTCCATGCTTCCCCGGCTAGAATGTCTGTGTGATTCAAACAGGCGGCTGCTAGAGATGAAAACTTTTTAGAAGGCAACCTTGTGAACCAAAAAGAAAAAAAATTGAATTCAAACTCATTAATTTCCAGGGTGTCTGGATCCCGGAGCAGGTTTCTACCTTGCTAGGTTGTAGAAAGTGGATTGATGGCTGCCCTAGGAACGGCCCGGCTAATGGCTGCATTTCTCTCATTCGTACCAGCAGAGCTGTTAGAAATCAGCAGATATCACCGACTCTGCACCCAGCGGGCTTAGACCTTACCACCACCAGCTCTCGTCTTCCTAGAGAGCTGGATCTAGGTCTGTAACTTCAGTTTCTCAAGATGTTAAGGCAGGAGGAACACAAGTTCAAGACAAGACTGGCCTACAGGAAGCCACTTCAAAGACTTAGGTTAGCGAGGGTAAAGGTGAACACCCCTACTGTGAACATTGTAACACCTTGCTGGGAACAACTAGAGCTATAAATGAACAGAGGTGACTGCTCTAGACCTGGATCCGGATGCTAATGCTTTAATGACGCCAATTCGCCATGAATTAAACAATGTCAGAGAAAAGCAACCGTGGGGGTTGGGGATTTAGCTCAGTGGTAGGCGCTTGCCTAGGAAGCGCAAGGCCCTGGGTTCGGTCCCCAGCTCGGAAAAAAAAAAAAAAAAAAAAAAAAGAAAAAGCGTAATAAAGTCCCCAAAGGGAGTTGGTAGTGGTGGGGTGTGGGTCCGGTATTTCCATAACGGATAGCTGAAGGGTTTGATGGTTCAGTGACCAGGCAATGGATTGGAGGCTATCTCAACGGAATAGATGTCTCAGAATAGAATCCCAATTTCTGTGCCTTTGCGTCAGTAGACCCAAAACTTCTAAACACGCCACCCTATTCTTTATGGTCTCTGGCCAGGAAGCCCAAATTCCCTTGATTTGCATTCTCCCAGATCTCTGGGATCCTAATAATGAAGAATTCTCAGTGTCTAAGTACAATTCGACTCTGGCTCATGCTATGTTCTCTCCCTTTCCTGGCCCACTTGAGCTTGAAATTGAAGACATCGATCACTATAGGAAGAAACCATCTCTACGCTTCCCCGGGGCCAAACAAATATTGTCAGTTGTATACTTGGGTGCGATAATTAAATTGTATCTCACCCTAGTGAAAAAAACAAAAACAAAAACAAAAAAAAACAGAAAAGGAAAAGTGGTCATCTACGGCTTGTATGCCATTCCGTTATGGAAGATGCCACCTTCCAAGCTTCAAGCCACACTGTAACTCTTTCCTGAGTTTCTGACACGCTTTGGTTACAGGTGTTTAACAGAACACTCAGCAAATGCTTGGTCCTAGCTGAGACTCCATTACCTCATGGTCTGCACAGACTCAGTCCAGATGTGCCCTTCTCGGATATCACACCACTGGATCTTATTGCAGTCGCCCTTGTCTGCCGGCGGTTGATATATATATATTTTTTTTCACATCCCTAAGTCCACTACCATGCGCTTATCGGCTCTAAACCCTCTCTGGGCTACATCTACCTAATGCAACCTGGAAAAAACATTATGACTCTTAATTGGGTCTCAGTACCCATCACCAATCCCATTTGAAGATA
Source organism: Rattus rattus (assembly GCF_011064425.1). Taxonomy (NCBI): domain Eukaryota; kingdom Metazoa; phylum Chordata; class Mammalia; order Rodentia; family Muridae; genus Rattus; species Rattus rattus. The sequence goes on along the minus strand of NC_046167.1, from coordinate 10,940,509 downwards.
GGAAAATTTAATGAGGCATTCTCCGCTCCGTCATCTAAAAAAAATTAATAAGGATGTAAAATAATACTGGAAGGAAGTCAGACTCTAAAAAACAGGCCTGGGGAAAACTGGAGTTCAAAAAAGATTAAGGAATTTCTAGTCTGAGTGAAAGATTCATTGCTTTCCCTTCACCCTTGCCTAACCTCTCAGTAGGAAATGGTGATTTACGGTGTCAAATCTAAGAGCCCTAGATATTTGGGAACAGCAAACTCACCACAGCATTAAAGTGTAGGAGGCAAGCATACAATTTGCGGATGATTGGTCCGCTGTTACGGGATTAGTCTTGAGTGCTGGGCTCATTACGGCTACCTAAATTATTATTTCTAATAATTAACTTAAATATCAACCAGCATTAGATGGGACAGTGAGCCTTGGCCAGCTTGATAGCTCCTGAGTCTGTCTGTCTGTAGCTGGCACCCCAAGTGCTAGCCTGGCTTCACGGCATGCCGTGAGTCTGGAAATTCCTTCAGGAAGAATACTGAGTCTGGAAATTAGGTTATACCTCTGTAAGTAGTAAGTGAAGCAGGCTACCCTGGGCACACAGGATCCCATCTGAATGGTAACTGGACAGCCAGGTGGATGGGAAACATCTGGATCTGATAAAGTCTGAGTCATTCTTTAGATGGGTGGTTCTTGAACAAGGCGTTTGCTCTCCTATCTCGGTAGTAAATGAATGAACGAACGAATGAATGAATGAATGAATGAATGAATGAGATCACGCATATGAAATACTTAGCACTATGCCTGGGCTAGGTGAGTCCTTCACATAGAGTTTGATTTACCACAGTGGTGTAGAACTAGAGACATCATTGACATTAACTGTTCCTTCTTAATGAGGTCCCAGGCAAAGATAAGAACTTCAATGAACGATTCAGAAGAACGAGAAATCTAGAGCTCCAGCTACAGAGCGAAGCAACAACAGGCAGTGTTTTCAAACCACGTCTGTCTCCTAAGCACCAAGGCTCCAGATCTGCCCCGGGAGGCTACTGCAGATGGAGTTGGGAGTGTGGTTGGGGTGCTTACTGGGTTGTGGGTCCCCATCCCATATTTCACGAGCTTAAGGCAGCTCCACATAAACTGGGCACCTTTGCCAGGCAACTGGGGCGCAACGCCTTTAGTTCAAACACTTGGGAGGTAGAGGCAAATCTGAGTTTGAGGCCAGCCTGGTCTACAGAGGGAATTCCAGGATGGCCAGGAAAAGCAAAACCCTGCCTTGGGGGGAAAATATAACCCGATTGCATTTGAAAAGAGATTCCACTGCCTTCTGTGTTGAAGGGCAATCAACTAATCTGAAGCAAGGAATCTGATGGCCTCTCTGGGTACGAGCTAAGCCTGTGATGTGTGACCAGTAGCTAAGGATGCGCGGCCACCCAGAGGAGAGATAGCCAAGTGTCTTGGGAGAAGCCCACTGAGAGCCTCTCCAAGAGGCCCAGAGTTCTCTGAGGCCGAGTGCCCTCACAAGTGACCTCTAGGTGTTCCCTGATTGAGATGCTTGCCTTCTAAAAGGGCTAAAGAAAGGAAGCCAGCAAAACTGGCCGAAATCAAAGGGCAGAGATGCTCTCTGGGTTGGCCACTTCAGTGATAAAAATGGAATCAGGAACTCAGGCCAATGGGAGCTCCCCCAACTCTAAGTTCAAGACACACAAATAAATGGTAGTTTACCCTATCCATCTGGGTTTGTGTGTGTCTGCTTGTAGACAGGGTCTTACTAGTAGACCAGGCTGACCTTGGACTCTCAGGAATTGCTTTTCTCTACTTCTGTGCTGGGGTTAAAGGCGTGCACCACCACACCCAGCTGACAAAAATAATTTCATAGTCTGTATTTGGCCTTGAGGAAGTCTGTCACCATACTTTGTCTATTATCAATTGTTTGAATCAATTCACATTGCACATGCAAAACCTCCTCAGGGTTATACTCGAAGCCCACACAACTGGCAAAACCACTTAAATCTGCTACCTTTGAAAAGTGACCGAGAAAGACTGTGGGGCTGTCATCCCATATCTGCTATTGAACAATACAAGGCGTAGGTGTTCCACCCGGAGAACCATCCTGGTCCTACCTCCTGCCTAGAGAGTGGCCACCTGAACAGTCTTCTAAAATGTCTCCAAACTCGAAGCATTGATTACCCAATAAATAACGCCGGCGGTTGCTTCTCAGCCATTAGCCTTCATTTCTTCAAGTTTTACCAAAGGAACTTTATAGCCAAGTACAACCTCCTTCCTCCCTCCTTCACTACCCAAACCTCTATAGCAATGACAATCACTCTCCCAACTCTGGTCATTTCACTGCTACTGCCCCCTGGTAGAGGCAGGCGGCGGGGGTGGGGAGCCATGCCTAATCACCAACAGGAGCCTAAAAGATTCAACCTCTTCCTGACCCTGAATGCTCAACTGGAGCTGTCTGTAAGATGAAGAAGACGAATGGGTCCTCTCTACTGGACCCTGAAGAGCGGAATTTCAAAATTTTTACATCGAAGAAAACAAACGAACAAACAAACAAAACAAAACAAAAAACAGTAGCTAAGGGCTGCCTGGGAAGGGATAGAAGGGATAGGGGTAGGTATATGAGGCCAGTGAGAAGTAGGTGAGATGAATATTTTTGAAATACATGAATATCCTTTTGGAGAGGGTACTAAGTGGTACTCAGATTTACGGGAAAGGAACACCCCTGGGGAACTGACTGCTATAGCATCCTCCTAAAGCAGGAGCCTGCAGTCTGGGGGTTGAGGGTTACAAGGGCTGTGTGTACGTTTCAGCTCAGCTTCTGAGTGGATCTGGGAGGTGGGGGGGGGAAGGTTCTAGAACTTTCCTAGGTCTCGGTTTCCTGTGTGCTGGGTAATGAAGACAGGGTCTTCAAATATTGGGAGAACGAAGCTGGATAATGTTGGGAAGACGCTAGAAGATAATTCAGAACACGCTAAATGCCATGCATGCTAGTTATTATTCTTAAAAATCCTTCCTGGTTTTTACGAGGGGGTTGGCATCTCCACTTCAGAACGTCCCATGTAGGGGAAAAAAAAAAAGAGGCTCGAGTAGACAAGAAAATGAGGAGTGACAGGCTGGGCTAGTGTGTGGCTGGCACGGTCAGTCCAGGAAGCTTGGGGGGCAGAAGGGGAGAAGAGGGTTTTGTCTGTCTGTCTGTTTTGTTTAATAGAACTCAGCAGGGGCTTCTTACGTGGTACAGCTCATTGAGTCCTCAGAGAAACGTTACCTCCACATTCACAGCAGAGGTCCTGGTGGCACAGGGAGGCGGAGGTGGGACTCAAGCTTTGCTCTGTGTGGCCTTCTTAGCCCTTTGAATGGAAGCTCCATGAGAGGGGGGACATTCTGTCTCACTGCTCTGGTGCCGAGGTGACACCCTGTGCGTTACGTTTGCTTGCAACTTCCCTCCCAGCAGGACCACATGCTCTGATCTCAAAAATGCCAGAGAAGGTAGGAGAGGAAGCCAGTGGCGGTCTTCAGATCTCCTGGTAAGACAACAGAGACTTTTGGAGGCCCATCCATGTGCCAGGTAATATGGGGGAGATAATAGTCTCAGCCTTCAGTACTGCCCTCTGGAGGAACGGGAGACCGAGCAAATGAATGAGGATGGAGGAAGTGGTGGGTACCCGGAAGGACCACAGCACAGGGGCCAGCTAGGGGACTGCTCCACTTTCTGGATGATCATCCTCCCTCTGATTGACAGCCAGGAAAACCTACCTACTGAGCTCTGAAGAACTCGGGTGAGTTCTCCAGATAATCTTTCCTGAGTTAGTGCTTAGCAGATCTATCCCCCCCCCCCCCCCGGATGCTAGAAGATAGAAGAGAGAAATACGGTCCTTTAACTGTCTGTGATCACATGACACTCCTAAACCAAAGGATTCGACTGAACCAGGCCACCAGTGGGATGAACTGGCCATGAACAAGACAGCTGTCTGTAGGTGTATTTTTGGAGACAGGGTCTCTAGCTCGGGGCTGACCTTGACCTCCATATATTTGAGTTTGACCCTGATCCTCCAGCCTGCCTCTGTTTACCGAGTTCTGGCATTAAAGAGGTGATTGGGAGCACTTCGTTTATGAGGTGCTGGGGGTTGAATTTAGGGCTTTAAGTAGGCTAAATAAGGGTTTCACCAAGGTAGCTGCATCCCCAGCAGGCAAAGACTGCCGCTCAAAGGAAGTCATTTTCAGTGGGCATCTGGGGATCTTTGGGGGAAGTCAGCTGACATCACAGATATTACTGTGGACTTGGGACGGTTTTCCAGTTTTCCAGCTGAGGAATCTAGACCGGACTGGTGGCAGCTGCATATGAAGAGGCCACATGTGGAGGGGCCCCAGAGCAAATAGCAGCTCTCTCCCTGTGAACATATGGAAGGATCTCCTCCCTCAGCCACGATGGAGAATTTGTTGCAGCCATTCCAAAGATCCCAAGCCAGTCGGCACCGGATATGAGTTTGCATCCTGCTGAGGATATGCAGAGACCTGTGCATCTGTTCTCACAGACAGATGCTAATGAGTACCCCCCCACACACCCCCACCCCCGCTCCCACCCCCAATCCAGAAGGCGGAAGGGGAGCTTTCCTCTTTGGGAGGAGGGGAAATATAACACAAATAGTACCCCTCCCTGCCAAGAAAGAAATCTATTGTCGTAAAAGCAAGGGAAGGGAATGACTGCCTATTTGGCCTTTAAGGGGAAAATGAAAAGTTAAGACAAAAAAAAAAAAAAAAATGGAGACGGCCAAGTCTCAACAGATCTGTAGAAGCTGTGAGGGAAAGGCTTGGCAGGCACCCAGGAGTAAATATGGGGAAAGGGGTTAGACTCCTCTTTATGATAGAGAGATATTTACTTCCCAGAGAAATTCTCAAGGATGAATTCCTTACATCAGAGATGTCCCGGGGATCCTGTGGCATGATGCCATGTTGCAGATGGCGGGATCAGCATGCTATCTCCAGGGACCATCTCTGCAAGTTCAGTGTGATTTCTAACACGGACAACACATGCTTGGAGAACTTTTCCTCAGCCTTGGAGATTTTACGAATGGAATCGTTTAGTACGGGGAGCAGTGAAGTGAAGTTCTTTGGAAAGCGAGCACCTTTTGGTGGTAGCTGGGAGCCTTCGGGATGGCTTGCCCTTGGGGGAGCGTCGGTGGCACTTTTTGCCAAGAGGGAGGTGTGCTCCTTGCCGAGAAGGGAAGGAGGTAAACAGGGAGACAATCTGCATTTAAATATTAACGGCATCTGATAAAATATCTAATTGAAACCATTGCTTGTGGCTAATGTGTAGGAACGCCATTCCTCAGCTCAGGAACCCAGGAGCTGATCCTGCTGTTCTAGGACTCCTGCTCGACTGTAATATGGAGGGTTGGAGATTAATTGCAAATCTCCACAATCTGTAGTCTCTGCTCTCAGCCAAGATGGGGAAGTTGAACACAGAGTTTGGCTAAGTAGAAATACTGATGTGTCTGAGAGATGATAGGGAGATCTTTCTTCTGACGTTACGACCAGACGATAGTGTCAGTCTTAGTTCATGTCACAGGCATATACACCTTTACTAGTGACACCCGAGGGCACAAAGATGCCATAGGAGTGAGTTTGTTACCCCCCCCCCACCCTCCACCAAATAGAAGCGGAAGAGACCACCTTCCATTTTCCTCTCCTTTTCAACTCAGGCCAGACCTGCTCAGATGAGTCCAGAAACATCCATTCCACAGACAGCGGCTTTTGCAGCCTGTGCAGTCTCACAGTCCAGGATAAACAACCTCTGGCAGTGCCTGGGAGGTTGTGCCCAACAGCAAAGCCAAGGTTATGACCAAATTTAAGGCCTCTGGAATGCAGTTCATCTTGGACCTAAAAGGAGAGGCACCACATAGCCAATAGAAAACTCCGAATGGCCAGAGAAAGATCCAGAAAGAAGACAAGACTTCTTCCTGGTGATAAAAAAAGAGAGGACGTCGACAAAAGGAAGAACACTTAAACAAGAACCACGGCACGATTTACTGCGCTGCAGGGCCGTGCGGCGTGAGCTGTGTACAGCTCTGAGCACACAGCTGGTAGGCGCCGACATCGCCTCTCCACGGCGAGAGATGTCAGATAGCTGGCATTGTCATTCTCGCACGAGTTATTAATAAACGTTCTCACAATGGGAGGAAGCAGTGGCATTCAGAGGAGGAGAATGTGGGAATTGTTGAATAAAGAAGGTGGACCCATCCCAGGCAGGGCTGGGGTCAGGGTTGAACTCGACATGTTTTTTCTAGAATGAAAAGTGTCAGAGCCACAGAATTATAGCAGAATGCAGGCTTGGGTGTGGCTTTTACCTCTTAAAACCGCAGACCCATCACCGTAGCCTTCATGTTTCTGCTTGATCAAATGTAAGAGTACTCAGCTGCCTTCAAACTAACCACACGGCCAAAACTTTATCCATAAATCTCTCTCTCTCTCTCTCTCTCTCTCTCTCTCTCTCTCTCTCACACACACACACACACACACACACACACACACACACACATTCAGACACGCACATGCACACAATTGGCAAGTCATGGGGCCATGTAGAACCCTGAGTATTTCCTAGGTGGGTTTGTTTCATTTGTTTTTAAATTGTCTGAGAGCAAAATCACCTGACAGCCCCCACACTCTCTCCCCCCGAAATCCTGACCCTGACTATCCCATGAAGACAGATCCTTAAAACAATGCTGACCCGAATCTTAGACTCATTTCCAGAGAAGCTATGAGAGACGGAGTGTCTTCAGCTCCCACAGGTACAGTTGTTTGTATTTTGTTACGTTGCCCCTTCCCTCTTAACACTTCAAGTGATAGGGGAAACAAACCCTTTGACCATCCTGCAAATGATTTGGGTTTTCTGTTCTCTCTTTTTCGGTGGTGCTGGGGCTTAGACTGAGGGCTATAGGCGAACGCACTACCCACTAAGCTGGACCCTCGCTCAGGTAGAAAGAGAAGGTGGGCAGGTGGGGAGAGGAAGAACTTGCTCTAAAACAGCTCGGCGGAATGAATGGTTTGAATTTACACTTGATCTCTCAAGCTGAATTTGAGCATCCTAACAATTTGTTACTTAAAGCCTAAGTGACCAATCGCCACGGCCAAAGCTATCTCCAAATTTGGAGGTTCTTACAGGCCGCTGTGGCTAAATGCCTCTGCTTATTCACTCCCTTTTGGGAGGTCCGATAGCAGATTTCCTGAATCCCTACACATAGAGATTTTGACCAACACAGGTCTGTACTCCGACTTAGATGGGACACAAGTCTGTGAGTCTCCACCAGGAGATAGAAATTGACATTCTCCTCACTGGAGCTCCTACATAAAATGTCTTGACACCAAGCTTAATCAATCACAGAACCATATGCCCTTTTCATTTGGAAATGCTAGTCACCGCCTCTCCTGTCCTCCTCACACTCTCGGCATCAGTGTGCATGAGCTTCTGGCTTTTTGAATGGATAACATTGGCATTCCTTCATTTCTTTAGCATTAGAGGCCCCAGATGCCGAGAACCGGACTTTACACACCCTTAAATAGAAAAATCTGCCTTTAGCGTTACCAATAGCTTAGAACCACTTTATCTCCATTTTGCATCAGTAGACAATACTCAAACTCTTTTCAGAGAGGCACTCGGAGTTTTTAAATGCTGTGTGTACCGGCCCCCTCCTCGGGTTTGGCTCAGGCCAGCCATGCACAATTGAGTTCAGAAACATCCATTGAACAGAAGGAGCCTTTGCAGCACAGTTCTACGGTCTGGTATAAACAAACTCCACTGGCAATGCCTGGGGGGTGGCGATGGAGGAGTTGTGCCCCAGAGCAGACCCAAAGCTATGATTGAAATCAAAGCATAGCATCTCTCAGGAGTTAAAGTAAATGTTTACATTACAGAAATACGACAGCATTGTTAAAGTAGTTCCGTTAGGCGTGATGTTGCGCTACTGGGAAATGTCGAAAGAAATGAAGAGAAGCGACAAGGGCTGAGGGGCCGATGCAAGTGACCTCAGAAGGTCTAACACCCGTGTGATAGAAAAGGTCAACGGGGCAGCCGGATAGAGATGCACTGTCTAGTTTAGACGCCATTGCTAAGGATCGGTGTGGTATTGATTTTACCTGTGAGGGAGGACGAGGGAAGATCCCCAGAAAGGAGACTCTTAACACACGGTACAGGCCTTACTGCTATGCTACAAGATTTCATATCAACAACTTTACTAGCGGCCACTGGGTGCTGGACAATGAACTTGCACTAGCTAGGTTCTCAATATGCTTCTAAGACGCGTTTACTAGACACCACTTAGGAAGGAAGGAAGGAAGAAAACAGTTCCTGCAACTGGAGGCTGGCTTGTCTTGTTCATGAGTGAATTTGTTAGCACGGAAGGGCAGGCAAGTACGCCTTAATAAAAAGACAGAGCTGTCCTGTAACAGCAGGCATGAGAGACCGTGTTACAGGCAAGAGGACAGAAAGAAAGGAAGAAGAGTAGGCAGCGATTTTAGACCAGCAACTTAAGTTCCTCCACACTGGGGACCACGACCTGGTCCACTGTAGGCAGGGGCACCAATGGCTTTCCCTAGGTGGAGGCTACTTCCTCCCAGAGCAAGCGCTCAACAGGCAGTAGGCGGCAGGCAGCAGGCAGCAGGCTCTGTGGGAGGAAGGACGAGATGTGTACCCTAGAAATTCCCTTTGTTCACAGTCGACAATCGTCCTGTTCTGGTTCCTCCCTCCATTGTCCCAACTGTTTTCCTAAGTCATGAGGGTGGGCGTGGGGCATTCCCAAAGAGCTTCGGCTGGCATTCACAGACATTTTTTCAGGCTCGAACTTGTACGGCCTGGGAGGTTGACAAGTTCCTTGGTCTCCTGAAGGGACTTTCTCTGCCTTTCACAGTTGTTCTTGCTCAGCGAAGTTCGAAAGGGCTGAAAGGCTGGAAGGTACTGCCAGGTACAGCCTGCAAGTGGCCTCAGCTGTTCCTGTCAGTTTCCAAACACCTCACTTAGGCCCCACTATAACATCTGAAACTCATTTCAGCATCTTGAGAGGAAAGATGCTCACACATTACATGTAGGCATGGATCCGGCAGAAGACCTCCTAGTGACTTATCTTTCAGCCCACTGGATTGATGATTAAGGCCAACCTCAGGGCAGTATAGGAATGGATGGCTTTCTGACTTCCAAGATGCTCAGGTGGTATTCCTCCTGGTCGCTAGGTGGGGTTAGTCTCACCTTAGAGACTTCATCAACAGCTTCTGATAGGCGTCTATCTGCCTTGGTGCCCTTAGAGCTTGTCTAAGAGATATGAGGGGCCCAAAAAGATGGACCAGGTCAGAGGCTCCAAGTGGAGAAGCCTGGGTTTCATTATCTTCAGTCCTGGGCCCACTTTAATCTCTTTTTGGCAAGAAGAGTGGCCTTCAGAGCACAGTCCCTAGACCACCAGCAGCAGAGTGATCTGGGAACTTGGAAGAAATAGAAACTCATTCTTGGGCTCATGAAGATTTTTAGAATCTTGTGAGATAAGGGCCAAGGTGGTATCATATTTTACTCCTCTGACCCTCAACTAGAAGAGTCCAGAGTGGAGGAAGGCTAGATCGTCTGTCAGTAGACAAGGAGGCAGATAGGATATAGATCCAAGCTTTTGCCTTAGACTGGGCTTTACAGGAACTGTGAAAATCATTGCATGCTGTGTCTAAAAGACAAATTTTACCTTTGGTTCTGCTTTGCCCATTCAGTGGGAGGCTGAACCCTGAATAGACCCTTTGCTTTTGAATGCTCTTGTCTTTATACAAGAAGACAACATTTTTTTTTACAGTCTTCCTTGCAAACCTCTAAGCCTCAGAGGCAGTGTCCATCTAGCACCCCTTCTGTATGAGACGACTTCAAAAAATTCCAGGCTGGGGTAGAAGTAAGAGTTAGAGTCCACATCATGGAGATCTGGCAGAGACAGATCCTGAAGCTAATCTAATTCTAACAGTTCCTTTAAGACAAACAGTATGCAAGTTGTTAATATCATACAGCTGGAAAGCATGTGAACGTATCACGGGGTTATAACTCATCCAACATGGAGACCCGATTCACACTTTATCTACTCTATAGCAAACCCACGTCTCACTCCAGAGCTAGCGTACATTCTCCTGTCCTAAGCTCTTTCAGCTTCAACTTCTGACCATGAGTGGGTAGCACCAGCCCGGAAGCTAACTCAGGTCAGCTCATCTTCCTCTTCTGCATTTCCCTTCTCTCTTGTTACAGTGGTTGGTAATTGCTGTATATGGTTCTAGAACTGGCCCTGGAAAAGGACAGGAGGAAAAGACTCCTTTATTTCCTAGGTCAGAGGCAAGGTTGGACATGGCTCCCGTCCTTGTTAACTTCATCTGTCAACTTGACGTAGCCCAGCGTCATGTGCCTGAGTCTCAACTACAGGACTGCCCTGATCAGCTTAGCCTGGGGTCGAGTCTGTGTGAGATGGTCTTGATGGATGCAGGAGAGCGGTCCCTGTAGTGTAGATGGTGCCGTCGACCCCAGGCAGGGGTCTGGCTGCCTAAGAAAGCTGGTTGAACATGAGTCTGGGAGAGCAGAACGGTAAGCCGTACTCCTCTGTGGTCTCTGCTTCAGTTCCTGCCTTGGGTTCCTGCTCTGACTTCCTCAGTGATGGATGGTTAACTGGCAGTGTAAGAGGAAGCGAACCCTTCTTTCCTCCTCGTTGCTTTTGGTCACAGTGTTTTAGTACAGCGACAGAAAGCAGACTAGGACGGCCGCCTAAATTCATCAGGGTTCGAAGAGATAGCTTGGGGAAGAGGCATCGGCTACTCACACTTGACTCACAAAACACCCCTGTCTTTTTCTCCCCCTGACCTCACAAACCCAGGCCTGTCTTGTCATTTAAGCCAACAACAGCATTTCCCCGACTCTTTGATTGATTCGGAGGCTGGGGGTTGAACCCAGAGCCTTGAGTGTGCCAGGCTTACCAACGAACAACTTTCTTGATCTCCATTCTTGAAGCTAAGACAAATTTGATTTGGACCTCCTAATCTTTAATGCCAAAATGACCTGCCTGATGCTCACAGAAACAGACAATAGAGAGCTGGGTGTGGTGGCACATGCCTTTTATCCCAACTCTGGAAGCAGAGACAGGTGGCTATGTGAGTTCAAGACCAGCCTGGTCTAAAAAGTGGCTGTCACACAGAGCAACCCTGTGTTGGGTGAGAGTGGGAGAACTAGGGAGTAGAACCAGGTGATGACAAGGGCCATATCTTTTATGACAGCAAGTCTCCCCTTTCTTCATTTACCCTGAAAAGCCCCAGATGTCTCCTTGGAAGCAGAATGCAGCCGCTTGACCCTGACCTCTGTCCTTGACCAGTTTAGCCTCCCTCTTAAGGGCACACAAGTAAACCCCACTCTCTCTGCCTTTGGAGTTAACATTCCAGATGATAGTTAATGATTACATCAGTCAGTATTCTAAAAAACACACATTCTCATATTCTCTCTCTCTCTCTCTCTCTCTCTCTCTCTCTCTCTCTCTCTCTCTCTCGCTCTCGCTCTCGCTCTCTCTCACCAAAACCCATGAGTGCCCTCAGAGACTGACAGTTTGTCCCACGCTAAAGTCCCATGCTGAAGTTTCATGGATATCCCTCTACCCCTCTGGATACCTTGGGAAACTTTTTCTCAGACCCACGTTTGTCTTCAAACTTTGGTCTAAAAACTAAAGTCATCCTGAACAGCATATCCAGTGGCCTTCCGTTCATGGTGTCCCCCCTCCCTGGAGGGAAGCCGTTCTATGGACGGTGTCTCAGGCTCAGGCCTTACCTGAGGACAGCAAGCTCCCACTGCTGCCGCTGATGATCTTCCCCTTGCTCCCCATGTTGGCCAGTTTTGAGGTCTTCAGCGTCCCTGTCTCTGTTAGGTCAATGGCGATCTCACTCAGACTTCGAGCCGCATGGATCTTGGACTGGAAAGGGAAGGTAAACAGGTTATGGAAGGAACAGAAAGTGCCTGCCTCCTTGTAATCCTGAATTTAGGGTGGCTCAGAAGCCACACACACTGGAATTCTCAGCCCAGGATACTGTGGGCTACAGAGCTCAGTGGGCAGAGTGTGGTCTTTGTACTCTATGCTCTGGGAAAGGCATTTTATCTTATTGATCCTCATTGTTCCTGAAAGCCACGGAAGTTAGCACCTGCTACAGAGGGACGAGCTGTAGTCAGAGGAGACAAGCTGTGTGTAAGGCATCCCCTCCCCTCCCTCCAACCCTCCCCTCTGTCTCCTCTCCTTTCTTCTCTGCTTGACAAGAACAACAAATGAAAAACTGTGTCAAGGTGGGTAATCCCAGTTACTTGGGGGAGCTGAGGCAGGGAGATTACGCATTTACAGACTGCCTGGGCCAAAGAACAAATTCAAAGCCAGCTCAGGTGACTTAGTGAGACACCTATTTGCAACATAAAGTATCTAATAAAGAGGTACAGCTCATGGTGGAGCACTTCATTAGTGTGTACAAGGTACTAGGCTCAACCACTAGCAACACACACACACACACACACACACACACACAAACATACATTCAGACACACACATGCACACACACACACACATACACACACAAACACACACATCACACACATGGACATGTACCACACACAAACACACACACAAACACACACGCACATACACACACATGCACATGCACATGCATACACACACATACACACAAACATACATTCAGACATGCACATGTAAACACACACACATGCATGCACACACATACACACATGCACACACTCAGACATGGACACACACATACACAAACAAAAACACACATTCAGACACACACATGCACACACACACACACACACAAACACACACATCCAGACATGGACATGTACCACACACAAACACACACACAAACACACATACATACACACATACATACACATACATACATACACACACATACACACATACATACACACACATACAAACATACATTCAGACATGCACATGTAAACACACACAAACACACACACACATGCATGCACACACATATACACATGCACACACATTCAGACATGGACACGCACCACACACAAACACACACATACACACACATGCGTGCACACACGTACACACACGCACACACACAGTTGTGACTATACTTATTTTATGCTTAAACAAGGAGGAGAAAATGAATTTCTAGCTTTATGAATGACAGCTATGGATTTGTGAAACAAATTAACGAAACAATAAATTTAGAAGTTATTCAATGTCTTCAGTTAGTATCCATGTGACCAGGGGAAGTTTAGGTGATGGGATACTGTCATCCTACGTCTGTAAAGACTATACACACAATATGGAAACCTCTGGAATACCGAGGTCCTGCCAACGGCATCTGTCACAAGATTTGCTTCGATTTTCACTGATTAAATTATACAAAGGCTGCAAAGTCTTCACACTGCCATTCAGATCCCACTCCATGCTGTATGCAGGTCAACTGACCCTGCCGGACTAATGGTCATGGCCAATGAGGAGAACCCATAACCATTTTGTTTGCAGTTTACAAGTCCTTCCCTAAAAGCGATTTTCCCCCAGGAAGGCCGTCTGCTTTAGCTACACCATTTCTAATTGGAAGTGCATCATGTTTTCTTTCTATAGTCACTATTTGGCATTCTGCAATTGGTTGCAGTTGTTTTAGCAATCGGCGTCCTTATGATACCGCACACATCACGAGCACCACTCGGAATGACAGTCTAAGCACACCCTGGCCCTCTGTGGTGGCGTTGGGGAGCTCACTGGGAGGCAGCTGCCTGAGAGCAGGTCTTTCCGCACCCACAAGGCTCCAGACGGATTCCGACAGCCTTGGTGAGACCTGCACACCACTGTCCCCTCTTCCTGATTTACAGGCTTCCTCCTTTGCTCAGGGTCTGTTATTTGTCCCACAGAGGCTATCTGGGCCCTTAAGGCCTTGCCCTTCCTCTGGTCTGCTGTTGCCTGTCCAGATGAACGGCAGCGACTTCCGGCCAGGAGAAGCCCCTGGACTTTTGGCTTTGGAGTTGTTCACCCGATGTGAACTGTCTTCCTCCTCCCCTCCTTCCCTCACATTGGCGCTTTGACTTGGGTCTCCTCCTTCTTACATTTAGAATCTGGTAGACTTCCTCAGGTCAGGGCCCCCTTGTTCATAAACAAACCCGGCTGCCAGGTTCGGCAGCCTTTGGAGTGCAGCAGGAAGCCGGAAGGGCTTTCTAGTTCATGTGGACTCTCCGTATCTACAGCACCCATCTGGCTTTATCCTTCGGAGCAAGCACGATCCACTCCTTCCACTCGCTACTAAGACCACTGTTTTCATACAAGCGGCTCACACTCGAACAGCTACAGAGCAGCATCTCATCAAACCCAGTAGCACAGGGCCAAGGGCCCAGGAGCTTCTCCCGATTGGTCACTGGCAGACTCTGATCCTCGACCTCTATGATCCTCAGAGGCCGTTTATACCATGAAGAAGTTAAAGCCCATGTCACAGAGTTGGGCTGAGGACCGTGCCAGATCCTCTATGTCAAGGCCATTGCAATAAGAATGGGATATAAATTAGAATCTGGGTGTGATTTTATGACTGACATCTCTACTTGACATATTAAGGATCCCATTAATCACATGGAAATCCTCAGACGAACCCCCTACCCATCTCCCCACTCCCCAGTCTACCCGAGCCCTTATATATCAACCTCGGTGGCAGAAAACCAAAACACAGAAGCAGCAACAGCAGATAGTCTTTTTCTAATCTAGTCTAGATTCCGGCAACTTTAAGAACTTTCTGGAATGGGCCTATCGCAATGACCCAACACTTCTAGGAGATTCCCTTCTTGTATAGCAAGGTCTCTGGGTCAGCCCGAGTCCCTAAACATCTCAAATGGACACCCACGTGGTACTGACGTTAGATGAGTCAGCCTTAATTTGCTCTATCATGGAGCTTATTTTAGGAGGAATAAATGACAGGTTGGATGAAGAAAAGATGAAAAAGTAAAAGCTTAAGGAGGAGAGAGCACATTAACTCCAGAGCGCACCGCTCTGAGGTCAGAGGAAAAGCATCCATTAGTTACTCTGAACAATGTGAGCTTTCAAAGACGTTCCCCTGAAGTCTGTAAGACATTCTTTGGCTCCAGGATGCAAAGGTCACTGGATCCTTATGCCAGCGTTTCTGATCTTTAGAGTCGGCAGATATAAATGATCAATTATAATTCGTGTCTGCAGAAGCTTTGTATCCTCGATGCACTGCAGGGAACCAATTTCCCACCATTTTGCCGTCGGCGGTAGAAGGTCTCCTTCGTGGACATGTTCGGGGAGCCGAAGGAGAGAGAGGAAGCAGAAGGAAGGTGAAGGAAGAATGGGGAGAGAGAAGACAGGGAGGGGGGAGGCTTTCCAAAAACAATTTGCACAATGACGCTGAAGAAGAGTCATCTGGGTGTCAGGGAAGAGGTCTTGGCTATGGCTCTCGCTGACTCAAACCACTAGACAGTACTTGTTTCTCTGGGCCTGATAAACATCACTTGGGAGGCCTGAACTATGCTGGGAGCCCTTCAGAGGAAGGAAAGGTTGGCGTGGCCCCAGAGAGTAGAATGTGAGGCCTTGCCAGGGTGCCAGCCCACACTGGCTGTCCAGAAACGTCTGAAGCTTCCCATCCCAGACCTGTTGACACTCACTCGCAGAGGCCATGGTGCCCACCAGAGATGGGTCACATGACATCCCAGAAACGAGCGGTGTTGCAATGTAATTCCTACCGAGTGTTTCGCCATCTCCGATTTAACGTGGGGCTTCTCAGAGAGTTTAAATTTGATGCAGCATTAGGCAGGGGGATGGGTCAGCTTAATCATGCAGATATTAATAAATTACGGTTTTCTTAAAATAAAACATATTTCCTAAAGCACTTTCGCAAACCGTGTCATTTCACCAGCTACTAATCTGGGTCAGGAAGTGCCTTTTCTGGTCTCTAATTAGAGAAAGCAAAAACACATGTGATAAGAAGCCTGCCCAGGTCACGGAGCTGGAAAATAATCCAAACAGAGGAGTGGTCCTCACCTGACAGTGAGGTTAGAGAATTGACTCTTTTTTTTTTTTTTTTTTCCCCTCCGCAGCTGAGGACCGAACCCAGGGCCTTGCGCTTGCTAGGCAAGCGCTCTACCACTGAGCTAAATCCCCAACCCCGAGAATTGACTCTTAAGTGACATGCAGGGCTAAGAACAAAGTTCAGTGGTATAGAACTTGCTTATCGATAACGGCTTAGGCTCCTAGAACCACAAGAAAACAAATGCTTCTTGCCCGATACATAGCTAAGGCCCTCATGGCCATGGAATGATTCCTGGGTAAAATTCTGTTCCTCTGGGAATCTGGCTTTCTCTTTTGTCCTTCAGAGTAAACAGAAAAGGATAGCTGAGAGCTTCCTCATGCTTTTGGCCTTTGGTTTTGCCTTTCTTTTCTTTTTCTTTTTTCTTTTCTTTTTTTGAGCCAGAGTCTCATTAAGAAAGTAACCTTTGCTTGTCTAGAACTCTCTATATGGATTAGGTTAGCCTTGAAGAAGCAGTCTGTCTTTGTCTCTCCTATAGCTGTCTCTCTCTTATAATGTATTTTTGTTTTACATGCATCACTATTACCTGCATATATGTCTGTGTGAGATTGTCAGACCCCCCTGCAACTGGAGTCAGAGGTAGCTATGAAGCACCATGAGGTTGCTGAGAAATGAACTCGGATCTTCTGGAAGAGCGGTCAGTGTTCTTAACCACTGAGCTGTCTCTCCAGCCCTCGGCTTGTCTCTTAAATAATGCTTCCTGCTAAAAAATGTCTGGTGATCATTTCTTCCGGGGCTTCACTTACTGTATCCGTCATGGCTAACTGGAAGTCTGCTAAACAAGGCTTCTCATAGGCAATGGTTTTTTTTTTTTTTAAAGAACCTCAAGAATAGACTACTTGAGACACTCAGGAAACTGAAAAAAAAAACAAACACACACACACAAACACACACACACACCACCAACAACGAAAAAAAAAGCATGGGGAAGAGGACCCCAAGCCAGCTGCTGACACGGCACTGTCCTGTGGGTGACATAGGCTACTTCCTGTCTCCATTGCAAACTATGGTATTAGAATATGGGGGTGGAATAGAATCCTACCCTCAAGAGGTATTGACAATGGGATCCAGGAGCGACGTTCCACCTTCCAACCGTTTAGAACCCACCAGCAAGCAACCCAGGAGGAGATCAATGTCTGTGGGTGTTGACCTCTTACTCTGTCTACTAGCGAGCAGGGCAGCGACCCCCACATACTGTCTCAGTATCTACCATGAGTCAAACCGCTGTGGCCCAGTCTCGTTTGATCTAACCAAGCTTCAGAGGCTTGTGCCAAGGCCCGTCACCACTAGAAGAGTGTAGGATGCTATCAGCCATAAAAACACCACACACACCTCCAGACTCAGTCACCCCAAAAGTGACTCAATCAAGGGGTCAGAAAGACACAGAAAATAAAAACGAAAAAAGAATCAATACTTCTCAAAGCAGATAGTGGCTGTGACAGGGGACAAGCCATGATTTGGAAGGTGGAGTGAAGGGGGGCGGTTGTTTCTGCTGGTTTCCTTTCACTATCTGCAACTTACTTTACTCCCAATTCCTGCTTTCTCCTCCAGAGGAGAAAAGGAACCCCACAATAAAGGGAAAAAGAGCCAAGAGGGTACCCATCCAATCACGCTGATCCATTAAATGCCACCTGTCCCTGGGAACGTAGGGAGGCAACTTCGTATGCCTGGTGGGGGCACTAGAGGGGCCAAGGCTGATTCTGTCCAGTGTTCCCATGACCTGAGGCCTGTAGAATCCTGAGGCAGGGCTTACAACCATCTCCACTCCTGAGATACCTTGGATGGGAGTGGCCTGTGGGGTCCCTGGGAAAGGGGGAGGGGAGGCCAGGTGGAGAAGGGGAGGGCAGCGTGCTGCTGGAAGCCCTGTGTGAACCAGAGGTGTGCCGTTCTCCCACCCACCAGAAAGCGCGGCTAGCCCTTCAGGCAGGGAGTGGACGAACCTCTTGGGCTCAGAGATGGCAGGTTCCCAACGCCCCGGGCTCCAGGTCTACCCGAGGGAGTCAGAGCTGGTGCTGCTTCTGTTTTGTTTTCCCTTTTCACTTTTCCAGTTTTACTTTTTAAAAACAGAGTTGGCAGTTGGAAAAGCCTTGGGGGGGTTTTCACAGCCATTTCTCTAAGCCGTTAGTCCTGTCTATTCAGTGAGGATGGTTATCTGCACCCCCACCCCAAAGAAAACAATACGCCACTGTTTGAACATCAGTAAGGGTGTGAGAGCTTACTAAGAGAGTCTCCAGAGCCCCCGAAACTATGTTCAGAATTCCTAAGGGCTGTACCTAAGGCTCAAGCACCTCCCTGTCAGGTAGCACCCAGCATGGCCTCTTAAAGATTTTCTGATGTTTCTCCTTCCTGCCTGTAGCCCCAAGAGGCAAGCCCTTACCCACATAGGTCTCAAGCCAAGGACACAGCTCCTCCCTCCTCCCCTACCCATCTAATTCCATCCCTAAATGGCTGCCTCACAGCCCAGTTAGCTGCCTGGTGGAAGGCCTGGTTGCTTACCTTACTCTGCTTTCTGTCCAGATAGAACTGGTGTTGGCTAATCGCCATCGCCCAGATAGACTTGATTAGCGCTGGACACGCGTACCATGTGTGCACGGCAATGCCACTGTGCCCAAAAGTCCTCCTGGTCACGGAAGCCCTGCAAAAGCAAGAGAAGCAAGCTTTGTTCAGTCCCTGTGTGTGTGTGTGTGTGTGTGTGTGTGTGTGTGGTGGGGGAGTGAGGTCATTCAGTAAAACAGCCTTAAGAGAGAGTCCACTGACAAGAAGGGAACAGAGGAGCTCGCCCAGAAACACACGCATACGGGTACATTCACACTCAAGGATCCACATGGCCATGCTGTGTCTAGAAGCTGACACCTCAAGCTTTAGCCCCGGGGCCAGATGGGTCACTCTAGGTCACCTGATGGTCCTTTTTGAGCTTCAGCTCTTGGCAAGGAGCCAAGACAAATCTCCGAGCCAGGAGAAGCCTTTGACAATAACCTTAATGCTCTTCATTAACCAGGTGATGCCGCCTAGAGGGAAGAGGGGTGAATTCTTTCCTCCTCTCCACAGGCCCGAGCACTTCCTACATGGTGAAACTTCCTGCATTACTCTAACTAGATGGATGTTCCCTGAAAATTCTGGTTATCCAGTGTAGATACATTCCCACCCCATTGTTTTGGATTTAGAATGAAAGACACACACACACACACACACACACACACACACACACACACACACACACACACACAGCCTTATTTTTAATAAGCAGCTCAACGGCTGGGCCACTACTCCAGGAGAAGGTCCTAGCCTGAGGAGTGTAGGACAGAGAGACAGAGTCATTGCCAAGATGCAAAAGTCGAGGGTCGTGACCCACAAGGGCTGCAGGCCTGGGTCCATGGTGGCCTAGATAGAAGATAGGTTTCAGTAAGTAATAACTCGGGAATATCAGAGTGGAGAGTGTGTTAGCCTCGGGGAGGTTTGGAAGTACCCAAACTGTGCTGTTTAAGACATATTAAAATAAAAGGTTACATACATATGCCTTTCATTCGTAAATTCAGAACATTAGGGTGGGTAGCAAGGAATGCATGCACCCACCAAAGAAAATAGAGCAGATTAACTTGTTATCCCTTCATCCCAGAGCATAGAGTCAGGAGAGGGAAGGCAGAGAAAGAGGAGCCAGTCATTCCCCCAAACTCCGTACACACTTTCAATTCTAACTGGAGTATATATGGAGTAGAGAGAGGCACGTGGAGCTTAAAAACAAGAACGGGAAGCATCCGTCTCAAAACATGAATGGTATTTTGGTGGGGATAAAAGGTTTATAAGGGCCATTATCATCAGTGAAGAAAATCCTTTCTATTGTCGTGGTGTTTTCATTTTGTTCTTTTGAAATAGGGGTTCTCTGTGTACCCCTCCCTGGCTGTCCTGAAACTCACTCTGTAGAACAGCCTGTCTCTGTCTTGCAAGGGCTGGGATTAAAGGTGTGCACCACTGCCTCCTAGCATCTGTGAACTAACTCTATAGGATGCACCGATTAAGTCAACAATGGGGTCAGAGATGACTTGTTGCCAAACCTGACGACCTGAGTTCGATCCTTTGGGACCGTGTGATATAAGGGGAGAAAGGACTCTTAGAAGTTGTCTTTTGACTTCTGCTACATAAACATACACACATACGCATACAAGTACACACACACACACACACACACACACACACACACACGTGCACACACTCACGCTAACAAAGGCAATGCACATAATTAGATATTTTTAAATATTTTAAAATCTTAGAACAAATTAAAGCAATGGTAGGGGGAGAGAGGAGGGAAGAGAGAGGGAGAGCAAGGCTGGGAAGATGGCTCAGTGCGCAAAGCACTTAACCTACAAAGTATGAGGACTTGAACTTGGCTGTACGGAGGCCCCATTAAGTTGGACTCCATATATACATCCCAGCACATCCGAGTGTGCTTATGGTGAGGTGGTAAGCAGGGACCCGACATTAATTCCTGAAGGCTTTTGTGCCACCTAGCCTGGCATGTACGAGTAGCAAAGGACACAAGCCCCGGTCTCACACAAGGTGGAAGATGACAACCTCTGACCCCCATTTGTGAGCTGTGGCCCCCCACTCACAGACCATTGTGCATACCAAAAAGAAGCGGGGAGAAGCGGGGAGAAGCTGGGAGCTTGGGGTGTAAGCAGGGATCTTGATTGTGTATCAGAAGAAATATCAGTGATTTTGGGGTGAAAATATCTAATTTGAAAGAACTGTAGCCTCATAGGGACTTATGAAAAACAGCATTCACTCCACCCCTCATTTTCCTTTGAAATTAAATGCTGGTCTTATTGTCCTGTTCTTTAAGCTAAAGATTAAACTGTGGGGCTTCTTCATACCCACATGAAGTGGAAATTCAAATCTGGTGATTAGAAATCTGCAGGGTGGGGTACTCCCCAACTTCCAGTTTGGTTTAAAAAAAAAAGTTAAGGGAGAAAAAAAATATATCAATGAATAAAACAGCTCTGTGGGGAGAAACTGAAAAGGGGAGAAGGGGGCTCCCCCATAGGTCTTTGGGGAGTCAAGTAGCTGCCATCTGAACTCCTAGTAAATAAATCACCCCCCAGGAAAGCAGAAGGAGGCAGGAAAAGTAACTTGAAATGTACTCTGTACAGTAGAGAGAGCTGTAAAATCCAGCTGCTACAGCTCTCCAGGGAACACAGTAAGGGAGGCAGAAGTGGTTCATCGGGTCTGGGAAGTCAGCTTCAAGGGAACATCTACATCAGATACTCAGAGCTTCTCGCCTGCTCCGTCAGGACCTTATCTCCTCTGTCATCTCTCCTGTCAGCCCTTCCCACCTCGAAGTCTACTCTGCCTAAACCTCAGCCGTGGATCAGTGTCGCTAAACCTAGAGGATGACAGAGACAAAGGCAGTTAAGAACTGAGACAACGGGAGGGGCTCCAGTCCACCACAGGTTCTCCGGGGCGGGCCCAACAGGGAAAGAGAGGTTCCAGTTAGATCTGCCCCATTCCACCCAGAAAGTTATTTTGGCCCCAAGTGATGTCTCTATCATGGTGGACTAGATGTGCTTTCCTCAGGGAAGAAGTTCATACTCTGAGCTCAGACTGCTTCTCTATCCACATAAAAAACTCCTTTCTTCAGTTGTCCTGAGGGCCCACCCGTGGCTTTGATCCTAGTAACCCATGGGTTTCAGCTCAGATCTCTGCTCCTCAGGAAGGCCACATGACCAATGAGGCCTCTGGTGGCCACATCGTTCAGCACTTTGATCCATACCACTTGACACTCAGTACACCAGGCCTGGCATGCACGAGGAACTCCTGTTCGTGAGGTCTGGCCTCAGACTTCTAGGGTTCAAATCTAGCCTGTATCATATACTAGCTACCCACACTCAATGTCTGCGCCTTGATTTCTTTCCTATGTCATAGTGAGGAACTATCTGGGGAGCACATGTGTGCAAATATCAAAACACTGCCAGTAGTTGGCAACCCCCATCAATGGCTTCTTTTGCTGGTGTCCCCAATTCTGCTAACAGTTCCTGACGGAAGAGGATGCTGACTCAGCCTTTCATATCTACCATAGAGGAACATGTATGAGATAGATCCTTTTTGCTAACTAAGGCAAGAGCCCATTATGGTAATGTATGATGTTAGGTGTCTTTCCTATATTCCTAGACCTTCCTTGGCAAAGAGAAAAAATTTAGTAATTCTATCACTGATGAAATTTCAGACACAGAAGGAGTACACATGTGGGTATACACCACACACATAGACACACACGCACACACATACATACACACACAGACACCCACCTACACAGACACACAGACACACAGACACACACATACACACACACACACAAATACACAGACATATCCACAGACAGAGAGACACACATAGACATAACCACAGACACACACAGACACACACACACAGACACACACCCACATACACAGACACACATACACACACAGACACAGAGACACACCCACATACACAGACACACACAGACACACTCACATACACAGACACACACAGAGACACACCCACATACACAGACACACAGACACACACAGACACACAGAGACACACCCACATACACAGACACACACACACAAACACAGACACACACACAAACACACAGACACAAATAGATACACAGACACTCACAGACATATACACAGATACAGACACACAGCCACGCACACAGAGACACACGCACACACTATATACACACATACACACACATATACACACACTACACACACACACACACACACACACACACACACACACACACACTGGGATAAATCCTTTCCCTCTGTCTCTTCACTGCACTCAGAGCAGGTAGTCCCCTTTTCTTTTCTTTTCTTTTCTTTCATTTCTCTTCTTTTCTCTTTTCTTTCCTTTTCTTTTCTTTTTAACCTTTGCTGTCAGGCATCCCCCTTCTGTATATGATCATGGTGTAGAATTCAATTCTCCCTTACACTCCTACTCCTTCTCCTCTCATTTGTCTGTGAATCTTAGTCTGACATAAGTTCACCTGGAAAAATAGCAGCGAGTTTCTCCTC
This sequence comes from Rattus rattus, assembly GCF_011064425.1. Lineage (NCBI taxonomy): Eukaryota > Metazoa > Chordata > Mammalia > Rodentia > Muridae > Rattus > Rattus rattus. The sequence continues at coordinate 10,917,356 of NC_046167.1, read as the reverse complement.
GGCTGGATTATTATTTTTGGCATCCACCTGCCCCTCTGTGGCCTGTGCAGACAGATTGTGCTCTGTGGAGGAGGGTCTTTAGACCATGAAATACATCCATGGTCCTGAGAACCACAGAACAAACAACCCTTCTGCTTAATGTCACCCTCTGCACCTGACTACAGAGACTCAAATTCTAGAACGTTCTGTTCTCTAGTTGCTAGTCTCATGGTAACTGTGGGGCAGGGATAAACTCTCGCCTACAGAAGGGAAGGCTGCTCTGTGTAGATTACAAGGAGGTACACAACCCAGCTGGGTTATCAGACGCAGCAGCAGCAGCATGAGGGCTTCTGTACAAACCTCGGCCTCCTCCTTGCAGGCAATGTCTCATCCTGAGTCCCCAGCTCCCTGGAGGCCACAGCTGCTGGTCTGGATGCTCAGAAGCCTAGTGCAAGGTGGGGTTGCTGCCAGTACTTCCCCCTAAGCTCGGGGCCGGGTGTCACCACCACCAGAACCCACTTTGGCTTCTAGAGCGCATCTGATCTATTTAGTATCTTCTGAGGCCTACTCCCTTGTCAGTCTGCATCTGGACCTGCACATAGCAATTTATTCTGAGGGGTCAGGCCTGGCTTAGGGAAACCCTGTTGCTGGCTGTGGGCTACTGTTACCAGCAGACAAAGAGGGAAAACATGGGGTTGGTGGTGCCCAGACTCCTTTCCTGCAGGGCTCTCTGCATTCCAAACTGGAACCCTACTTATTGTTTAGCATCCAACTTGGAACACAGGTTTTTCAGACTGGAGTTCTCGGGAACAATGGCTGGTACAATGTAGGAAGAAGGAAAAAGAACTGAATTTATTTCATATCCACTCACAAAACTAACATAAAAAAATAAATAAATCACAGCTCCCGGACCAGAATAAATGAGCCCAACCACTTTGATTGACAGATCTACCATCCTGTCTGAAGTAGGCTTAGCAGTTCTAGCAAGGAAGCCTTTGGTCTCCTGTCTGTTAAGCGGGAATGTCCCCATGTAACTCAATGTTGTTCCAAAGTGCCACAATGCTTCCTCTTACACACACACACACACACACACACACACACACACACACAAGGAAGAGAGGGCGCATGCACACAAGTGACATGTAACCAGATGAGACTGTCATCTGCATTTATCACCACAAAGCTTTACAGTCTGATGTGAACTCTGTCCTGCGCGCGATTCACCATCCTCTCCCCTCACCCCAAACTGGTCGTTTGGGAACACACACCATCACAGCCACACAAAATCAACGTGCAAATAGTACACCGTACACACCGTACACACTCTCAAAAGAAAAGGGCTTCTTATCGCTTACCTGCGAGGGTCATGAACTTCCACGGAAAACTTCTTTTCCCTGAAATACAGATTCTCCAACTGCCTCCATTGGAATATCTGGACGGAAAACAACGCAGTTTAAATTCAGGAGTAGTTAAGTTCCAGGGTCGCGCTGTCCCTTCCTCGCTGATTAACCTTTCAACAGCGGAGTCTCCTTATCAAGGCTGAAACCTTAGTTGTTGGTGCCTCCTCCCGGGAGCCCGCCTACTACTAGAGCTTGAAACACACACACAGTAGGTGTGGATTTTTCCCTGCAGGTTCCTTAACAGACGCAAAAACGAGTTCCTTTTCAAGTTGGTTCCCCTTCGGCTCCAGCCTTTGTGGAGTTCTCCAAGACAGTCCCCAGCTCTGCAGACTTTTCCCTCCAAGAAGAGGGAGCGGAGGTGGGGGCGGGGAGCCGAGGGGGAGGGAGGAGAGGAGGCTCGGAGCCGGGAACGCGGCGGCGCTCAGGAGGGAGCGGTAGCCATCTGTGCACGCGGAGGGCTGAGCAGCGCTTCCTCCCCTCGAGTGCTGAAATGGGAAGGCGTTCAAATTCCCAGCCTCCCTTCGGGACTCCACTTCCTGCCGCTAAAGTGTAAGAGCCTCAGACATCCTCGCTCGCTGGAGGGCGGAGGCTGTGCGACCATAGTTGGGGGCAGGCAAGTCATGATCACAGTGCGTGTTTGTAATTCTTTTTTTTTTTTTTTTCCAGCACAAAGCGGGGTGGGGGAGCAAGGGTTCTGTCCGGCGGGGACACCGAATCGTGCTGTGGCACTGACAGAACAAGGGAACCCCAGGAGCCAAAGTAGCCGATCTTGGGGTTGGGAGGCAATTAGAGCCGCTTCCGATTGTTCTAGGAGTGGGGTGGCTTTTTCTGGGTGAAAGTGAAAGTTACTTAGCGGTCTGGGGAATGTCACCAGGGGCTAAAGCTCAGCGTACACGAGTGAGTTTGCATTTATTTTATTCACGCAGCTCCCATCTCCTTCTATACGCTTAGAATGTGAGTTTGCTTTGTAAAGCAAGGGGTCTGGTCTTTCCCTGAGAAAATGACTGATTCTTCTCTGGAATCCCCCTTTTTCCACCTCGTGTGGCCGCACAGGCACGGTTTTTTAGGTTTTGTTCCAGACGGAGTTCCCAGCTCTCTTACGGCATCCACCTTTCACACACAAAGGCCATTTCCCTCTATTCCTTGAGACCTGTTTTTCTCCGGGCCCACGATGTTTACCACCCAAGTAAAACCGGGCTGCAATTAAAACTGGTTTCTAGAGAGGCTGCATTCTTTTGGCTTCCCGCTCTCCTCTACGGAATTCTAAGTGCTCCGAAGTCTTGGTCCATCCTGTCTCAGTAGGTTTTTTTTTTTTTTTTTTTTTTTGGTCACTTAAAACACACAGAACTATGTCTCAGCCAGTGGGCGCCCTGCCACCACGAGTCCCTCAGTGTAGACACTTTGAGTCTGATACCTACACGCTGGGTATACCTTAACTAAACTTCACCGAAGCCATAGAACTACTGGACTCTACTATGACCTTGGCTTTATGCGTAGCTTGTCATACTGTACCACGCTATGGCAAGACACTGAGGCTTTGGAGTCTGAAGCTTCTGTTTAAATCCAGGCCCCCTTCCTTCCAAGTTGTAATTCAGCTCCAGACCAATCTTATCCCTAGCAGGTTCTAGGTAGGCTCAGGCTGGGCAATGGAGGAGAAATAAGTACTTAACAGACATGGTCTCCTGGTCGTGGATCTCTTAGAGCCTCCAGATCCTGTGGATCTCACTGTGGTTTACACTCCTAGAGCTTCCAGATGCTGGCAAAAAGAGAGAGTGTAACTGCAGAACCACCTGAGTACTTAAATCTCCCAGGTCTTGGCTTGGAGCTTAAAAAATTAGATTATGCGTGTGCTAGAAATCTTACAGTCAGGATAAAGGCTTATTCTCCCCCTTACCCCAAAAGAAAAGGTTGTCCTTCTTAGACCCTACCCTATACCAACCCTAACCAAGCAAAGTAGGCCCCTGTACAGGGCTGGCTTTATGGATGTGTGTGACACAAGTGCCCCTCGCTCAAGAGGGTCATGCGCTTGCTGTTGACATCTTGAAATTTCCAATGTGTTTTTTATCTTTCTGGCGTGGGCCCTGCAAATGATATAGCCGGTCCTGGTCTCGGTCACATGAAGTAGGGGATGGGAGTTAAGGGCCCGGCTGGTATCTGATGTACAGACCAGGGAAGGTAGACCCCTCCCCGGGAGGAAAGGAAGCTACACCTGGCACGAACTGACGGACGCTCAGGAGAAAGCCACACTTGTGCATGTCTTAAGGAAGCGCCTCCAGGCCTGATAAAGAATCCTGGAGCACCCCTCAGAGGGTCGGTTTCCTGGCAACGCCTCCTTCCCCGGCTCCTTGCAAAAAATATAAAACACAAACCATGCCTTTCCTCTAAGTGGTCCCCGATGCTGTGCAGTGTGGAGATCCGTGAGTTTGCCAAAGGGCGCAAACAAAACCATCTGGGTTTGCTGCCGCCTCTCTTTAGTTAGCTGCAGCCTGGCTCTTTAGCCAGGGTGGCGGTCCAGGGAAAGGGGCGGGGCTTCTGCGTCAGGGCTGCTCTGAGGGGTGAACAGCAGAGACCGGGCTCTCCGTGTGTGTCCATGGGGTGATGTATTTTCTGTAGAAAAATTTTTCGTAGCTGGGACCAAACAGTGCATTCCCTGATAGCTGTTTTAGCACAACTTTATTTTGGTTTTTATTTTGCAAATTAAATACCGGGAAGGAAAGCCAGGAGTCAGGGGCAGTGGGGGGCGGGGCGGGTGAGGTGGGGAGGGCCCGTGGGAAGTTTTCATAGATCATATAGCTTCTTGGGGACGTAGGAAGAATCCCGCAGAAATGGGTGAGGATATGCACACAAGCAACAATACTGGCTACTGATTTTTTTTTTTTTCCTCACGTAGGAGAGGGGTGGAGCTAGGGAGCCAGCGAGGTTGGGGGTGGCGGGAATTGGAGGACTGAAGGGATGGAGAAGGCAGAGACAGCTGCTGCTGGCATTAAAGGCTGGATGTCATTTAAGCTAAAGGCACTATGCTCTTCATGGGGGTCTGGGACATTTTTGTTCACATGACGGTAGAGCCCCTGGTCGCTCAACACTCAGTTTTCAGACTGGCATGGTAAAGCAAACAAACAAAAAAACAGAAACAAAACATAACCAACCAACCAACCAAGAAACACAATATGGGACAAAGCAAGGGAAGACGCCTAGTTTCACGTCCTCCTGTGAATAGCGAGGGATGAACTATTACTATGCCGGTACTGCATCATTCCTGGGGTGCACTCAGGAGGAGCCTCCATGACCTGGTTTTCAGAAAAGCCAACCCATCCCTGCCACCATGTAAAGTCATCACCGTGAGTTGGAACCCTACTTAAAGGCACACCAGACAGTTGGTAGCCATGGCAAAGACTGGGCTAGCTCCCTAAGGGCTTCAGCTACTTCAATGCCCAACCATCTAACTAGAAGCGCAACTATGTAGTCCTCGCAATAGTCAGAGTTTCTACTGATCGATACTTGTTAAATCAAGGCAGTTTGGCCTGGCATCTCCACAAATCCCCACACTTTTGTTTTGTTGCCCCTCCCTGCCTTCCGTGAAGAAAAATTGTGAGTTTTCTCGGGATGGGGGGGTGGGGGGGAGGTTGGAGGAGAAGAAACAAGGCATACAGAAATGAGGGGAAAGTGCCTAGGGCCACACAACCAGAAACAGAAGTCAAGGGCACCTGGTCCATTACTCCAACCACTAACTATGCAGCCTTCCCCCAGGAGGCCACCAATTAGTGAGAACAGCTCTCACTCGCTAATGCGTGGTTAACTTTACAAGGGGAGTGCTTTTTCACAAATGAGCAACAATGTGCCTTCGAGAAGGCTGCTCCCAACCAAGTTTGTTCTCTCCTACATGATCTCTGTTTCTCTTCCACACTGTAAATAATAATAATAATAATAATAATAATAATAATAATAATAATAATAATAATACATGTTTCTTTCTTTTCTTGTAGTGCTACCTTCATCCGGGCTCTATAAAGCGTCTGCCTCAATACTCAGCAGCTTCAGCCAGAGACTGAGAGACAATAAATGCCATGGTTGACAATGGGCCGGGTGACAGGAGCTTACATGGGGAATAAAGGGTTAAGAGGCCGCCTAACATGGTGGCTCTTGCTTGTGAGCCCAGAAGGCTGCAGCAAGAGGATCAGCCTCAGATCCATATCAAGACCCTGTCTCTAATAGTAAGGATTGCAGAAGTAGTAATGAGTTATGAGATCTCCAAAATTTAGAGAAACCATCAGGAAGGGCTTTTACTAAAATGGTGTTTGCTGCCATCATTGGAACCCTAAGGGTTCCGGATAAGGACTCTCAGCCTTTGACCTTGCCTTCCTATGGTCTCAGGTCCTCTACTGTCCCATTCTGGTCCCAAGTGTCCTCATGTATAAAACCAAGAAGGGAAATATTTAACCACAGAGAGAGCAAAGTGTCTAATAACTATTGTTTTTGTGCCCCGAATGTGACAGGGTGCTCTGTGAAACCGTAATGAGCAGGGGGGCCTCCTGGGCCCTGGCTCCTATTAGCCTATTAGGTCCACACATCCTGTGAGTGGCTGAGGCTGGGGCTGAGGAAGAGGCCTCGGCTCCACTGGACTTCCTCTCCAGCCAGCACTTAAAAGCGCTGTGGGATGGCATGTAGAGTAGCAGCAGGCAGGCTGTCAGGAGGGCGTAGAAATAACGACTTGAGAGGAAGCTCGGCCTAATGGCTCTGATTCTTGACCAGTACTTTAGGGAGCCTTGTCTTCCTCCTGCCCCCGAGGCTGAGTCATAGAGCCCCTAAATGACCTCCCTCTGAGTAACTTCCTGCTTCATCCAGAGGGACCATTATACAGGATCCAGTCAGCCATCTGGGTCTCTTCCCAGAGGAAGGTGCTCTGGTGAAGAGAGACCAAGAGAGGTGCCAGAGGTTAAGCATGTGATTGATGGTGGGCCCCGGGCTTGTGACTTCTTGTCCTGGTCTTTTTCTATTGTGCCACAGAGCCACAATGACAAGAGCCCCAAAGAGCAAGAACAAAGACACTTCAGGCCCTTCAGGAGACCAGTTCTGGCCATCCGATGGGACATAATGCTGTACATATTTCCAAACACGTGAACGTTCTCAAACAGAATGGCACAGACAGGAATAGTCTCTAAGCCCAGAACAGAACAGACAGACAAACAGACAAACAAACAAAAAAATCCACTTCCTAATTTCACTTCTGCTTTTTCCTGAGACACTACCACACATGATTCCCTGGGTTTTATCTTTATGTTGGGCACATAAAAATGAGGTGTCAAATGGAGCTGCCACAGAAAAGTCCCAATGCTGTGCATGCAGGGGATTTGGTCACGTGCATCCAGGGAAGAGTTATGGGGACAACAGAAACAGACATTTAAATGAGGAAGAACAGTTGGGACCTTGTGTCCATTTTAAACGCTTCCGTAAGTGTCCGCTATGTTTTAGTTTATTTATAAAGAGAAGCACAGGTGTTGTGGTTTAGGTCGGCCACAGATCGCCATCTAATCTAAACTCGTTCATCCATTCACATTTGTGGATGTCCCCTTGGTACTGGCTGTACTGCTAGGCAAGAGGAATATGATATCTAACATGTATTTCTGCAGCTACCCCTCCACCCCACCATGTCTGCATCTGCTTTTCTTTCTGCCCAGGGGTTGAAAATATTTGAAAAAAAATTATATGTACTGAATACAGACTGTTTTCTATCTTGTCATGATTCCCAAATTGATATCATACCGTAACTACTTCCACAGCATTTCCAGTGTATTAGGCATTGCAAATCTGAGAGATGTGAGTTAGGGTTTTTGGGAACCTGAACATGTTGGCTTACGTCCTAGCACTCAAGGGGCTGAGGCAGAAGGATTGCTGCCAGTTTGAATCCAGATTAGGATGCATAGTGTAGTGAGTCCCAGCCAGTCTGGGTTAAACAGTGAAACCCTGCTTCCAGAATTTAAGGAAATGGAGGTATAGAGCCCGTCATAATGGATCATAGGCAAATTCTGCATCATTTTATGTACGGGGTTTACCGACCCAAGGCTCTGGAACTAACCGATCTCCATGGACAATGAAGGCCGGCTTCCATTGTTACTCTCGGGTCACACTCCATCAGCAAAGGAATTCAGGGTAGGAACTCAAAGCAGGAATCTTGAGTAGAAGCCATGGGAGAAGGCTGCCTACTGGCTCCCCACTGCCTTCCCCCACTAACAGGACCACGTTCCCGGGGATGGGGGGAGAGCACTGCCCATAAGGATCTAGGCTCTTCCCCACCCACCACTGATCAAGAAAATGCTCCACAGGTCACCTTGCACACTAGTCTGACAGAGGTATTACTTTGCCGAGGTTCCCTATTCTCGGATGATTCTAGCTTAAGTCACGTGGACAAACAGCTAACCAACACAGAGACCAGTAGCCTCAGCCTGGTGTGGTCAAAGGTTCTCCCTTCAGGCCCTGAACTTGCAAAGCCTTCTAAATTCGAATCTCCAAAATGAGATACCCATTTATTCTGTGCATACGTAGGTCAGAGCGGGCATTGCAACTTTAAAGACCATCTCAGTGCCGTTCTCCTGGATTCTTAAAATGGAGTACCTCGTACTGAATACTTCCTACTAATCAGTAATACAGTGTTCATTAACAACAACAAAAAAAAGCAAACAACAAAAGCAAAACAAAAAGATAGACATTAGAAGCACAGGATCCAAAGCCATAGTCTCTACCAAGTATTTGCTGGCCTTGTATCTTTAGAAACTTAATTTCCTCGTGTCTTTATTCGTGTTTAGAACTAACACTATGAATAGCAACACTTGCCTATAGGGCTGCTGAATTAATGCATGAATACATCCAGAGCGCTTAACTTGGTGGCTGGAATCGCCCTCAGCATCCAGCAAGCACTCACTATTCTGATGTCTGTCCCTCGTCGCTCGTTACCCGCTACCGTCCCTCTTACTGTAAAACATAAAGGTTCTCGTTCTAGTTTTCTCATGAATCAGCTTCAAGTTTGCACACGTTTCCCTGAAAGATGATAATGTGTTACCAAGGCTATTAAAATACTTTCCTTACATGTTTTGCATGTATTCATTTGTGTGTGTGTGTGTGTGTGACCATGCATGTGTAGGGGAGTCAGAGGACAAATTGTAGGAGTCGTTTCTCCTCTTCTCCTATGTGGGTTCCAGAGATAGAACTCAGGTTATGAGACCCGGTGTCAAGTGCCGTTGCTCACTGAGCCATCTTACCCCCCCACCCTATATGTTATCTGTCTGACTGAAGCTTTTACACGGTAAGCACGAGCCTAGCCGAGGTGCTTCATTCTATTTGGGAAGAGTTTTGGATATTCTCTTTGAGCTTCTTTGTCCTAGACATGTCTAGCAGATTCCCTCACTCGCTGGTGTTTATGTAACTCTGTATCTATAACCCTATATCATCCCCATCACGTGAATCACCCACAGATTATATCTCTTTGTGATGTTAGGGATGCAACCCAGGCTTTGCACATGCTAGGCAAGCACTCTACCAAGCTACGACCCCAATCCCATTGCAAGTCTGACCAAAGACCATTTTGACCATTTTTCTGCCGTGACCTCTAATCTCAGGATATTTGATGTGAAAAATCAAACGTTCTCCTATAAAAGAGCTTAACTTTCATCAGTAAGGTTAGGTACCACAGCAACCAAATTTGGCCCTTCCAAGTTAACAAACTATGACGACAGGCAGTGGACGGAGGGCACATGCCCTCCATACCTCGTTCAGCGTTCACAAGCATCTATTTTCTCTTGCATACCCAGCTGCAAGAACAACGGCTAATTTTTCTCCACAGCCGGATCTAATGGACTCAGTATGTTTTTTCCAGTCAGGTCTCCCCTCCCCCACGTCACTGTCAGACACCAGGAACTCCAAGCTTAATATGGTTAACCCAGCGACAGATGCCCAGAGCACCAAGTGTGGACCTTTTAATGGCTGGCCTCTTTTTAACCCATCAAAAACCTTTTAGTTTCATTTGGCTTAAGAATCATTAAGAAGAGAGAGAAAGAGGCCAGTGAATCCTTAACAGAGCCCAGAGAGAAACAGGTCACTTGATTCCTCCCACTACATTTGATTTCTTTTTGTCTTCTTTCCCTGAGGATCTGTCTTTAGATGATTTTTTCCCTCTCCACATCAGCCTTTTCTTGCAGAAAGAGTTTATCACGGAGCTTTGGCAAGGATGAATACCTTCAGGAGGCACTGCACTGTGTTTTCCTTTCTCTTCCAGACGTAATTACAACCACCACCCCCACTGTCCCACCCCCACCCTCTATTCCCACAGTGTGCCTCTGGGAATCAGGGGAATAAGTGTTGAATGGGGTCAGTGCCTGGGGTTTTATAACATCTAGTTTAACTGGATTTCCTCGATTTGAGCACTATGCCCCAGTACTTAGTGGCCTAACCTCTCGGCACATCAGTTCCTCCTTTAAAAAGACTTCCTTCAGTAGGAAGGATGGTCAATCACTATTGTGAACCTGGTTGGATTTAGAGTCACCTAGGAGACACAGCTCTTGGCATGTCTCCAGGGGAGTTAATTAACCAAGTTTGCCCACCCTAAATGTGCCCGCCACAGTTCCTCCAGCTGGAGTCCCCAGTGATAGATAAAATGAGAAAGAACTGAGTACCAGTGGTCCTCTCTGGGACTTTCCTGAGAATTAGACACAATGTAACCAGTTAGCTTGCGCTCCTGCTGCTAGGCTTAAACTGTGAGGCAAAGTAAAGCCTTCCTTCTTCAAGTTGCCTTTATAACAAAGGGAAGAGTAACTGATCCTGGATGAGAAAAGATCGGGGATGACTAAGCTTAAACGGGAATACTTGGTCCATGTCCTGAGAAAATCGTAAGGGGCCTTTTTACTTGCTTTGTCGAAGACATTTGATGAACTAAAGTGTTTATTTCATGTAGTGTTTGAGTCCTTTGGAGGACAGGGTAGGTGTGGAAAAAGTTGTATGTTTCTATTTGTTTTTGAGGTGAGCCTGTCAGTTCTCTGGTACCTGGGCTCTCTGTCCAAGGCTGTGGCATCGTTTCAATATCCCCATCCCTCTTGTGGAGGTCATGTGACCCTGGGGAAAACGTAGATGGGCGGCAGAAGATGATGACAACAGATTCTGCAAGGGAGTCTAGCTACTCACTGGGAACTACGACTATGTTCAGTTTTAAAGTGATCCACCCTGTCACCTATATGGACTGAGAAGAAAAACAGCAAGGGAGCGGGGACCCTTTAAGGGCTATGAGTTAACAGTGACTTGTTTGTTCATTCACACCCCAGTGCTTTAAGAACTGCCCTTCTTGATGGTGGTGGTGGCGGGGGTTGGGGGGGCTGGGGGGGGGTGGCGTGTGGGGGGGAGGACAGGTCCTTCCTAAACTGGTTGAGCTGAGCTGATTTTGTTTGTTGGTTTATCCTGGTTGCCCCGGAACTCACTCTCTAGATCAGGCTGGCCTTGAACTCAGGGAAAGGTGTGCGCCACCACACCGAACATGACTTTATTTTATTGTCTTGAAACCTGTAGCCCGGGATGGGCTTGACGACTAATCCTTTCAAGGGCTGGGGTTACACTGTGCACCACTCTGCCCGGTTTTATGCAGTGTTAGTGAGAACTCTACCAACCGAGTCAATCCCTGGCTCCTCCCGACCTGGTTTAGGTGGGAATGGGAGGAAGACTCCTTACCCGCTGCTGAGAATTCAGGGGGAAGACCTGGACCTTTCCCCTTGGCCAGGGGATCTGCTTCAAGGCTGGTGTGCTGGTAGCAGGGCAGCAGGTCTTCGGCTTTCCTTCAAGCCAGCTAGAGGGTGAGCCCTTAGGGTCCTGCAGGCTGCCCAGCAGCCATACCTGTCACTGGCAGGAAGTAGGTAGCTTGGCCTGAGGTTTTTGCTACAAGATCTGCCCAACCAGCTTTTCTGAGGCATGCAAAGACCTGGGTGGAGCTGAGGTCCTGGTTTCAACTCCTTTATGGATCTCCCCTGCAGAAACGATGCCTTCTCCAGAAAGATGAGTTCTAGGAGTGAAGACTTCAACTCCCATATTCCCCTTGTTCCAGAATGACCGGTTCTAAGGTTCGAGCTCTGGTATCCCACTGCCACTCCTCCCCCAGGAGGAGTTCTGAAGTGGTCAGGCCAGTGGGAAGATCTCCTGAAGTTACAGGAGGAGGGGTTGGGGAGAGCAGAGGAAAACAAGAGGGCGTGCTCAGCACCCTACCCTGAGCTACATCCCCTCGTCATGGCTGCTCTGGGCACTCCAGGCTTTCCAGTCACGGCCTGGGGTAGTTCTCCGGGATAGCTCTACCCACCCCTCTGCCCTTTCATCAGCAGCCCGTGCTGCAGCTGCCCTTTGACTCAGATGTCTCCACTACACTCAAGCTTCGGGAATGCACATCACTTGAGGAAAGTCAGTCAGTCACCTGCTACTCAGTAACTGTGGACCGACTGAGCGTGTGAGTGGAGAAAGGGTGTTGGGAAACGAGTTATGAGAAACCCAGCTGAGAGACGTGCAAGGTCGTGCAGATGGCACGTGACGGCAGCGTGCACTCCAGCTTGAATTCCGGCTACTTCCACAAAGAGAGGAACACCGATTGAGATAGGTGCTTCGTTAGAGGCACGCTTCCAGGGTTAGGAAGGTAACTCGATCAGGAAAGCATTCGGTGTGAAAGGATGGGGACCTGAGTTTGAGCCTCAGAACCTATGCATGGTGGCATGAACATACAAGAGGGAAGGCTCTGGGGTGTGCTAGTCAGCCAGCCTAGTTGAACGTGTAAGCCCCAGCCCAATGTTTCCAAAAGACAAGATGGAAGGCACCCGAGGAGCAACATTTAAGCTTCATCTGTAGACTCCAACCTCCATGTACACATGTACCCTATGCACAAGTATGTATACACATGGTCACCCTCCCTTAACTCTACATGGCCATGGGAGAGCGGCAGTTAGGCAGACCAAGAGGGGAGAATGGGTTCAAGAACTCACAGATCCCTGGACAGCTCTATTTATACGCAGTGTGATTCCACAAAGAACTAGGGGTGTCTATGTCTTAGTTAAGGTTTTACTGCTGTGAACAGACACCATGACCAAGGCAAGTCTTATAAAAGACAACCTTACAGGCTGGCTTACAGGTTCAGAGGTTCAGTCCCTTATCATCAAGGTAGGAACAGGGAACCATCCAGACAGTCATGGTTGGTGCAGGAGGAGCTGAGAGTTCTGCACCTTCATCTGAAGGCTGCTAGTGGAAGACTGACTTCCAGGCAGCTGGCATGAGGGTCCTAAGACCACACCACAGTGACACACCTACTCCAACAGGGCCACACCTTCTAATAGTGCCACTCCCTGGGCCAAGAACATACACAATGACAGTCCACCATCCCAGAACTCTGGAGTTCTAGTCCCGCATGGATCAAACAGCTTGTCTTGTGTAGAAACTGCCTCTGCCTGCTCAAGGTTCCTTCTCAGTACCATCTGGGCAGGGTGGATCCCAGCAATTCATTCCTGGCTGGTTAGCAGGATCTGTTGATGGTGGGCAGAATTGTAGCAATCGGGTTCTGGCTGTGCCGGGAGGTAGGTGCTGAACAGGTTTAACAGTTTTTGGGAAGGTCAGAGCACCTGGGTTTTCCCTTCCTGTGAACCACCCTGATTAAGAAAAATCTTTCCAGCAGTTCCTAGTTCATCAAAAGGAAGCTGCTATGATCTCTGATGATGGCTACCAGGGTTCAACGCCAGGATTTCCCAATCTAACACTTCCCGCTTCTGTGAAAGAGACAGAGAAGTGTCTGGTGTTCTGAAGGATCCCAGGAGTGCAGTCTGGACAACTAACAGCTACTAGCTCTCAATTTCTTTGGTCCAACAGACAAGAAATAAAGCCAAGTGAAAAGGAAGCCATTTTAAAATGCCCCCTTCCCGCTCTTCCCTCTTTCTTTTTACTTACAGATATAAACAATAAAAGGTTGTAGGCTCTCCTCTCCCTCCTCCCTTGCAAATGTTTCAGTGTTTCAGTGGACTGAGTGCCTGAGAGACCCTTCCCTGAGAGTTATCCAATTTATAATTAAGACCCGTAGGCTACTGTACACATCTATGTTAGGATCTCTTCAAAATCGGCACTGGATTGCAACACACTGCTGGATACTTTACTCCAAGTGCATTTCTCTCTTTCTCTTTTTTTTTCCCAAACAGGATCTTGTAACACAGCACTGATTGAGCCTGTGCTATGTAGTTCAAGTTGGCTTTAAACCCACAGCAATCCTCCTGCATCAGCCTCCTACGTTCCGGTATTATAATGTGTGCCCTCAAGCCTGGTGTTCGGTAGCTTTTATCTGTTTCGCCTTGGCTGTCCATCAGACACTGCATGAGGCAGCGATAGAAGTGCGTTTTCTTGAGGCAAGAGGTAAACAAGGAAGAAATTGGTTCACAACTTACAGGGCAGTCAGTCCAAGGACAACAGGCCCAGGGACAAATGTAAAACAAGCAGGCAGGGCTGGGGAAAGGTTGGCATCATTGCAAAAGTGGCCAGCTATAGGCTCTGTGAGGGACTGAGAAGATATTAACAACTGTATGCGTGTGTTGTGTGTGTGTGTGTGTGTGTGTGTGTGGTATACCAGTGCAGAAGGGGCTGAAGTAGCAGCCAAAGAATATTATTCTGCCATAAAAAAGGACAGACTACTGGTTTAAGGAGTTGATTCGTTTGAGATAATGAAGTGCAAACTGAGAGAGTAGGAGGACCCAAGTTCAGACCCCCAGCACCTATATTAAAAGTGGGGGTGGGGAGGAGGGCAAGACGGAAGGAGAAAGAATGAATGAATGCGTGCTAGTAATGTAGCTCATCGGCTCACGCTAGCCTATGTGCCTAGCTAGCATGGAGAAAGCCCAAGGTCTAAATGCACTGTACTGGAAAAATACACCTCGATAAAGTTAATTGCATAAAACCAGCCAGCAGCTCAAGTATAAAAGAGAGGCCCCTTTATTCTCAGCAGGACCTCTTTCCCATAAGCACCTTCCCTGGTTGTTGTGGGAAGCCCCTTCTCTCGTTTACTGGTGGGAATTTATGGGAGACAACTCACCTTCCCCAGCCCTTGAGCAACCACGGGTGCTTTGCGACTCTCTGCATCTCAGACCTTTCACTCTGCTGGTGAGAGACCTGGCCAGTGACCAGGTTTCTTTTTTAATGAGTTTCCAAATGTCAACCATAAACTCAATTATGTGATTAGGTACACACAGGTGCACAGGAAACTTGCTCAGCTGTGACTCCTCTGACTGCTGTCTAAGGTGGGGTTGGTGTTTGGTTTCCATCCAAACTCAAGACCTATGGAGCTCCGAGTCCGGGGCCCTCCTGGTGCTTGGCCCTCTCATTAAACGGCCAGAATAGAAAAAGCCATGACAACCAGCCTGGGTACACGCAGCAGGCACAGGGACATATAGACTAATAAAATGTCATTATGCAACTTCCAGATGGATCGAAGGGATTGCTTGAAAAGTTTAGGCACCAGAAGCACCTGTTGGATGTGCTGGAGAAGATAATCAGGCTGTTCAGTATCAGTTTCACTTGTCGTAGGTTTTGGTCTGCAGTGCCCCTGGCCACTGGATGTTAGAACTAAGGATAAGGTAAAACAGAGGTCTTGAGTGTGACTTCAAGACGAGCAGTCCTACATATGGGCCTTGAGATTTGACCACCAGGTAGGAGAGGCCACAAGCAGGGGCCAAGCGCTGGATAGAAAGGTCAGCAAGCAGGCTCAACAGGGTGACATGAGCCCTGGTTCTGACGCGGCGGCCTAATTATTACCTATTTAGCGACCCTTCTCCTTCTGAAATATGTTCTGGGATTGGATGCTTCCCCGAAGACAAACGTTGGCAACCATCTAGTGAGTCAAACTCATAGATTCGGGAAGCAGAAAGATGACTGCCAGAGGCTGTGGGGCTGGGGTTGGGGGGTGGGGAACGGGGCACTGCTACTGCAGTTAACGTTCCTGATCTGTGTTATAGAAAGCATTCTGAAGATGGGTTGCACCACACGGCCGAACACACGCAACCCTTCTGAGCTGTGCAGTGAAAGCTGTAACACTTGTGTTCTATGAACTGTTAGAATTTCAGAAACCAGGCTGGAGAGATGGCTCAGTGGTTAAGAACACCGACTGCTCTTCCTGAGGTCCTGAGTTCAAATCCCAGCAACCACATGGTGGCTCACAGCCATCTGTAGTGAGATCTGATGCCCTCTTCTGGTGTGTCTGAAGGCAGCTACAGTGTACTCATGTACAATAAATAAAATCTAAAAAAAAAAAAAAAGAATTTTGGAAACCTTACTGGCTAGAATGATGGCCCCATCAATGCAGTGCTTGTCTTGAAAACACCAGGACCTGAGTTCAATCCCCAGCACCCACACAAAATGCCAGGCGTGGTAGTGCACACTTGAAATCTTAGGTCTGGGGAGATAGAGGCAGGGGGATGTCTGGGGTTTACTGGTTAGCCAGTCTTACCTAACTGGTGAGCTTTGGGCCAATAAGAGAATCTATCTCCAAGGGGGTGGCCAAGGTTTTCTCCAGCCTCTGTATGCACACGAAGCCTTATGGGTAGGTGATCCTCAAGTCCTTTACTCAGTGTGCAGTGTACCGTGTTCAGGAAGGAGGACATCATTACAGGGTGGGTCTTGGGGAGAGACAAGCTGTGAGCACTCTGCTTCCCACAGACAGCAGGTGGAAAGGCCCATCTGCCCACACAAACCTAGAGGGTTAGGGCTTATGACAATCGCCTGGAGGGACAGCTTGGAGGGCACCCTCAGAAATCTGGTGCCATAGGGGAGAGGCAGAATTCAGCAGGGAAGAGACTGCATGCTAAGACTGAAGGAGCCACCATACGTTGGATCTGTATGTTTTAAAATTTCAATGTATTTATTTATTTTCTATTTATGCGTGTGTGTGTGTGTGAGAGAGAGAGAGAGAGAGAGAAAGAGAGAGAGAGAGAGAGAGAGAGAGAGAGAGAGAGAGAGAGAGAGATATGCGTTTGTGTGAAAGTCAAAGGAACATTTTCAAGAGTTGGTGCCTCTTGTGTACTGTGTGAGTCTTGGGAATTGGTTGGGAGCACCTTTATCTATTAAACCACCTCACCCCCCTTTATATTTTGGATATTGAATGTTCCTCCAATGGCCCATGTGTTAAAGGCTTGGTCACCAGGGTGATGCCATTGGGAAGCTGGCTTAAGACCCTTAGGAGGGGAACACATTAGGTCACTGGGGGAAGCCCCTGAAGAGGACTCTGGGACTCTGGCCCCTTCTTTCCCTCTCCTTTGTTTCTCGTTGATGAGGTTAGTGGTTTCGCTTTGCCATGCACTTTCAGCAGTGGTTTACATCTTGCAACAGGCCTCAAAGCAAATGTGCTGGGGGTGGGGTGGGGTGGCTGGAGAGGTGGCTCAGCGGTTAAGAGCACTGACTGCTCTTCCAGAGGTCCTGAGTTCAATTCCTACCAACCACATGGTGGCTCACAAGCATCTGTAATGGGATCTGATGTCCTCCTCTGGTGTGTCTGAAGACAACAACAGTGTACTCACATATATGAAATAAATAAATCTTAAAAAAAAAAAAAAGGAAAAAAGAGAGAAAATGCCAACTGATCATGGTCTAGAACCTCTAAAGCTATGAGCCCAGTCTTTGTTAAAGGATTGTATAAAGCCCTTCGTCTTTGTAAGTTGATAATCATCTTTGTGACAGCACCCAGAAGCTGACTAACACGGAATCTTTTGGGACTGAACACGATAATTTCTTTTTTAGAATAATCTCTGTTTCACTTTGGTTTGCGTGCGTGTCTGTGTATGCACACATCCGTGTGGGTACGTGGGGGGGCCAGCAGAAGGTGTCAGATCTCCTAGTGCTAAAGTTACAGGTGGTTTGTGAGCCACCCTGACACAGGTTCTGAGAACTGAACTTTGATACTGGGCAAGAGCAGCAAGCGCCCTTAACCCCTGAAGCATCTCCCCAGACCCACTGCTATCTCAATAGAAGCTGGTTTAGCTGCTTAAAGTGGCCATGGGACTTTGCTTATGTGGGAATTACCAGAGGAGCCAAGAGACCGCCTGTGGCTTTATCAAGGGGGCGAGGAGAGACACATAAAGAAACGGGGTGAGATAAAAGAGCTGTGTCCTAATGGGTTAGATGTTCTTCTTAGTCCATGAGAAGTCACTGGTTTCGGGAGCCAGAAAAACAAAGTCAGTTCAGAAGTGACCACCACTGTTTTGTGGTTCTTCTGGCACGGGTGGGACTACTGTGTACTCCCCTGCAGCGATCTGGGCTCCAGCTATAGCATTTGGCTTTGATTTGCTTCCTTCCAATTGCATCCAGGGTCAACGGGGCTTCCAGGGTAGTGGGGAATCTGTCTGCAGAGTTCTTCAGGAACTTGTCCGTGTCGAGGGCACTGCTCTGTTGTCTGGCTGGGTGTTTATTCGAGTGTTATAAATACCCGATGTCCTGTTTGACCCCTTCTGTCCACACCATCAACGTGGCTATTTATATGATCTTTCTCAGTGTTGCTACATGAACTGTAGGGCCAGGGAGGACAAGATGTCTAGGAGACTAGGCTTTGGGACAGGAAGTGTATGGACCCAGGGAGGCCACATGCCACAACAGACACACCAGATAGGGACTGACTGTCTAATCAGATGTGGCTTGGGCACTGGTTCATGTGGAGAACAGTTAAAGATAGACATGGGGTTATCTATCTAGAAATAGGTGTTTCGGTCTAGGGAGATAGATCAGTTGCTAATGTGCTTTCCTTGCATGTATGAGGACCTGAATTTGATCCCCAGAACCCATATGGGGGAAAGGAAAGCATGGTGTAGTAGTGTAGTATGTTTTCATTTCAGCACTGTGGAAGCAAAGCAGGCAGGCTTGCTGGATGGCCAGTTTAGCTTCCATGGGGAACTCTAGGGCAGTGAGGGACTTTGTCTCAAAAGGGGAAGGTTAAGTGTCTGAGGAATGACACTGGAGGTTGTCCTCTGGCACATGTGCGTGTGTGTGCTCGTGCATACGCAAACACACACAAATATGCTCACACACTCTCACACACACATATCTGGAGCCAGGTATAGTAGCACAAGCTTGTAGTCACAGCCACGTGGGAGGGTGAGCCTGGATGATTTAGAGTTTGAGGCTAGCCTGGCCTACACTGTGAGTTCAAATCCAGCCTTGGTTCTCTAGTGAGCTGTTACCTCAAAACAAACACATGAAACTGACGTATCCGCCTGTGTGAGACAATGTTGAATTTTCCCTGCTGAAAGATAAATGAGAATTTCCTCAAAGGTGACAGGCCGATAGGAACTCGAGCTTCCCAGAAAAGAGCACGATTGAGCTGGTGCCCTGGGCATGCTCAGAACGGTCTCCCTGTAACCTGTGGGAACAGAGGGACCCTGGATTCCCAGACTCAATAACCAAGGAAGAAATGGCCTCTCAACAAAGGGGCACTGTTTGTGCTTCCTTTTGTCTCTCATGTTCAGTATAAAAGACGCTGTAATGATATTTGCTATGCCAAGGGCAGGAGCACCCTCATCTTGACAATGGGAGAGTCTTGGAGAAGTAAGCTTACTCAAGGCGGAGAAAACTAGGTTATATCCACCCTCTCTGTGCCTTTCAGTCACTTCATCACAGAGAGATGCCGAGAGGTTCAATGTGTCACAGCTCCCCACCCCCACACCAGAGGTGAACAAATTCCCATCATTCACCTTGGCCCTGAGTGGACACGAAGGTTACTGATTTAAAAAGAACTTGTGTGTGGGGAGGGCTGATGGGGGGGCGGGTGGCCTGCCAGACAAGTGCATGACTGCTGAGCTACATACATTACAGCCCTTGTTTGGGGCAGGGTCTTGCTCTGTAGCCCAAGCTGGCCCGAAACTCCACATTTCATCTTCCCAAGTGCTGGGGTTCCTGGAGTCTTTCTGGTAAGGTGTATCCGTCCCCCTAGTCTGTCTCCCCGGCTTTAAGACTGTCTGTCCTTGCTGATCCATTGCAAGGACCTGTCCCCCCCACAGGCACTGAACCTTTGCAGGCCCACTCATCTAGCATTCCGATCTAAGGGAGTGATAAGAGGAGGCTCTTTGATCCTGGACCATGAAGGAGCAAAGGCTGCAAAATGCGGAGAATGCTAAACACATTAACCAGAGCTTCCCCTGCTCTGTACAGAGAGAGGGTGGTGTGGTTTCCAGGGAGAACAAGCAAGCGGGGCTGGAGGAGGCAAGGCACCCCGCCAGGGCCAGGCAAAGTCAGAGGCCTCTGCAGCCAGCAAATGAGTCAAAGGTGCCCAGACAGAAGCTGGACCAAGTCAGCAAGGAGCAGCTTCCTTATCACTCTGAGTGAGTGACTGAGTCATACTGCCGGCAGTCGGCTCACAGCTAATGGAATATTTCCTGTAAATATTATTTTCCCTTCCTGTCTCATCATCTAATAGAATTAAAAAAAAAAAAAAACTTTACTCATCTTGTGGGGGGAGGTGACAAGAATCCATCAAATACCGGAGCCAGCTTCCCTGTCTTTGAAAGACTCTCAGGACTCGGGAAGCCACACTGGCTGCTCAGAGGCTGCTCAGTCACTTTGATTCCTTCTCCTAATGCCTCAGAAGGGACCCAGGAGTGTTCCTAATTGTGCATCTAAGCTTACATAAAAGCCCCCCTAAGTGCACATCAAATAAATAAGTAAACGCTGCCTACTGACGCCGTAACAAGGCCTGACTGGACAGTCCTTCCCACAGAAAAGCTTCCATTCGGTACACACCCGCGAGGAATAGAATTGCTCAAGTGCTGGCTTATGGCTAATGAACGCTACCTCTGTAGGGAGGTGTTTGTGAGTCTCCTCTTTCATACTGGGCTGTCTGAAAGCCCCACCGAGTTAGCATTTTCTGTTTTCTTCATATCTCGGCTTCGGACAACCAGAGGGTCAGTCTGTGCACAGGTCTGGCGGTTGCGAAACAGAAGGATTTCACACAAATCCTGACGCTGGTAACAGAGTAGAGCGTTAGCCACAACTAACCCACACCTCTGCGACTGGGCCTGCTCAGAGGGGGCTGATGGTCACGGAGATTAGAGCAGCTGTTACTCACTCAGGCTTTGATCTAAGGAATGTGGGGACCTCTTCTTTATAGCTCCTTGTGAGGCAGACCTATTTATGCCCTCCCCCTCAAGACCTTGATCCTGTCAGCTGAATCAATAAGGACCACTCAAATATATGAGATTTACTTTTTCATTCACATGCTTCAGAAAAGAAAGGAAAAAAAAAAACTCTTGTTTTTAGGACTAGCATTACTGGAGGAGTGCCGAGATAGCCAGTCGCTGCTGCTGGGCGGTTTTTAGGTTTTGACGTGTGTGAAAGTCTCAGTAGTTGACCACAAATACAAACTAAGAGGTAGACTGAGATAGACCCCCCCAAGGGCCAAACATCCACCGGGCACCATTTCATTAATCCCGAGGTCAAGAGCAACCTAGTCAGTGATTTATTTCTACACAAATGTTAAAGGTGGTTAGCACTTGGGATGGGGCAGGAGGCCATAACCTAGGGAGAGGCAGGATGTTTCTTCTTTGGCCACCATGGTCCTCTCATTCATTTTCAATGCTAAACCAAGACAGATGTGTATACATGTGTATGTGAGTGTGTCATTCCCTCCTCCGATTCTACGTTATGCATAAAGGTTGCCAGGACGACTGCCCATCGGCAAGAGTGATAATAGCTGAGGGATGTTTCCGTATGGCTGTGGTATGTGATGATTGACAGGAGCTGAAGTCTGCGAGGCAGGTGGAGGGTACAAGTGAAAACCTCCGGAGCAGTGTTTCCTGAGAGTGTGCTGAGGGCATCTGCAAGCTCACACGACATGTTACAATGTATTCTCAGCATCTTTTCAAAGTTCTGTCTCATCTATAAGACCTGTGCAAACAAGCAAGGAGCGTCAGTGGAGGATGAACTCCTGCAGCAGATTTCACTTGGTTATTAAATCCCGCTTGCTGCTATTTTAGGGCACTTGGGGGTCAAGTCTTTGGTGCCTGGCATCTGTGCTGGGTGACTTTTGTCACCTTAACACAAGCTAGGGCCATCTGGGAAGATGATGGAACTTTAAATGAGAAAGCACCTCTATCAGATTGCCCATTGGCAAGATTGTAGGAAGTCTTCAGACTGGGCCCTTCCCGTGGGCTGTTCCACTCCTGGGTCCTGGGGTGTAGAAGAAGGAACGCTGAGTAAGCAGCTTTCACCCACGGCCTCTGCTTCAGTTCCTGCCACCAGGTTCCTGCGCTGACTTCTTTTCATTTGGAACTTCTAATTTTTTCTGAACACGCTCAAAAGACAAAAAATAAGTCCCTATGTGTCTTTTTGTTTCTGACAAAACATGCTGGGGTGTGTGCATGGGGGTGGGGGAAAAGAAATCTGTTTTTGTTTTGCTTTAAATTGAAATTTTGTTTGCTGTGTTTTGGTTTTTTGCTTGCTTGTTTATGTTTTTGTTTTTTGTTTGCTCATTGTTTGAAGTTTGTTGTTGTTGTTGTTGTTGTTGTTGTTGTTTTGAGACAGGATCTTGATATGTGGCCCAGGATGAGAGTATTGGGGTCATAGGCCTGTGCCACAACACCTGACTTTTCAGAAACTTTTTGAAATGAAGTTCAGAGCTGTACTTAGGAAGAGAAGATTCTGCTTTTGTTGGAGCGATCCGGGCAGTGCATTACGGGTTGTGAACAGCAGGAAGCATAACTTTTTCTTCTACCCAGGCCTGGCGGCCCCCTCACTTTGCATTTCACTGTTCCAAGGCTGCTCAGAGTGGGACTCTGACGCAGGGTGGCTACTGAAACCAGCATGGCGAACCACATCTCACCCGGAGAACGAGAGCTACCGCCCTGTCTGATTTGAGATGGCCATTCTCTCTGGACTCTCGGGGACTTGGAGAGACATTTCTGATGAGCCTTGTGGGAAAACCTGTGTGGATGCTCAGAGGTAGCACAGTACAGGAGAGCCCTCAGCCCTTCAAAGAAAGGGAGTGCCCAGCATTGCCACTGTCTCAACCTGAAGGTTGGCATTCAGTACTATGGCGCCGTGTGACAGCTGCCGTAAGTGGGTCAGAGTGTCAGCGAGGGCTTCTGCTTGCTGCTGGCTGGGAAGAGTTGCCTGGGCAGGACAGGCAGTTCTTGCCCCAGAGGCCCCCAGGTACTTAGATCTTGGCACTGATCACCTCCTTGGCATCCCTGGAGGCTTTAGGTGTTGGAGATGAACTGGGTCCCAGTGCCAGAAGGGCGTGCTACCGCCTGGAGGCCATCCCTCGTGGAGCTCACTCACCATCCTGTGCTTGGGAACATTCCAGCTCTCACCCCTAGGGACGCAGCCACAGCCTGACCACCTTTTCCCGAGCCTGAGCTCAGAAAGCACAGATGGCGGTGATAGACCGTGGCTATCTCCAGACACCCTCGGATATCCTCACAATGCTTCCTACGTGCATAGTGGAGGGTCACAGAGACTGGGTGGACCCAGAGAGTTCCTGACGCATGATGGTCTGGAGGCACCAAGGAGGGACTTGGATCGCTTTATATGCAAACATACCGTGCCTTGCTAACTCCCGCAGGTGAGTGCACCTTTAGCCCGAGCTCCAAGGCTCGGAGCTGCTCAGAGCCTCGCCTATTTTTGTGATGCTAATGATGTCGAGTAAAAAGAAAAGGACTCTTCCCCTGTCTCCCCGGAAGGCAGGATTTCACAACTATGGCTCCCGGTTCACTCTTCAGTTTGGCCCTAGAGTCCCATTAACACCGTGGGTCACCCCAAAGCTGATGAAGAAGAGGTATCACTTGGCCTGAGGGGGGGTTGAAAGGATGGTTCCTAACTTCATATTCAGCATTTATTTCCCAAGGACCCCCAAATTGTACCTGAGCCCACACGATCAGCATCGGACTGATAGCCCAAGGATTTCTGTGAATGCCGGCGAGTTTTCTGGGATCCAGCTGTCTGTCTTTCCCTCTCCAATGTTGCTCTGTTGATAACTTTTGTTTTGTTTTGTTTAAGAAACCAAATCGGGTCTTACTAATAATGATTTATTGAGCCCATATTATGCGTCTCTGGTGTTTTACCTATATCGAGTGCTATGGTATTACTTTCGTTAGAATTACACTTAAGAGAAAGTAAGAAAAAAATCCACCTACACAGGGCTAAAGCGAACAGAATTCTCAGTGCCGAGAGCCACCAACAGAGCTGCCAGCAAGACTGAGGTCTACTTTGGGACTCCTTGATACTCCAGCTCCAACTGAATACCTAAGTGCCTGCTCGCTACCGTCCCTTGGGTGTCCCACTACCAATTTAATGAAGAAAGTGACTAAGGGCAGACACTAACTTCATAGAGTCCGACCAGACCTGATGTGTTTCTGTCCTAATCACAGATACTGAAGCTCGGGTAGCAGTCTGGGAGCCTGCAGTGGACCAATGGTGCATTCTCACCCCCAAAGCACTTTTCCACTGTATACTTTCTGTTTGCTCTGGTCTGGGGAAAGTGTGTCAATGAAGACAAAATTCAAACACGTCTCTGTTCCCAGTGACCTGACTTCCCTTTCTCTGGGGCAGATGACCCTAGTCTCTGTTCACTTGTATGATGCCAGAAAGGTAGTTGTCAAGTTTTCAAAACCTTTCCTTACTCTATTTTTTTCATATCTCCTTGACCTATGACCTTGAGCTCTTATGACCTATGACCTTATTCCAAAAACCACCAGGGAGAACTCAGATTGCCCTCAGGATTCAAGAGAGATTCCTTTATTTTGCCTAAACAGGTAGCCTCCCAAGAAAAGGAACATACCCAATGGGCCCCCAGAGCCTGTTCACCCATCTACTCTTGGAGAACGGAGCCAAACACCATACCTTAGATAATTATAACACCTTAGGTTTCCTTAGAGACAGGCAGAGAAAAATATTTACCCAGGAAACTTGGATAGGATTACAGCGGAGTAATTTATATATATATGCACACTAGCATGGTGAGCCCTTAGGCTGCGCAATGTTAACTCACATCTACCCTCTTTCTCTCTCAAAAGAGAACCCTTGGACTCACAGAGAAGGGGCCCTTACCTTCCTTGGCTTCACTTTATCATGGTAGTCATACTGGAAAATTCCTTTGTAGCTCAGTCCCAGCCACCACGGTATCCCCTGCTTGTCCTAGGATGTCAAAAGGAATATAGGTCAACACAGGGCTGGAGAAGGCAAACGCAGAACAAGAAGGGATTTCCTAGCTCAGCTGATGGCAAGGGAAAAGGCAGTGTCTCTGGGGTAGAAGGGACCCACCTCTACTTTATATCTTAATAGGTGTGGATGCTGGCTCAGTTGCGTGAGGAGGGCAGGGACCAAACCTGAGCGTGCCAGTTGGTTCCATTTCTAAGCAGCATCACAGCTAGGACACCTGCATCCCTAATTTGTTTATTTACTTCTTTGGTATAAGCACGTGGACCTGTTTGTGTGCGTACAGGCGTATACGCACATGCATGGACTTACATGTGGAGACACTGACACTGGCGGCTAGCACTGGTTGCTTTGAGAGCCCCAGCCGCCTCCCCCTCCCCCCCGTTTCTGCCTCACCAGCACTGGACATTTGACTTGGGTGCTGTGGACCTGAACTCAGGTCCTTAGGATTAGCCAGCACTTTACCAACGAAGCCTCACCTCCCCACCCTCCATCTCTACCTCTTAAAGAGGAAATCATGAAGATTAAAGAAAAAGGAAATAAAACTTGAAAACAAAAGATTATTTGAAGTTCCAGGAACGTGTCATTTTTTTTTTTTAAACAATCTTTTTGTGTGTCAGGGAGGATTGAATCTGTGGCTTCGCACAGATCAAATACAAACTCTATCGCTGAGCTACCCTATTCCATTTAAAAATAGTTATTTTTAAAATTAATTAATTTATTTGAAACACTGAGGATTACTCTCAGAGCCTTTTGCATATATATATATGTATATATATATATATATATATATAGAGAGAGAGAGAGAGAGAGAGATAGGTAGATGGATAGGTGAGTGGATAAATGCTTGATAGATAGATAGATAGATAGATAGATAGATAGATAGACAGATAGACAGACAAAGTTGATAGACAGACAGATAGATGTATATGTGGCACAAGGGATTCTGAGCCCCCTTCTTTACTGTACTTCATTCTGGGGTCAGTGGCACAACATTACTTAGGGGCTGGCTTTGAGGGGATTCACATTCCTAGGTGTCAGGTCACCCTGCTCTTGACCCTGTAACTTAGGCTTGCGAAAAGCAGTCATCTTTGTCTATCGTGTGGGAAAGAGATCTAAGCGCGGATGGAACGGAGAGGCGAATTTAGAATGAAGCTGATGTCACACTGCAGGGGACATTGCCACATTCAAGAAAACAGTCTGGGGCTCTGCCTCCTCCTTGGAAAGCAGACTGCCTGGCATCGGACCTCCAAGAGAGACACAACATTCCCCCACAAAGTGTTTGGTTTCTAGTTCCTTGTATTTGGTGGAACTTTGCTAGTGAGAGGCCCCGAAGCCCTGATTTCCCAGGATCCCTCGGAGACTGAAAGGAAGGAAGGGATAAGATATTGTTGGGTTACTCCATCAAGTGGTAATACCCTAGGGATAAAACTCAGTTGCTCAATTTCCCCTGGCAAGCCATCTTTCTGACCAAGCCAACTACCGTCAACTCCAATTCCCCTCAAAATCTTCAGGTTGAAAAATGAGGCTCTTCTGTTTGCTTGCTTTTTCGGGACAGGGTGGACAGGCTTCGGCAAACGAGTTCACTCACCTTCACTGCATAATAGTGGACACCGTAGGTTGGGAGAGACTCCACAATACTCATGTAGCTGCAGAGACAGTGCACAGGAACAACACACAGAAGGGTTAGTGAGCAGAAATGGTATCATTCATATATACGTGTGTGTGTGTGTGTGTGTGTGTGTGTGTGTGTGTTCTTTTGCTGTGGGCTTTGAGGTTCTGAAGTGGATACTAACTTGGAGTTTAGGATACACTTCCTTCTTCCTACTAACACTCAAACATAGTCTTGTGTGTTCGTTGTGTGTATGTGCGTATGTGTCTATGGGTTTGTGTGTCTGCATACATAAGTGCACATACGTGTAAGCTGATGTTGGATGCCTTCCTTCGTCACTCTCCACAGGGTGTCAGTGACATGGAGCTCACTGATCGAGCTAGGCTGACTATCTAGTGAGGACCCGCTTGTCTCTGCCTTCCTGGTGTTGGCATTAACTAGTACCATTATACAACGCACATTGCCATGCCTGGTTTTTCATGAGGGTTCTGGGGAGCTGAATCAGGGGTCCTTCTGCTTACAGCGTGAGCACTTTACTGACTGGGCTGTGTCCCTTCCTCCCAAACACGGTCTTAGCGAGCACTCAGAAGGGCCACTTACTTCACAATCGCTTGTCCCCTCGTCTGGCCATTCAGTTTCTTGTAGTACTCAATGACTCTGTCTTCACTAGAATCAGAGGAAAGGATTCTGGCATTAGAGGTGAGCGTCCCACCCACACGTAGCACTAAGACATTGTGATGCCCATCCCCCCACCCCCCGGAACCTTGGAGAATAATTCAGCAGCCGAGTGACATTTCTCAATGCTGCTCACGTGAAGTCTAAAAGACTCGGTGGGAGGTAGAAAAGCCTGTCTTCTCCTCAAAGGACTCAAGTTATCTTTATCTCAGACTGCTGGTCAGTTGGATAAGACTGGCATGCAGGTTTGGGGGTGCACAGGGGCATTCTTTGTAAGATACTGTGTTAAAATCACTTGGTGCCAGTCACAGGGGCCACCGTGGTTAAACTTACTCAGCTCTCCTTTCTGACACTCTTCATTTACACAGGGCCTGTCCCCACAGGGTCTGGGGCAGTACGGTAACATCGCTCCTACCCAATGCTCAGGGACAAACTTTTCTGAGTATTCAATGACTCGGGGCTTCCAAGAAGGAGAGAAAGTTCTGGAATTTGGGTCTGGTTAATAAGATTCCCAGGGAACAACACACGGGCTAATTGAATGAGTCGGCAGCACATTTATCTTTCTGAGGTTTTCCTTCTAAAATTAACCGGAGATTAGATGGCTCCTTGGTGACCACGGCTAGCCAGAATTTGCTTTGACAGGATAGCCTGTGGCTGGGGTAGTAGCACAGCCTTCCTGGGGATGTGACTGGTGCCCAGATAGGTGGGAACAATAGCAGCTCCCGCTATGGCCTCAGGGGTCACAGGGCCAGCCCACAGAAAGAAATAGGGACAGTCATTGGCCAAAGGCCTTGTGTCCGACCTATTAAGGACGACCCTAAAAGCTTCATCCTCCATACCCTCTCCATAACTTTGGCTTTGAACCCCACCGAATCAGTCATTTCTTCAGCCACCAGCAAGGGGTCTCTTAGTTTTCTGTAAGCATGCCATGGTGGGAAGCATGCGGGTTACAGGGTTTGCTCTCTTGAGACTTCCTTAGCTGATCTCGGGTGTCCACTATAAATTTAGGCAGAGCCCTCTCTTGCTTCTTTCTGTTTTCCTTCCTATCTTCTGGGGTGCCCCATTTTGTGAGTCCATGACCTATTGACGTCACACTTTCAACCACACAGGCGTGATTTTTTTTTTTTTTTTTTTTTGTGAGGTCAACTTCCAAATTTGTGGTCAAGCCAACCAATGGAGACTCAAGCCGACTTCTTTTCTAGCGCTGGGAGTGAGCATCCCTGAGGGTGGGGGTGGGAGACTGAGAGTCAACATGGTGTTGTAAATATAAGCAAGGCTTGGGAAACATCCACAACACGGAGTCCCAAACACTGACAGGCGGCTGTCCTTCTGGCCCGACCGCAAGGTCTCATGGGGCCTGACAGCTGCAGGTAGGGCTGCGGCCCCCAACCTCGTCCAGCTGCCTGCTGGCTGAAGCCATCTGGTGAGCCACAGTGGTGACCTCCTCTCGCCTCCGGTTTCTCCACTTCTCCCTCCACATTAAGCCAAACAGGGGCCTGTCATGTGGTGACACACTCAATGCCAGCTGGAGTCTCATCAAACATGTCCCGGCTCTGCTCCATCCTGTTCCCACCTGTCTCCTGAAACTGTGGAAGGGATGGGCGCTCCTCCGTCTGCAGACTGCGTCCCTAATAGGTCTGATCCTCTTAAAGACTGGACAGAATCACATCGGGAAACTCACACGTTACAGGGAATTGAACCCCAGCTGCCGTCTGTCGGGTATGATGTAATTATGTAACGCGCATTCAGCAGGGCAGAACGGCGCCTTCCCACTGGCCAGGTCTCGTTGGGAAGTTAGTTACGTTACCACTCCGCAGATAAGGGGGCGCAGAAACGCATGACTGGTGGAGGGGCAGTGGTGCTGATGCTGGTGTTGGGGTTCCCTATCTTAGACTTGTCAGACTACAGAGACAGAGTTCCAGTCATTGCATATACTGTAGAGGTGATTGGGGTGCCTGGTCATCTATAGCCAGGCTCATGATGGAGAATCCAGGCAAGCCCTAATGTTGCTGTGTTCTGTAGTCCTGGGTGTCTCACCTTAACCTGTTAAGATGCCTCCTTGTTAGGGACGTCATCACATAGTATGAAATCCATGCACAGGGGAAAGGAGGCTGGCCCCATGGCCCAGTATGCTTGTGAACCTCGTATGCTTTCCCGTTACACGGTGTGACTCATTTACTCAGTTAATTACAGTCTGAAGTAGCTTGGTGTGGTCACTCCCATTGTACACATGGAGAGAGGGGCTAGCTAGATATTATAGCCTCACAATTCGCAGACCTGTCTGGTACTATGACGGAACCCACGACTTGACCAGAATGTCACACAAAAGGGCTCCTGGTAGCCAGTCTTGCACAAAGGATGTTCACTGTATTTCTGAGTGCCAGTGAGAATGAAAAGCCAGAAAGAATGGGGATCTATATCCTTGGTTCAGGAACGACAAGGTCTACCTGAGACTGCGTGGCATGGAGGAGAAGGAAGAGGGGGTCATGGTCAACTGTGATGCTGAGTGGGGAAGCTGGGCAAGTGCGGAGAATCTCTGTGTACTAGCTTCTCCTTTCATGCTGTATCTATACAAACGGCGTCTTCCCTGCTAAGTCCCTGCTTCTTAAAAATTCACGGAAATAGGTTGAGAAATCAGAGAAAGCCACAAGCAGAGGTACAAGGCATCAGGGTGGGGACAGAGGAAAAGGCCACGGCTTCTTTTAGGGTCAGGATGGTCCATGCTACTAATGTGACACTGAGGGTGCCTGGCTTCTGTAACCTGCCATTCTCCCTGTGGTGCATTAGACCGCTGTCTGCGCATGCATGCATCTGGGTAAGGCCTTAGGGAAGGGCTGGCCTGGTCATGTACTAAGGGATGCTCTGGCTAGATGGCAGCTGTGGGCAAACTGTTCAGGTAGAGATATTCAAGTTGATGAAAGGCAGAAAGCAGAGCCAGAAGGGCTTTCTATATTGATAATTACATGAACAGAGACGATCTGGCGGAGACAATGTAACAATGGGCCAGAATGAGAGAAGGGGAGGGACGGGGGAACTCAGCACTGGGCGTGGGGGTTGGTTTAATAATGTTAGACAGTAAATGAAGACAGGACTGAGGGATGAATTAGGTCAAAGTTGATTCTGACTCCAGATGGTGGACCAGCATCATGGCTCTCGCATTCCCGAGTGTGCCAGTGTGCGTGTGAGAACTTGTAGCTTTCTGTCTCTTTAAATGAGACAATGTTTCACTATGTAGCCCAGGCTGGCCTTCCATTCACTGATATCACGCAGTTTGGTTTTGAATTGGGAGGGTCTTTATTTACAGTTATATTACCAAAGGAAGACTGAGGCTAAGCCAGGTCAGCGGTGAGCTGAGGTGTGGTGCGTACTGAAAGGGACGCACAGTTTGGAGTCCAGCTCTTCAGGAGTGGGGCTTCTCAGAGAAAGGTGTTTTCTGAGTATGGGTTTCATCTCACTGAAGAACTCTCTGCCTTATGACCTGACCTACCCCCTTGTAAGGCATCTTAAGTCTACTTAAATAAGGGAATGGTTAGTTTATTTACTGCTGGAAGTGTCTAGACAGGGTAGGATACGAGTTCACAGATTTTAGAATGCATTCATAAGTGTGTGGTGAGGCCTGTGTTGTGGTTTACTATGGAAAACTTCTTCAGTGCCTTTTGTCTTCCCTCTCCCCTCTCCTCCCCTCCCCTCTTGCCTTCTCCTCCCTTCCATTCCCTTCTCCTCTCCTCTTCTCTCCCCCTTTCCTCTCCTCTCTTTCCTCCCTTCTCTCCTGTCCTCACCCCTCCTTCCTTTCCCTTCCCCTGGTCCCTCCCCTCCCATTTCTTCTTCCCTCCCCTTCCCTCGCCTCTTCTTCCCTCCTCCTTTCCTGTACAGAGGGCCTCACACACACTAGGCAAACTTGCACCACCAAATTACATCTCAACCTCTAAAAAGAACTTTTTTTTCAAGGGCTCATGAAGTTGCTGGCTTTGAGTTCACTCTGTAGCTCGGGGAGGCCTTCAATTTACAACCCTCCTGCCTCAGCCCTCTGAGAATCTGGGGCTGTGGGTCTGTACCACCAGGCGTCCTGCCATGACCGTGACTTATGCTACGAGCAGCTGCACTGTTTTCTGAGAAGGCATCGGAAGAACCACCAGGGAACGGTTCCTGTCCTTGTGAGAGGTCTGAGGTCAGCACAGAAGTGCCCAGCAGGATTCCAACACCGTCCTCAGGAATGTGAGCCCCTGCTCCATCCAGGTGTAACCACAAATGCCTAAATCACCCCACGGAATTGGGCAATTCAGGGCTCTGCCGATGAGCTATGGCGTAAAGTGGCAAAGGAGGCTATAAATCAAGGAGATAGAAAACACCAGGGAGAAAACAAGGAACCTGCATCTTCTTGTTGTTGCCAAAGAAATGATGCCCTGGTTTCTCTAACCCCTCAGACCTCCCACGTTCCAGAGACAGCATTCTAATCTAGAACTTGCAATCCTCCTGCCTCAGCCTCCCAGAATCCTGGTATTATAGGTATAGACCACTACCCCTGACTCTGAAACCTCTTAGTTCTGAACACCTAAGTTGCCTGACATGGTGGGAAGGGCAGGAGGCCTCTGGTAGCCGAACCCTGTGTGCCCTTCTTGAGGAAGGGGAAACTTGTTCCTGGGCAGGTTCTGGAATGGAGGGTCTTACCAGTAGGCCAGGGAGGGGTGTTCCTTCAGGGCTTGGGTGGGAAGGGCTGGCAGCTTTTTCAGGTCACTTCTCACCACCTCATTGCTGAAAGAGAACGTCAAGAAACATCACTTCACCCTCCGAGAAATCTACTTCACAGCACCCGACCCACTGACAGCCCGACATCTGCTCCCTTATGTGGCTGTTGATGGAGACAAGGGGGGCTTTGTTTTTGTTTATGTGACACATGGGGAAGAACACAGGGCATGTGGAGCTGAGGGGTTTCTTTTTCCTGTGTAGAGCCGGGGATGCAGGCGTGGGAGAGCCTCAGAACCCCCGCCCTCACAGACACTGTTGCAGGCTCGGTTCTGAGCAGCACTGGGTATGAATAAAGGGATCCCATGGGGTGTGTCCCAGGAGAAGCTTCTAGGACCCCATAGCTGGGCTCACAGACTCAAAAAGGGCTCAACTCAGCTCATCTCTGGAGCACCTTCTGCCCCCCTAATTCACAGTGCAGAGAGTCTTGGCTTAGATTCACCCCATCCTGGATGTGTAACTACCGTTCCTTTGAACAAGCCTGCGGACTACGTAGCAAGTGGGAAGCAGATTATCTGGCACCATCAGGAGGATTGATACAGCTGGTTTGGAATCGGACTGTCAGCTCTCATAAATTCACAGATGCTCAGGGTAGGAAGATAGTTTAAACCTCCCTGTTTCAGTCAACCTTCTTCACATGCTTAACTCCTCTTTAGAGTCCCAAGCCTGATCAGCCTTTGGCACTTTAAACAATGACTCTGTCACCTACAAGGTTCTTACTCATTCCACCCAATCAGAGTCACAGAAGTAAAGTCACCAGGTCTCTTGATGTTTCAAGTTTAGTTTTCTTGTGCTGAGCTTTTCTTACGGCTACGCAACCACAGTCCATGGGTTATACACACCCGTGTTTAGTCACTTAGCAGTTCTACAGCCCTTTATGCTAGGGGGGATCCCTGTGGTGTCCATACCGACACTTGGTCTCCAGAGCTATCAACAATATACACTTGGCCGTGGTTCCAGTATCTAAATAGTTGTCTCCTGCAATGGGCCCACCCCCAAAGCCCCAGGCCTATAGTGGGGCTTGCCAGGGTTCATCTTGTGGAGACTTGCATTAGATACATAGCACTAACCTGGGTTGTTGGCAGCTTTCTGTGTTGTTCATGTAAAGCTAGGTAAGCACTGGCCACCAGGAGCCTGGACTATACCATATAAAAGCAACAGAAAGGAGATCGGCACATAAATAAGAAAGGAGGAAGGGGAGGAGGAAGAAGAGGGGGAAGGAGAGGGGGAAGAAGAGGGGGAGAGGAGGAAGAGGGAGAAGAAGAGGGGGAGGAGGAAGGGGGAGAGAGAGGAGAAACATAGAGGAATGGGACCGGGAGGCCACAGACACAGGTGTAGAGCTCCAGGGGTGACTGGAGAGCAGTCATCCTTAAACCTATGCTGTCAATGTAAGGATCCAAAAGGTCTTTGTATCAGGAGTAGAAACAACACTACCAGCAGTGACGTCAGCAGCTCCACTACCAATTGCAACTGGGGAAACTGTGTCACACTCCAAGTTTCTCTCCGTGGTGTCTAGGAATCATCTGGCTGTTTAGGAACATTACAGTTGTTGGCTGGTCCCAACTTTATTAAGAAATAAGGACAGGGATGTTTACATATTCATCTTGAAGCAGCCAGGGATTCTCAAGCGTTTGACTCCGTGTACCCAAGAGCTTGCACCATATAGTCTATGTAGTAAGGAAAGGGTTTGTCATCTACTGGTCATAAGGCAGCGCCCTCAGGGTTATAAAGAAAGCACCAGGGGAGAGAGAGGTGGGATCAGATGCAGTCCTTACCCCAAATGTGCTCACAGGTAGCTGAGGAGGAGGGGAGGGGAGGATGAAGGTGGGGGGACTGGAAGGAGAGGGGGCTGCTGATATTGGGATGTAAAGTGAATAAATGAATAAATAAATGGACAAAAAGGAAAATGAGAGGTGTTCATTCAAAGATAACTGGTAGCATGGGTAGAGAAAGTCATTATATTAACACAGTAAGGCAAGTATTTGGGGGAAATAAAGGCCTTTTTGGAGCTGGTGTAAAGACAGGGTTTGGGGATGACTCTGTGTAACAGAGGGTGCAGAGGTCATGTTTACTGTCAAAGCAGGTATGTAACCTGACTCGGAGAGCCCAATCACAGTGGCTGACATGTGAGGGGACAATGGGACAGGAAAGACGATTTGGAAACAGGATTTTGAGAACCTTCAGTGATAGCTTAGTCACACGCAAGGTCCTCCAAGAGACAATGGAAAGCCAACGGAGCTTTTCAAAGAGGGAAGCCCTTGGCGTTTAGGAAAATGAGGTTATCAACTACGGCTTAAAATTGCATGTCAGAGAGGCCTAACTTAAGCCGACATTTGGTTGACTAAACACCTGAGGATCCACTGTGGTACCTAGAAGGTCTTCTCTGTCCACTTAACTATAAATTTACCCAAGCACGGGAAGTTTGACTCCATGGCTGGTTAGTGCTGAGGGTGGGTCCTTAACCATCAGTCTTGCTAGGCACGGTTTTAGCTGCCGGGATATATTGTACGGAAAGTAGCCCATCTGACCCATCTGACTCTGTGGAGCTGAAACCAGAGTTCAGGCGCCTCCTCTCGTCACACCTAAAGTACATTCGGGGAAGGAACGGAAGGACACAGAGATCGTTTTACCTCCCAACCACAGCTTTGTTGGCAAATAAACATCCCTGATGACAGCCACAG
Source organism: Rattus rattus (assembly GCF_011064425.1). Classification (NCBI taxonomy): domain Eukaryota; kingdom Metazoa; phylum Chordata; class Mammalia; order Rodentia; family Muridae; genus Rattus; species Rattus rattus. The sequence continues at coordinate 10,883,097 of NC_046167.1, read as the reverse complement.
GCTGTATTTCCTTGCTGAGGCTTGCCCTGGATTCTCCTGCTCTCCTCCAGGGCAAGGTTACACAGAAAAGTATATGGAGAAGTCACCAGGGCATGAAGCCCATCCTGATCCATTATACTCTGGAAGGGATCCATGACTCCCGGGCCTCTCCAGAGGATGAGTATGGAGACAAATTCTGCTTTGCTGTTTGGAAACACCTGCAGTCACTCGGGGGTGTCCAGCCCTGTCAATCTGGCCAACACGTGCAGCTGAAAATCAGAAAGCCGTTCTAAAGTTCTACAGTGCCTCCTGCCTTGGTTAGTACGTGGGTGGGAGAAAGTCACCCCAATAGGACAGATGTCTGCTTCACCTTAAAACTCTACAAAGCTATAGCCCAGCACGTGCTAAAAGCTCCCAGCTTTCTCATCTAGGGGCTGCCATACCGAGGTTCCCCCAGAGTTCAGTATGCTTGCTATGCCATAGATTAAAACACACTGTTCATAGTCATAGTCTACGTTTAGAAACAAAAGGTGAAATTTTTTTCTTACGAACCAGTTGTCAAAAGAAATTCCCCAGTCTGATTTTTTAATATCAACTAGACTGTATTAAAAAGAAGCTTAGGTAGCTGCCATTGTTCCCAGTAGAGAAATGGTATTTCGATGCTTTGGTGGTTTTTCTTGGGAGGGTAGGTTGAGATGATGTGCTAGTGTTTGAGTGATCTACAGGAGAGAGTGAAAAGATTTCTAGCGATATGACTAATAGAAAACTTACCACATCAAAGGACAACATATTTATTACCACAACATATTTAGCCAAGGCACTGAGTTAAACAGGGACAAAGTTAAGCATCAGGAAGGGGTTGGTAAAACCTATCACGTGTTTTCCTTAAAAGAAAAGAAAAAATCTGGGGGATGGAGTGTTGGAGAAATGGCTCGGAGGTTAAGAGTTAAGGGTGAACACTTCCTCTGCAGAGGACCGGAGTGTGGGTCCCAGCACCCACAGCAGGTAGCTCCAGGGAATCCGATGCCCATTTCCAGCCTTCATGGGCACTGCGGTTAGGAGCACCCACACTAAAATAAAAACACCATCTTTTTCTTTTTAATCTAGGAAATAACATTATCAGGAAATTCCCCTTTGGTGGAATGAGATGTCCATACATTGGAGAAGCAGCTTGGGGGCTCTGGAGTAGGCTTAATGTGGAAGAACATCTCCGTGAAGACACTGTTTGAAAAACAAATCTAGTGTAGCATAAGAAAGTAGGCAGAAATTCAGAAATCGGGAGACTTCTATGCTAGCACCAAACTAAATCCTCTGTATGCGCTGGGCATATCATGAAGCTACAGCTCTCTGGGAAAAAGATGTGTTTCAGAAAAGTAGGAGTGTACGGTCCTTTACATATATTTCCAAAAAACAAACAAAAACAACAACAACAACAACAACAACAACAACAACAACAAAACCAACCCACAAGGCTCCAGGAAACAAATGCTTCCTGACCTACTTGGTGGCTAGCCCATCTTTTAACTCAAGGGTATGTTTTACTATCTCATCCACCCAGCATGAACATTTATTTTCCTGCTTCTTTCTTCTCCTCCTCCCTACACATCCTCCTCCTCTTCTTCCTCTTCCTCTTCTGTATGCTACCCCACCCCACGGAATCCAGTCTAATATAGTTTAGGTTGGCCTCAAACTCCCTATGTTACCAAGGTTTATCTTGAATTTACAAAACTTATTTATCTTCATCTTATATGTGTAGGTGGTTTGCCTGCATATGTCTGTATACCACATATGTGCCTGATGCCCGTGGAAGACAAGGTATTCGATCTCCTAGAGCTGGAGTTAGAGATAACCGTCTGTAACTGCCGTGTGGGTCCTGGAAATGGAACCTGGTTTCTCTGGGAGAGCGACTGCTCTTAACTGTGAAGCCATCTCTCCAGCTCCTGACCTTGAATTAAACCTTGACCTTCTTTCCTGGACCCCCAAACGCTGGCATTACAGACACACGCACCACCACTGTGTTTTCGTTCAGGGAGAATGATCCTTTGGTGTCAGTCCTGCCAGGCCAGGGTGTTTAATTCCCACCCAGGACCAGCACTTAAATCAATTATCTGAAATCTGAGAAATTCAAAATCGAGAGATTCAAGAAACAACTTTTTTCTTACTTCTTCCTTTCTCCACCTTACTTTGCTCTCTGGTGACGCAAGGCAACCCTGAGAATGTGCTAAATGAAAGATGGGAAAAGGCAACACAGTGTGTCCATTTCCTTCCCATTACCTACTGTGCCCAGACTGAGGGAAGTGGACAGGTTAGAAGATGCCACAGAGATCGTCCATGTGGGATTTATGTGAGATTTTTGTCATTGCTTTTGACATCTGCAGATCAAGGAAAACATCTGGGGACCCGAGGGTTATTTTCCTCCACAGGATTCTGGCTTTTGGATATATACCATGGGCTACCCCATAATGTTATTGACACATTCATGAGTTATCCGTCCTCTGTTTCTGATGCTGATCACCCAATCATATGAGTATTTATTTCTTTGTGTGTTTAATTTTCCTAGGTGTCAAGGAAATCCTTGTGAACCTCTCATTTGCTTATAAATGCATAAAATGCAAACCAAGTTAAGATTGCTTGGTCCTATGATTTCAGGCAAATAATTTCACTCAAACAGCGTGAGAGAAAGCAACTGATTCCTTCTCTCCAATGTCCGCCTTTGACTTGGGAATCTCAACTCTGAAAGAATTGGCACGATCATGGCCATGAACCTCTGTGCTCTGTCAGAGCTCACTCAAAATGTGGTTCCAAGATTAAATCCATATTTAACCAAAGAGAGAAGCTGTCACAACACAACGTTCCCTCCTTACTTTATATCTGAATGGTTCCCACAGGATTTGAATGGTATCGACTTGCAAAAATAAATCAATGTGTTTTTACGCTTTGAAATGTAAATCATACCTCCAACAGCTCAAATGGACTTCTCTGCACAAGGCAAAGCTTTTTGGAAACGTTTCTAACTTTTTTTGTGTGTGTGAACATTTCACTTCAGACTCTCAGATGCTGTTCCTTTTGAAAGCTTTCGCTGGCATGACAGAGTCCTGCTGCTTCTCAATTACTCATGGCTCTTCAGGTCATTTTGAAATCATGAGAAGACTCCATACATACCCTCTTTTCTTTTTCAATTCGTTGAGAGGTATGCTTCAAGTTTAACAGATGACATCCCCCTACCCCCCTGCCCAGTTGAGAAGTTGCCATGAGAGAGGTGAAATGTTTAAGTGTGACAGAACTGGCCAAGTTATGAAAGCTGTATCCTAAATGTGGACTATTCCTAACATAATGTCCGTTTTGTGGTTTTTTGGTTTTTGCTTCCCCCCCTCCCCCTCACTTCTTTTCTCGAGTCTGAGCAAATCCATTTCTCTCGCTAGAGGAGAGTGACAGCTATTTCCTCCTTTATGGCAATTCAGCGGTTGTAGGAGTCAGGCATGACAGTGCCTGTTTGTAATACTAGCGCTCAGGAGGCTGAGGCAGGCGCATCCTGAGTTTCCGGTCAGCTTGGGTTACAGAGTAAGACCCTGTAACAACTTCCCCTGCCCCTCACCTTAATATCCATTTGTATGAAAACAGACACCAAGTGGTCAAAAGACTTAATAAGGACTTCTAATAACTGAACTTGCTTAGTTAGATGTGAATCATTTGTGTAAACAGGAAGCTACGGCTTCAGGAATCTACGATCTTTGATTTGTACTTGCGGTGGCTTGAATGAGAAACGTCTCCCATGGATTCATTTTGTTGAATAATTGGTCCCCAGTTGATGGCACTGTTTTGGGGAGGGGGTGTGGGGTCTTTAGGAGGTACAGCCTTGCTGGAGGAAGTCCGTCACTGGGGGGGGCGGGCTTTATGGTGACCCACTTCCTGTTCCCTCTTTTTGCTTCCTTGTGTAGATGAAAATGTGAACGGTGTGCCTCCTGATCCTGTCGCCAAGCCATGCCTTTCTGCCAGGATGAACTCTGTCTCTCTGGAACCATAAGTCAAAATAAACTACTCTTTCTTAAGTTGATTTTGGTCACAGTATTTTATCATAGCAGTGGAAGAGTAACCAATGTAATAGTATTGTTCTAGCGTTATCCACACTTAATCCTGTCGCCTGGACAAGATAACCTTGTTATCATTTGAAAGGCAGCCTTTGTATATGGATGGAAATATCATGTTTTAAAGATTTTCACACACACACACACACACACACACACACACACACACACACACACACACACACAAGAGAACTTTCTTGTCTTTTCCAGGAACTTCTAAATTTCTTGCTCTGGCCCATGACTTGCATTCTCTGGCTTGACTAGAAGAACCTTCAAGCCTAGACTTTTCGGAGATCAGCAAGCCCATTTCAGTTTACACATTAACTGCCAATAACACTTTCAAAGGGGGGCAGACCAGATGTCAAACGTGGAAAGAACTGGGGAAAAGAGATCAAGAGAACATTACTTCTTGTTCGCCAGAGTCTCTTTCTCTCTAGCCCAGTGACCATGCAGTCCCACAGCTTATAGAAAATAAAATATTAAAAGGTCATTATGCTCTTTGCTTCTAATTGCTCCCCCAGGGACCTAAGAACACAAGGCCTCTGGAAGTTAATGGGAATGTTTCAGCTGAAACTCCTCTCTGAAAATCAGCCTCGTGCGTTAATGAAGGGCGGCTATTTGCCTCCGCCAGTTGAGAGATACATTGCTCCGTGTCTAAAAGCAGGATTTTCTTTTTGAAAGGAAATCCAAGTGGAACCCTACAGATGCTATCTCTGGGACCCAGTTAACGTTTTTCTTCCCAACCACTACCCATCCCCCATCAGCTCAGATTCTCTCACGCAGATGGGCATTTAATTGTGTGCAGATGTCGTGTTTTCAGTGCGCAGCCCCTAGCTGGGGAGTGCCATTTTGGATGCCTGGAAGCTTTGAGAGTGGGGTTTAGCTGAAGGAAGTTATCTACTGGGGGAGGGTTCTAGGAGGTAAATTATCCCAGGCCACTTCCTGTCTGTGTTCTGCTTCCTTTAAGACATGATGTTGACACTTCCTCCCACCACACAAGCCCACCACCATCATGTTCTGTACCTGAGGCCAAAACTACCATAGACTGAGCCCCTCTGAAAGTGTGAGTCCAGGTGAATCGGTCAACTCTTCAGTCGTTTGTATGAGGTATTTTGGTCAGAGTAGCACAAAAAAACCAAACAAACTAGTAAATATATAAGTTAACCTCCAGACAGCCAGTTAAAACCTCTCTTCTTTTCCTTGCTCAAACTGTTTTTCCGGAACGCTGATAGGGCTTCCTCTCTTTCCCTACCTCTGAAGGTGTGGCAGTTACTAAGTTGGGAGTCCACCAGATAAACAGAGTGTGGCTCAGAATCCTTTTCAGGTGGCTTACAGGTACTAGCACAGCTTAGGTTGCAAGAATTTGCTTTAGTGATTAATAGCAGTACCTCTAGTCTTCTGTAACAAAAGTGTTTCCAGGTCCCAAGGGCACTGGACAGCCAAGGGCAGCAGAGTTTCAGTGATTCCATTTTCATAAAGCTTGTTACCAAAACGTTCTATGGAATGTTTACCTTTACTTGTCCCAGATGACTCTCTCCCCACCCCCACGTAAAAATCACTTCCCTCTAATCAGATCACCAATAAAAACCAGCTAGTTTAAGGAAGCCACTCAAACAATTCTCAAACGGGGGTATATATTAGTGCACTTCGCTCTATATGGTTCTGATGGCCATTCCAAAGCGAGGGCACTTAGCTTTGCATTTATCAACATGTTATTCATTTATCAACCATGGAGAAAAGAGAGGGGATAGAATTGAGACGAGAGAGGAAAAGACAGCTTTATAGCTGCATGGCCTCTCTCATGCATGGGTCATGGGTCCTTTTGCCATATCGTCCTGATGGTCCTTTTTGTCAGAGTTGGTGTGGGTTTGGCAATAATGATTTACGGTGCTTCATCTTTGAAAAATGTTATCGATTATTATATCAGAACAATTTTTGTTATGAGATAGAGTACTATACTCTGTATGTATCCCTTGTTAGCCTGGAACTCTGTGTGGTGCAGGCAGACCTTACATACAAGGCAGGCAGTCCTTCAGGTTCAGCCTTCCCTGATGCTGGGGCTACAGGCATGTGTGCACTTCCGTGACCAGTGTGAAAATACTTATTTAAAAATTATTTAAATTAGATTTTAAAGTGGATCACATTTCCAGAAACTTCCAAGAACCAATTAAAGGTGATAATAAGATGATTTTCAGGATTAGTATAAAGAGATGGGTCAGTGGGAATTCTAGAATAACCATCCCTTATGATAGAATACCCCCAAACAAAAGTAAAGTCAAGGTATTGTCCCTAATAGCTTGGTTAGCGCAGTGCCGTGAGATCTTCTGTTAAGTCGGATTAGACTCTTACTTGGAAGTTTGGATTTTCTGTAGGTCGATTCAACAGGCGTTTGGTTTGTTTGTTTATTGGTTGGTTTTTTTAACAATGACTTAAGCAAGAAATGCATATTACTGTTCTACAGTAGCTCGAGGATTTTTTTTTTAAAAAGGTATTAAATAAAAGTGTCCCAAGAGGGGCACGGGAGGTAATGTAGTAATTAAACTGCTTGCTATATAAGGATGAGGGCTGAGTCCAGATCCTGGCACCCATGTAAGAAGTCAGGCATGGTGGTGTCTGCAGTCCCAGCTGGGAAGAGGAGACAGGTGGGTTTCAGGGATCCGCACATGCACACACTTCACACACTTCACACATACACATACACACACACACACACACATACACACACACACACACACACCACACACACACACACACACCACACACACACAAACCACACACCACACACACACACACACACACACACACACACACACAAACCACACACACACACACACACACACACACACACACACACACACACACACACACACAAACACACACACACACACATACACACACACACACAAACCACACACATACACACACACACACACACACACACACACACACACACACACACACACACATTCCACACTCAAGAAGGGCTAAGCATTCAAGAAGCTGGGACATGAATAAAGCTTGTACACATCTGCTGGTTGGCTAATGCTGACCCATAGTGACCACATGAGAACTCTTTTAGTTTTACTCTGTGTCGGGCCCACTCCACCTAACATTAGCTTCTACAGCTGCCTTGATTGACAGCCCGGAGGCTATTCGATTGTTTTCAAACAGAAACACCACCCCTGCTCACTTCCTGAGTGGTGACACATAAGGTTCGTTTCTAAACTCAAACACGCACACCAGGAAGCCAAACGAGATTATTTGCGCTGTGGTACGGAAAATCATACGAGTGAGAAAATATTATTTTTTAGATAAGACGGTTTCCTCACCCTTTAATGATAGCATACACATTTGTCCACCCTGTGTCAAAATATCAACACGCACGGTCCGCATTTCTCGCTATCGTGGGCACTGTCCCCTTAACGGTCTGTATCGCAGCCATTGGCTTTTGGCACTGCCAGCCCAGTGTGATTTTGCATTATCACATTCAGTAAGAATGTTGGTTAGGGTAGTCGACACTTTTTTGGGAGGTAGGGGCAGGCCTATCTTTGTGAGTTCAAGGGCAGCCTTGTCTGCGTATTGAGTTTTAGGATAGCCAGAGCTAAGTAGAGACCATGTCTCAAAAAAAAAAAAAAAAAAAAAAAAGAAAAAGAAAAAGAAAAAAAAAAAAAAGAAAAAAAGAGAAAAAAGAAAAAAGAAAAACAAAAAACAAAAAATAAAACAAAAAGCAAGCAAGCAAATAGACAAAACCCCCAAACCTGTGAGAAGAGAAGATGAGCATTTCTATTGACAACAGAAACAGGCACGACCGCCCTTCAGGCATGTGCTAAGCCAAGCGGAAGGCCCCAAGAAGAACCAGAGGAGGCTGGGAACACCACAGCAGAGTGGCTCTTGTTCAGGACTGCCTTCCTATCAGTCTCTTCCTATGACCACTATGTCAGCACTTCCAGGCCTCTCAACTACACAGATAACCTCCTTTCCTTGTGCCTCAGCGAAGACGTTCCTCCGGTTTGCAGGTTTTCAATACTCATTCCGCATAGGAAGAGTCAGGCCACACTTGAACTACTGAGTGTAGATACACAGTGCCTCGGGCAAGAAAGGCCTTCAGGAAGGCACAGATTCGAGCCCCTCCATCTTGTGGAAGACTTACTTTGACTTAAAATTTTTAAAATTTTATTTTCATATTCATGGGTGTTTCACTTGCATATTTGTATATATACCACATTAATGCAGTGCCCTCAGGGGCCAGAAGAAGGTGTCTAACCGGAGATATAAATGGTTGTGAGCTGTCATGTGGTTGATGGGAATTGAACTCGGGTCCTCTGGAAGAGAAGTTAGCATTCTTAACTACTTAGCCTTTTCTCCAGCCCCAGAGTCACTTTGGCTTTTGTGTGAGGCCACTAATTTAAAAGGCCATTAGATTCTTTGGTATCTTAGAATTAAGCCTTGGATCCTATGTTAAACATATAAAAGTCTTCTCCAAAGGTCTGTGTTTCTAAGCTTTTATTGACATTTGTCGAGGAAGATATATTTATGATGTAATACTTACAAGTTAAAGCTATTCACTTGCACACAGTAAAAGACCCTTGCATTGATGACTAGTATCAAAAGCTAGTTGCTACAAGACTAAAACAATTCAAACGTCAGAGCTAATATGCCTGATGTTCAGCAAACCAACTATGGCCACCTCCAGGTTTGGAGAATATTCCCAGAGATGGCCTGCAAGAGGCACACATACAACATGAAGCATCAAATGGAGCAGTGGTGGTGGACACCTTCAATCCCATACTTGGGAGGCAGAGAGGCAGAGAGGCAGAGGCAGAGCAGAGGCAGAGAGGCAGAGAGGAAGAGAGGCGGAGAAGGGCGGAGAGGCGGAGGGGAGGGGGAGAGAGGGAGAGAGGCAGAGAGGCAGGCAGAGAGGGAGAGGGGCAGAGAGGCAGGAGGCAGAGGAGGCAGGGGAGGCAGAGGAGAGGCAGGGGGAGAGGAGGCCGGAGAGAGGCAGAGAGGCAGAGAGGCAGAGGGAGGCAGAGGCAGAGCAGGCAGATCTCTTTGAGTTTGAGGACAGCTTGGTCTACAGAATGAGTTCCAGGACAGTCAGAGCTACACAGAGAAACCATGTTTTAAAAGATCAAAAAGGGAAGAGGAGGAGGAAAAGGAGAAGGAGGAGGAAGAGGAGGAGGAGGAAGAGGAGGAGGAGAAAAAGGAAGAGGAGGAGAAAAAGGAAGGAAGGAGGAAGAGGAGGAGAAAAAGGAAGGAAGAAGGAAGAGGAGGAGAAAAAGGAAGGAAGAAGGAAGAGGAGGAGGAAGAGAAGGAGGAGGAGAAGGAGGAGGAGAAGGAAGAGAAAGAGGAGGAGGAGGAGGAGAAGGAAGAGAAGGAAGAAGAGGAGGAGGAAAATTCAAGCATACACTACTATCTTGAAACTGTTTTTCTTAATATTTTATTACTTATTTCTTTTTACTGTGTCTTGTTTATGGATGTGTTCCTAGGGGTGTGAGTACATGTGCTTGCAGGTATGTGGAAACCAGAGGGTGGCATCAGGGGTCTTCCCTGATTGCTCTAAACTCTATTTATTTATTTTTTTTGAGATAGTCTCTTATTGTGCCCGTAGGTGAACTCTGCCAGGTTGGCTGACCAATGACAGTGGGGGGATTCTTTGTCTTTGTCCCCACGCCTACCTGCAGTGCTGTCATTGCACATGCACAGTGCTGGTCCCAGCTTTTTATGCATTGAACCATATAACCTCCACGTTTGCATAGCGGTCCTCAGAATCCTGAAGTGTTATGTTATCAGGGTCTTGCTTGTCACAGCTCACCTCTGCATGCTGTGGGGTGAAGTTTATGGGAAGAGATAAGCTGACCTTGAGTGAACTGTCTGGCCTTCTCGTCTCCTGGCAGTTACTTCTCTCTTTAGACAGCTGTAGCTACAGAAAGCCGCTAGACGGCTCTGACCAATGAAACGCCCTTCGCGTATCTGCTTTCTGCTAACACACTAGCAGGCTGGAGCTCACAAGGGGCCGTGAAAGATGGCCAGGTCAAGCTCTGCTCTTCCTCCTCCCTGGCTGTCCAGCTGTGTGGCCGCATTCCCATGATCTGTGGGACAGATGGGTTTGTTTCCAGTTCACATTCTGCCCTGTCAGGGTGCTCTCAAAAAGAAATACTGTTTGCAGCAGGGTTCCGAGCTGGCTGATGGGGAATTTTTATCGGACCCTGCTGAATGTGTGGACTTTTCAACCATACGTCACAGAACTGTGGAAACCTGTTAAGTAGGTGGGACTTACAGTTGTTAAAAACCTCAGACCTAATCACCAATTTGGGCCAGACAAAAGGTGCAAAGAATGGGCTACAAGCTATAGTTTCTACAAACTGAACAAGCTTCATTCAACACATTTGGTAAATGGGGACTGGCCATATACCAAATTCAAGGTCTCCAGCTAAGACCTCTCACACCCGTTGAGTAGTGGAAATCAATCCCCCCCCCCCTCTCTCTGCTTCCTGACAAAGACCTAGAGAAAGGAGGCCCGGAGCTCTCTTTACAGAAAACAGACCAAGCGAGATAAACAAACTGTGATTTAGACCAATGGATCAATTAACTCCAGTTCACCACAGACTCAAACTATCCCCCCTCTCTTATGTTTGAAAGGCCTGTGAACTTGGAGTGGTTCTTACATCTTTAAATGCAGAAGGTGAGAAGGGAAAGGAGAGGGAAGGGGAAACAAGAGAAAAGAAGGAAGGAGAGGAAGAAAAACCCACGATACATGAAGATTTATGTAGCATTCAAATATCTGTTTCCCTAAATAAAGCCTCATTGAAACAGAACCACGTTCCTCAGTTCTGCCGCCACACGAGGTTTCATTGACACTTGGACGAAGTGCAGTGCCTGCCGTGGGGACCCGGCGACCCAGGAAAGTCAGATACAAGGCCTTTACAGAAAAAGTTTGCTAACTACTGTTTTAGATTTTGAATTTTTTCCTTTTCATTTAGCTGAGGCTTTTGATTGAAGTCATACACCTCAGGTCTGGTTGGGGTATATGTATAGATAAAAAATACTGTCCAAGAGAGCAATGTGCATGTGTTCATGATGGGGTAGAAATATGATTTGTCTGTGTGTGTTCAGAAGCAGCCTTCTGTGTAGGTGAGTGAGGTGAAGCTGACTTTGGGTGTCTCCTTTGGCCACTTCCCTCCTTTCTGTTTTAAGGTAGGGTCTCTCCCTGGAGCTGGCCAGCTTGGCTGACTGACAGACTAGCAAGTCCTAGGGTTCTTTGCTTCTGTTGCTTTTCAAATGAACTCGAGTCCCCATGCTTAAATAGGAAACGCTCTATCCCCTGAACTATTTCCCCAGATCTGATGTATGCCCCTTCCATGTGCTTGGGGCAGGATTAGGAACAGTGCTAGGAGTAAGTGTAAGTGTACGTATAAGCTTAAGTGTTAGGTTAGGGTTAGGGTTAGGGTAAGGGTTAGGGTTAGGGTTAGGGTTAGGGTAAGGGTAGGGTAGGAGTAGGGTTTGGGGTTGTGGTTGTTGATACCTCCTCCTTCCTTCCCTCCTTCCTTCCCTCCCTCCTTCCCTCCCTCCCTCCCTCCCTCTGGGGAAACACCTAGTCTCACATGTGTTAGGCAAGTATCCCGCTACCGAGCCATAAGCCCCAACTCTCGGAACCCAATGACTTGATAGTCTGCCTCCATGGCCACACAGTCATTACTTCTACAGACAGACCTTGGTCCTAAACAATGGGCTAACCTGGGCTTTCCCCAGTAGACACTGATAGAACAGTGGAAGATGTCTGTCTATAAGCCGTTAGTTCTGTCGAGGGTAGCTACAGTCCCCTTGCTGTTAGGACTCTATTGCTCCTGAGAGACTGGGGACAATTTCAGCTCTGCTGCCCTGTATGCAGCGTTTAAAGGGTGAATGGTGAGATTCAAGCTAGCAGATCTATAGGATAGCTCAAGCTGGGCTTAGCGGTTAAGCCTATGTTTTCTCAACAGAGCATCTTTCCATGGAAGGCAGAAAGGCATGCGTTTCTTTGCTGTTAATACTTCCCTGAAACACCACAGCTCCCTATGTGATACAGATTTTTCCCTTGAAAGTCAGTGACTACATTGAGAAGGTGGTGTGTGTGTGTGTGTGTGTGTGTGTGTGTGTGTGTGTATGGTGTGTATGCATTTATCCCTTAGAGCTGTTAGGTTATATACAACCCAGTTTACACCCCCAGGAGTGATGCCTGGCTCCACACAGACGCACGATCAACACACCAGCCGGAGAACAACGGCCATTGGTCATTTCAAGGCTCATTTGGTGAGAACATTGTCCTCACCAGCACTGGGCCTGCCTTGCCAGCCTGCCTGCTCGGTTGACAGTGTGACATCTGGATCCCACTAATTACTACTCTGTCCTCCTTCAAGGCACATGCGCAAGGCAATTTCTTTAAATACAAAAAAAGCAACAAATATATCTTTAAGAGAACAACTTCGGGGGACTCACCTAGAGAAATCTCCCTTTGCTTCCTGTGGGAGAGAAAAAATGAGCGAAACATCAGTCCATAGTTAAGAATTAAAACCATGCCCTATCATCATGGCTACTTCACTACTGAGTAAGACAGACCAGCTCCCCTCTGCTGTCACCCTATCAGCTCCGGAATTCAAGGAAGAGAAATGCTAAGCCAGTGGTGGCAGAACACTCCCATAATTCCCAGTGCTTGGGAGGCTCAGGCAGGAGGATTCTGAGTTTGAAATTAGCCTTGGTTCCACAGTGAGTGAGGCCCTGTCTGGTGGGTCAATCAGGAAGAATATACACGAACCACCTGAATAAGAAGCACAATGCAAACTTCACAAAGGCATATGGATGTTTATACTTCAAGGCCTTGGTCTAACTAAATTAGGTCACACACACGTTCTCTCTCTCCTCCTTCCTTCCCCCCTTCACACACTCTCTCTCTCACACACCCCACACACTTTGCTTTCCCCTTTCTCCTTTAAGACCTCCCTTACTTCTTCCCTCCCCTTCCCTCCTACCCTAGCTTCTTCCCTTTCTTTGAGACAGCTGCAGTCTGCCCTCCAGGTCCACTCTCCAAAGCAGCTAGGATTATAGGTGCCACTGTGCCAGGCGGCAATATTTGTGCCACTTGTGAGCCAGAGGCCATGTGAGCGCCAGTGAGTGTGGTGGGCTACCTCAGACACAGCAGCATTCAATGAACACTTGTTAGAAGAATAACTCGTGGTAGCGTTCCAACTCATGGAGGTAACGTTACAGATGACACTGCTATGCCTCTGTCTGTCTGTGCCTGTCAGGCTAAAGGCTTTCACTTTGCCTTTCTGGGGGACAGGAGGCAACTTCTTCTAGGTATTCATTTGTTGTTTTCAGGGCAAAAGAATGTAGCAAGCTTAAAGGAAGTGAGCTTTGGACAACCGAATAATTGCAGGTTAAATAGACCACTTTCCCTAAGGTCATATGATATACTGTCTTGGAATCTTGGAACAGTAAACATCTCTGGCTATGGCATGGCACCAGCATTCCTAATAGCTCATTCCATCTTGTGGCTAGAAAAAGTTAGGAAGCCAGACAGCAGACGTGACTCTGTTTGTATATAGTAGCCACACCTCCTTTTGTATGTGTGTAAAACAACTTACCTGTAAAATATAGGAAGCTAATTCAAACACCACCTCACTGTCAACATCAATGAGCTCCTGAAAAGAAAGAAAAAAAAATTACAGTGAGCCTCTGATTGTATCTACCTAGTTTCAAATAATTAATTAATTAGAAACTTTAAAATGAGGATCTTGCAATGTAGTCCAGGCTAGCTTCAAACTCACAGTCCTCCTGCCTCTGCCCCAGGTATGGAGAACTGAGGAATGAATCACGTCACTCTTTAGTAGTCTGGGACTTAACAGCTTCCTTACTGCAGCTCCACGGAAGAGACCTGGTCTTTCTTGGAAGTTCCCCAGGATCTCAAATATTTTTAGAGCATCTTTGGTTCTCTAGACAATTTCTCTGAGAGACTTGGTCCTGAATAGTCCCCAAGATCTTTTCAAAGAGGCCTGTATGTCATCTTCAGATTTGAATGTGGCAATAAGGGATGGGGCATGTCCAGATTTTTATAAATCTGATCATCTTTGCGATTTTTTATTTCACGTGGATGGAAGTTTTACCTGCATGTAGTCTGTGTACCATAATGCATGTAGAAGAAGAAGGAGGAGGAGGAGGAGGAGAAGGAGGAGGAGAAACAGAGAGAGAATTAAGAAAAAGAGGGGTGGGGAGGAGAGAGGAAATAATGGAAGGATAGAGGAGGAGAAAGGGGGATGAAGGAAAGGGGAGAGGAGATATATAGAGAGAGAGAGGGAGGAGGGAGGAAGAAGGAGAGAGAGAGAGAGAGAGAGAGAGAGAGAGAGAGAGAGAGAGAGGAGACACTCTATGCAGACACATATTCAAAGCCAGGGAGAGTGCTGGATCCCCTTGGAGTGGAGTTATTGATAGCTATAAGCCATCTATATGCATTATGGTACACAGACAAACATAAAAGTGCTGGCATTTAAACCTAAGTCCTTTGGAAGAGTAGCCAGTATTTATAACTACTCTCCAGCCCCAAACCCGCTCATCTTATCAGTCACTGAGATACAGCTGATCAATAACCAATCACAACACTTTTTTTTTTCTGAGATAAGGTCTCACTGTGTAGCCCTGGCTGGCTCAGAGCTCAGGGCTGCTTCTGCCTCCCAAGCCCTGCGGCTGATGGGAACACAGCCATGCCCAGCCCTGCTATGGTTGTCTGTAGAACTTATAGTGAGGGTTCATTGAAAAAGATGCCACAATGGGATTATGCTTCGATCTGAAGTTAAACAAATCAACAATGAAAACACCATTCCTCGGCAGTGCCGGCCATAGCTCTTCCGTGTGCTCAGACCTCAGTGTGGCTAGTGGCTGTCATGTCAATACAGATCTGCAGTGTTTCTGTCTCCACAGAGGCTCTATTAGTCACTGCTAGTGTGGTCTCTAATGTAAATATCCTTCTGTTTTCTTTTTTTACATATCCCCCAAATGGTTGTGATCTAGGGTCACAGTCTTAAAAAATAAAAAAACTTCTTGATTTTTGAAAAAAAAAATCCAACTATGTTTTCTTTTTCTTGTTAGACACAGACATAATGACACTAAGTAAGACATTCACATCAATGCCAGCGCGTGTTTACTCCGGTGGTCTCATGTGATGACATCATTTAGTGATGTCACAGCCACTGTAGCTTGTATAACTATACTTACTCGATACCTGCACGAGCATAAAACCAGTTACCACCTCTATCAGAGTTCGCCCTGCCATGAAGCGACTGGGCCTGGAGTTCCCATGTTTGTAAAAATAGCACCATTGGGGGCAGTAATTGAAAGTTGGTGTGTTTATCACATACGATTTGATGGGTTTGGAGATGGGCCCACACACTGGAGACACCATCCTGGCAATACCCATGTCCATGGCTTCAAAGAGATCTGCACTATCATGGTATACACTTGACACGACGACCCACCCTCTTAATGCCTTATTATACACAGTCTGTAGTGTTAGCGACAGACAGAAATTCGGGTCCCTCAGCTTGCAACCATAAGACAGTCGATGAGAAAGTTAGGTCTTCATTTTTCCTCTCTCCCTTCCTTCTCTTATTTCAAAGAGGGTCTCACTCTGTACCTCCGGCTGGCCTTAAACTCAATGGTAATCCTCCAGCCTCAGCCTTTCAGGTGCTGCGGTTAAGGCATGAGCCACCACGCCCAGCACATCTTCCTGTCATCACCAGATGCCGTATCGAGTAGCCGGACAAGAGGGAAAGTTGGGAGAGACTTAGAGACTGGAGAGTTAGCTTAACACCATTTTTTTTCCCCCTGAGAATAGAATCCAAAACCATGATGTGACTTGCCTCAGAGCGCGAGGACCTTAATGACAGTTATCGTACTGGAAAGCCACGACTTCTTGTCTAATATATGGCCTTACTTAGGACGTGCCCCCTTCCAAGTTAATAAGGTCTCAGTTGCAGCTGAATTTATAACTGAAGTTAGCATTGAAGAGCAATTAAATTAAGGGTTATTTTGAACTACAAGCCAAACTCTGATATATGGATTTTCTAATTAGTTTGGGGTGGGTGGGGTGTTCAAGCTTGTCCACCATAACTCATGACAATGTATTTGAGCGGTCTGCATCTTTTGAAGGGGGGGGTGTCCTCGAGGTCTCAGGCCAAGGAGTTCCAAAGATAGATAAAGAGAGTTGCTACTCAGTCACCTTCGAAGTGTAGCTGAAGAGAACTAACAACCATGTGGAGGAACAGGGGACAGCCATTCTTAATGTGGAACCAGCCACAGGAGCTTAACGGCCTCTGCAGTTCATCTGCCCTGTCAGAGCTGGGATGTGGGAGAACGTTTGCAGTGGCAGTTTCCAGCTCCCGTCACATGACAGAGTACATATGCTCCCACAGAAACTGCCCAGGGTTTCTGCAATAGGTCATTTCTAACTTTATTCATTTCCCTGCCCACTGATCAGTTTGCTAGAGAGCTCACGGTACTTGGGAGCCACACTGGTGTGTGTGTGTGTGTGTGTGTGTGTGTGTGTGTGTGTGTGTGTGTGTGTGTGGTTTGCACGTGTCAGTCCCTTCTGTTAAACATTTACACCTACGATGTAGCGGATGGTCAACAGGGGGCTAATGGTTAACACCAGTTGGGAGGCTTTTCTCGTGGATAACTCAAAATCAACCTTTGGCAGGCAGCCCTGAGCAGGAGCATAGTGTCTGGCACATGATTTGATTCATTTGCTAGATGTAAGTTGTCTGCGAGGGGAAGGAGGGGTGGGGGAGGGAAGGAAGGAAGGTCCCTTCTTCTGTACAGCCATTCTGGAGGTCCTGTGGGCAAACATTATACACAGTGTTTCGCCAGCCACAGCAAGGCTGCAAGCAACAGTCGTAAATGCCTGGCCTGGTTTGGGCAAGTTCTCTCTCTCTCTCTCTCTCTCTCTCTCTCTCTCTCTCTCTCTCTCTCTCTCTCTCTCTTCACTAGAGCTGTCCTTGGGGTAAGTGGGAATGAACGTCTTTAGGATGAGTTTTCCCTTTGCTTTCAGATGAAGAGACCCAGAGTCAGAGCGCCCAGCAACAGAGGAAAGGGATCCAGAATGAGAAGCCGCGGACCGTGTACGCAGAGCAAGTCTGACGGAGAAGGTTGTGCCGTTACTCCTTAGTTAATGTTTACCGAATTTAACACTCACCGGATGCCCTCAAAGGAGTCAATCTCGAGAGGGAACAGAAGAACCAAACTCTGAACCGCGGGAAGACAAGTTCTTGACTCCTGAGAGCTCGCCTAGGCTCCACACTTTTCTCTCTTGTCTGGATTTCGTTAGATTTACTCTCAAGCCGTTCACAGTTACGCCGTATAATTTCCAGACATATGGTAATGTGTATTCTCCAAGTCTTAGTTTAATTCCTACAGCTTCCTTACACAGTGCTCTCTCTATCTTTAATTTTAATACACTTGCTATTTCCTTATCAATAGCCCCTTTCTCATTTCTTTCTCCGAGGTGATCACATCTTTAAGATTTTGCCGTAATGAAACAGCCTTTGATTTTCTTTTCACGTCCTGAGCTTACCCTGAAAGCCGAATTCACCACTGAGGTCCCAGAGATCTTCCTCCTGGGTCCCAGCTGTCATGTGACATCCAAATATGACTCTACCTTTCCCTCAGCTGGCTTCCCAGGCCGTGGCTCCCTTGGTGTGCTTTTCCGGTAGAGAAACAAACTGACCAAGTATCAAAGAGTATGCAGAACCCCCCATACGTTCCTGTGGCTGTGGTCTTTCCCTTGTCGGAAGACAATGGAGAAGCAGGGGAAGAGGTAGGAAGCCCTTCCAGAAAGAGCTGTGAGTGGCTTCCACCTGGCCACCTGCAGAGGCTGGTGCCCTGACACTCCTGGGGGCTTTTCCACCCGGAGTTCTGTGCTGGACCCTTAACCGTGCCAGCGTCATCTGAGGAGGGACTCTTGCTGGGTCCTCTCCTGAGCTAGCATCTTGCCTGGGAATCCAGGATGGTGGTAGACACATGATCCTGTTCCATTGAGAGGCAATGCCATATCTTTTGGCTGCTGAAGCCATGACGTATGCATTTTGGGCTTCTATGTCCCTCACTACTGAGTGAAAGGGCATCATCCCCTTTGCTCTTTGGGAAATGGTATAGGGTGACAGAAAGTGCTTCCCTGTAGGTGTGTACAGGCGTGCATGTGGGTATTTTCAGTGCAGATGGACAAGATGGCACACGCTTCCTTACTCTCAGCACTGCTTTATCTAAAGGGGTGAAGCAACTTCCAGGAGGAGGAGCCAGGGCATCCCTCAGCAGTGTTATGGTGGCTGTCAACTCTCTCAAGATGGAAGAGGATCTTGATGTGCTCCAAACAAACACGCCCATACGACGGGGCCTCCGGACCTATGGTTCAGATGGTTTGCTGGTGCTTTTCATGTCGAGTACCAAGAATCTCAAGGGAAAGCGTTCCTCTGTGGTTAGGCTGAGAAAGTCCAACTTTTCCCATACAACAAATGAGATGATTACTGTTAATTGCCATCTCAACAGAGGCTAGAATTGCCTGGGAGACAGGCCTCTGGGCATGTCTGTGAGGGACTATCTTGATGACGTTAATTGAGGTTGGAAGGCTTGCTCCGTGCCTTGGCTGGGATCCTGGACTGTGAATGGAGAAAGGGGGCTAAGAAGCTGCATGTGGGGGCTGGAGAGGTGGCTCAGTGGTTAAGAGCACTGACTGGTCTTCCAGAGGTCCTGAGTTCAAATCCCAGCAACCACATGGTGGCTCACAACCATCTGTAGTGGGATCAGATGCCCTCTTCTGCTGTGTCTGAAGACAGCTGCAGTGTACTTATATAAATAAATAAATCTTTCAAACAAACACAAATAAACAAACAAACGACAACAACAAAAACCAAAAGAAACTACATGCATCCAGCCCTATGTGCTTCTTGACTATGGATGTGATGTGATCAGCTATTCCAAGCTTCTGCTACTCTGACCTCCCCAAGACGCTGGACCAAGCCTTTGGATTGTGAGCCAGAGTAAACCCTACAGTTGCCTTTTCTGGAGTATGTTATCACTTCCACAAGAAAAAAAATTAAGGTAATAATTAGAACAGAAGATGTGAGGAACAAGTACAAGCAACTGAGGATACCTCTGGCAAACTCCCGTCAGAACCCCTTAGTTGGTTACCCCAAGGGCTTGCCTAAGAAATCCTCACTCAGGCACCACCTAAAGCTCATGGCCACTCTCACCTGAAACTGAGTTCTCGTCTTACCCCTCACTCCCCAACAACCTAGAAACACCCGGCGCTACTGTTTTCCTTCTCTTTCGATTGCTTCACCACCAAATGTGAAGAACGTTTTCTGATCGCTTCGCTGAGCCTGTTGGGATGTATGTAGAGGCGATTCGGAGACTGCGAACACACTGGAAATGCCTGTGTATCTACAGTCGGAGCCACAAAGCTTGCTTCGGTTCTTTGGCATATTTCAGTATTGATGGTAGTACTTAGCAGAATTTCTTAAAGACATAGGTGTTTATAGTTGCCATGCAGATAATGGTTGTAATTTACAGCTGTTGGAGCTGGAAGGTTCACCTTCTTACTTTGGTTTATCTCAGTGTCTGGATTAAATATTACCTATGGCTGTTTCTTAAAGGGCGTTTTTAGAGGAGACTAATATTCGAACAACTGGACTTACCGTCTACCACCCAGTGCCTTAAGGCTGAAAGAATAAAAAGGCGGAGGAGAAGCAAATTTCCCTTCTTTCACCCCACACTCTTGGGGATGGGGGCTGAGCCTAGAATTTGCTATGTCGCTCAGCTGGCTTTGAACTCGTGATTCTTCTGCCTCTGCCTCTCACGTCCTGAGATCACAGGTGTGTCCCACCACCATTACTCACTTTGTGAATTAAGACACCCATTCTAACTTTCTCCTGCCCTGGGGATGACATTTACAGTACTGGCCTCCCTGGTCCTCGGTACTCCAGGCTGAGTCACAACTGCCACTTTTCTGCACTCTACCTTGCAGACTTCTCAGCCTCCGCGCCCACTGGGCCAGCTCCACACGGTAAGTATCCTCCTATGATTCTCTGTGGAGAACCCTGACCGATGCGGTGTATCTCATCAGACTGGGCTATGAGGTCATATGTAGGTGATCTCCCTGACTACCTTTTTGTGGTTGCTTGGCTAGCGTGCCCTGTTGCGCAACTCATAATGACTATACAGAGTTGCGTCTGGACATGGACGGGACCTCTGCAAACTTGCAGAGTTCCTCTTTGTCAGCCCCATGCCAAGCCTTTGGCATTCAAGTCATCTCATGTTTGCCTCATGATCCATGGAGGTATCTTTCCATTCCCATGGCACCCCCCCCGGGGGTGGGGAGGGTTCTGCTAACCGCTGTAGACAGCCTAGGTTGAGGTCCTGAGAACTGTTCTTCTCACGGTCTGCTGTGCACTGCCAAGATGATCAGTCCATGCAAGCTCCTTTCTGAAAGGTTGAAAAGGAAAGTCCTCCCTTGTCCCTGTTTTTATGCTCCTGGTAATGTAGACACACGCACAACATCTTCCTTAGCCAGACCGGGAGGTCAGGCTGGGGATTCATGAGGCTGATATTGCGAGGCTACTATTTATGTTGGGTCCTCGTCTTGTGGAACTAGATTCTGGGCTTCCCACCTACAGGTGCAATAAGGAAGCTCTTTGAAGCTTTCAATATAGACCATTTACTTCAGTATCAACAAGAACGATGGCACTTAGACTTCCAAGGCCAACGAAACCCAAGAGTAATTACACAAGGGATGAGCATGTGAAGTTCTGGGACCGAGGCAGCCATCTCAGACAAAGGGCTACATGAGACCCATACAGAACAGGGACTTTTCTTTCTCCAGTTTCCTCTTCCCTCTCTCACCGTTCCTGCTCTTCTTCAGCTTTTGAAACAAGATCTCGTGCAGTCCAGGCTAGCCTCAACTTGCTATTTAGCTGAGGACGACCTCCAACTCCTGATCATCAGGCCTCCACCTGCAAATTCTGAGCTTATAGAAACGGAGCTCCTCACCCGGTTCTGTCTGTTCTGTCACCGTCTGCTCTTGCTACGAGGGCAGTGCCAGAGTTTGATACAGCACCAAAGTCGGTGCGATTAAGTCACGAAATAAAAAGCAATTTTCTGTTTATCGGCTACATGCCTAGTCAGTCACAGGTGACGGGAGGCGGTGGTAAAAATCCAGTCAGAAAAATGGGCATGCCACCTGTCTCTTGCCCAAGAGCGTACTTCACTCTATCTGCACATGGAGACCTTAGCTTGTGGCTCAGCTGAGGTCGGTACTGAGACGAAGTACAATTTAACGGCAGTGGATACGAAGGGAGGAAAGTTACAAGGTTTAATTATGAGATTGACAACCACACGGCAGCCATTCTGAGCAGCAAAACTTAGGTCACCCCACCCACAGCAAATAAATATCAAACGACTCCTCTGACTGGTACAATTGAAAGGGTTTTTTTTTTTTTGGATATAGGAACCCATTTTCTTATCTCTCCCAGGTTTTGTGTGTGAAGCTGATTAAAGCTAGAAGTTAAAGCAAGAGCTTTTGAATTTCCTTTGTACTCTTAGGGTCCATAATTTTCGGGAATCGTTCTTTCTAAAAGATAAACTTTAAAGGGAGGTTAAACATATTAGATACATTTAGCACCGAATAATTCCATCTAAAGTAAAACTTAAAAAAGACATCGATTTATAGCCTAGCTTTTGTAGGGAGGTGAATGTGGTGGCTATTTTTTTTTAAAGCAGCTTGTTTTATTCGTTTGTGTGTTTGCCTGAATGTGTACTGCCTATGTTCATGGAGGTCAGAGATGAACATCGGATCACCTGGAAGTGAAGTTCCAGGAAGTTGTCAATCACCAAGGTGGGGCTAGGGACCAAAACTGGGTCCTCTGTAAGAGCAGCAAGGGCTCTTAACTGCTGAGCCATTTCACTGTTGACTAGTTTTAAAGCTTCTTTCTGTGTCTCTATTTCTCTCTGTCTCTGTTTGTCTCTGTCTGTCTGTGTCTGTGTCTGTGTCTCTGTCTCTCTCTCTCCCTCTCCCCCTCCCCCTCCCTCTCCCTGTCCTCAAATTTGCTAAGTAGTGGAGGATGGCCCTGAGCTGCCGACTGTCCTGCCTCCTGATGGCAGACATCACAGGTGTAGCCCTCGCATTGGTTTATGTGGTGCTTGCAATGGACCCTTGGCTTTTCTCCCCTTGGTTTGGTCAGCACTCTCCCCCAGTTGCCTGAACTCTTTTCAGGCAGAATCTTATTATGTAGTCTAGAGTGATCCCCCCGCCCTGGCCTCTCCTGAAGTTTGATTTCAGTCCTCACTACAGAACTCAGGGGATGGGGGACTCACCGCGGTCTGAGTGTGGAAGAAGAACTGAAGAGTCCATTGTCCCCAAATCGCTCCTGTCTTGTGTGACAGGTGGGTTGCCTCCTATGGGGTGACTAATGGACATCTCCAGTTGTCATGAGAAGTCACATTTGAAGAGGAAGGAGGCCAAAGAGGGAGGGTTTGGCAGGAGAACTCCTCTGGCTCCCAGAGAACACACAGCTTCTCGTTGGAATTTTCCATGGAACTGCACACATATTTCTAAAGGAGGTTTGTTCATCCCCTGGATGTGATTTCCCCGCACTGTCCACCTGTCACCATAGGCGGTTAAAAAGCATCACGAATGTTGGACAGCACAGCATGCAAGTCCCCCTTCTTTCTCACCAAAAGTGTATGGTGATAGCCCTGCTCTCACAGAGTTTAGTTTTTTGCAAGTTGGGTTAAATTATATTTCCTCTCTGATTTTCTTCTAGAAGTTATGAGTGTGTAATGGAAGAGAAAGTGAGAGAGGAATAAGCAGAAGTGTGCTTTTCCACTCCTGGGAAAGGAAGGAAGGAAAACTGTGTTTGTGGCTCGAGAAAAATGACCAACAAAATGAAAGACAATCACCCTCCCCGCCTGCCTGCGGATTGAGAGGTGAGAGGCAGCGTCTCTGTAGATGAGTGAAGCCTCCTTGGAAGGAAGTTAACACTCCAAACGGAGGAGGAGGCCACTTTCTCTCCGAAGCCCTGGCGATGAGCGTGTCCCAGGAGGAAGTGGGGAGTGTGTCCCTCCCCAAAGGTTGATATTTAGGTCCCTGTGGAAAGAGCTGCTTACATTAGAGCTTCCCCCTGGGCCGATGAGGCATTATTTTGGCCCATGTTTTCGGAGCTGCCCATTAGCTTTTCCTGGCTTACTTGTACTATGAAGGACAGACTGGGATTCCTTGCAACAGATAAAGCCACCTAAGGTAGAAACAGCTGGCAATGGAGGTTGACATCTCTCTCTCTCTCTCTCTCTCTCTCTCTCTCACACACACACACACACACACACACACACACACACACACACACACACACACACACATGCACATATACACGAATACATACATGTATATATACACACACACAGGGCAGGAGAGAGCATGGGTGGGAGTTGAGGGCTGGTGGGTGGGGGTGGGGATTCTATTCTACAGAAAAGGCAAATATGACAAACGGAAGAAACAGGAAGTTGAACATGCACAGTAACTAATGTAATTGGAATGATAAGAGATAGTATTATATTCCTAAGGCAATAAAGTATTTTTTTAAGACTGTAGAGGCTACAGGCTGACCCCAGGAGTCCAATATCAAATGTGTATTTTTATTTGTGTGTATGCGTACATTCCAGGCATGTGCAAGCGCCCACGGAGGTCAGTAGAGGGCACTGGATGCCCTGGAGCTGGGGTTACAGGCAGTCGTGGGGGAGGGGAGACAAAGTGGGTTCCTCTCCAGAAAACACTTTAACTGCTGAGCTGTTTCCAGACCCTAAAATAGGATATTTAAGAGTGCACACTTGCGCGTGCAAGACAGAGAGAGAAAAAGAGAGGGAAATGAGGGGGAGAGATAGATTAGAAATACAAAGGCATTCTCTGAAACATACATACACACATACATATATACATACTATATACACATATACATACAAATTACACATCTATATGATGGTTAAACATATATGCTACATATACATATGTACATGTACATATACAAACTACATATATATTTAACTATTTTAACTATGTTAAAAACCAAAAGAAGAGAAGAAAGGCATTGCTGACAGAAACCTCCCAGAAAACATAAAAGCCAGAAATGGAAACCTGGACACAGGCTGCCTTAGCTTCTGTTTTCCAGAACTTCCAAGAAGAGAGGAGGAGGATAAGAGAGAGATAACAGGGAAATAATCCAGAAAGGATATGAGTCTCCAGAAAAAAACTATCCACTCACTACATCCAAGAGATACAAAGTGTCTACCCAGCAGTCCCAAATTTTAGATCAAGAGGGAAGCAGAGGAAAGCTGCAAAGATCAGCTGTTGGGAGCTGGCCTGGGTGGGGTGGACACACCATGGGCAGGTGGGTGGACAGCACCTGATATTCTGAGAAGGCTGCTCTTTGGTATTCCTACATCTAATCAAACTTCTCGGCCAATGGTTCTCAACCTTCCTAATGCTGGGACTCTCACACAGTTCCTCATGCCGTGGTGACCCCCAGCTATAACATTATTTCCGTTGCTACTTCAGAACTGGTATTTTGCTTCTGTTACTATAACAAGGGGGCAGTGTTCACATCAACCACAGCCTCCTGTAAAGGATGGATCTGCATCCAGATAAAGTTTGCATGGGGCACACGCATGCACGCACGCACACGCACACTTGCAGTAGTTGATGACTTTGCATTTACCCAGAAGTTATAATTCATAAAGTATGGTTTTACATCCAATCCTGCTTCTTTCCACAGTAACTGTTCTTTACAGTAACTGTTCTCTACACATGTGTAACTGATCCACGTAAGTACGGTATGGTGCTAGTCCTGTCACATGCACCCGGATTTGTTCAGGGTGTATGTGATGGGGCTGGTGCAAAGTCATAGTGCCAGCTACTCATGTGATAGTCTCTGCAGGTGGGTGGACCTGCCCACAGATGATAGAGGGGTGGCATCTCAGATGCTAAAACCATCAGAAATCTGTGTTTTCCCACAGTCTTAGGCAACCCTAGTGAAAGGGTCCTTCCACCCCCAAGAGGTCCCGAACCACAGGTTGAGAAGCACTGTTCTAAGACACCATGAAGGGTGGATAAAGACATTTTCAGACGCATAAGGATATCCTTTCTCTAGATTTACTCGGGGATGCTGTCCAGGAAAACATCAGTGTAAAACAAACAAGCGAACAAAACCCAGAAGGCAGATGACCCAATACAGAGCGGGGGTGGGGGAAGACCCAGACAGGAAGGTGGCCTCCCACGAAGAGAGCTTCGAAACCCGCCAAGTTCATGTTGGAACAGGAGGGCAGAGGCTTCCAGGAGGAAGGCTCAGGAAATCAATAAATAGCAACAGCAGTCACAGAACTCAAAGCAGAGATTGCTGACGGGTTGCCCGTAACGTTGGGACTGAATACGAGATTGTATCTGGGAATCCGTAGGAACTGGGAGCAAAAGCCAAGGAAACAGAGAAGCCCAACAAGCGAAAACAAGACAAGGAATCCCTTTAGGTAAAAACAACACATTGCAAAAAAAAAAAAAAAAAAAAAAAAAAAAAAAAAAAAAAAAAAAATCCCAGCCGCAGGAGGATGCTTGGATTAGTCACAGTGCTGTGCTGATGATTGCTGTGGCTACGACCCAGAAGCAAACTCCTACGCTGAGAAAACCGGGAGAGGGAGAGTGTGGGTGGCTTCGGGGACGCCCTAATCCCAATCTGTTTTATGAGGAATTCAATAAATGGAGAGGGGACAGATTGGGGGACATCTTTAGAAACAGAGAGGCAAAGGGTAGAAGTAGCAGAACTTGGGTGTGGAAGAGGTGTCACATTTGCCTTCGAGAACGAGAACCATTTGCCCTTAATGGTTTATGGCAGTGTATGTGCTTGTGTATGTTGGACAGGTATGGCGGTCCGAGGACACTGTGTGGGAGGTGGTTCTCTGCTTCCCCTCTGTGTGTCCTGGGGTCACTCGGTTTCCATGTTTGGAGACAAGCACTGTGACCTGGGGAGCCATCTCACTGGACTCCCTGTTTGTCTTTAAACTGTTTCCTATTACTTTAATAACAACACACACACACACACACACACACACACACACACACACACACACACCACACACACACTTTGATTTGGGGATTAAACCCAGGGCCTCTCCCTAGTCATTCCTAGCTCTGATTAAATCCAGTTCCCGACTTCTTTAAATACATTTGAAAGAAGATGTTTCTTAATTTGTTTTTATGTTGTATGTGCGTTTTGTCTGCATGCATCTATGTATACCATGTGAGTCCCCGGTGACCCAGGTATGTGAGGTCTCGCGAGACTGGACTTACGGACAGCTGTGAGTAATGGGAACCAAACCTGGGTCCTCTGTAAGAACAGAAAGTGTTCTTAATTGCTGAGCCTTCTCTCAACTACCCTGCTCAGTATGGAAACTAGAACGTAATATTTTTAAATATAAATGGAAATGCAAAGAAGCAGGGTAAATATCTTATTTTACTTCAACAGCTTAGTTCTAAAACACTGTAGGAATTGGGCAGGTCTGTAATTCCAGCTGTTCAGGGGGTCGAGGCAGAAAAACGTTAAGTTCAAGGATAGCCTGGACTGTACGGCGAGTTGAAGGCTAGCCTGGGTGACTTAGTGAGATACTGTGTTTAAAAAAAGAAGGAGAGCGCAAGATGTCGCTGAGTGGTCGAGCGCTTGCCAGCATAGGTAAGGCACTATGCTCAACCTGGGGTCTGCAAAAGGCAAGCAAACAGGTAGGAAGAAGCACTGTGAGAGTCTCCCAGGAAATAGCAAGTGGCCTGATACTGAACTCCAGGCTAAATCAATATTTGGGGGCACGTCACCCTGGCTTCTGGGCTAATGTCTCAGTGTACACCTGGGGACATGTGGGTGGCACAGAAAATTGTAGCCGAGAAAAAATGTGTCCGAATCCAAGCGATTTATCAAGTGCATTGCACAGTGCTACTTGTCTTAGGAGAGTTTCCCTAGACTTGGGCCGGGCTTGCAATATCACTGTTTGGTCAAAAAGGAAAATGAACCTTGAGGTATTTTGGGGCAAACGTTCATGTTTAGTCCGTGTCGGCCACAGCAAAACCTGAATATCTACAACCGTGTGGACTTCTGTTTTTCTGTTACACGCTGTTGAATGTGGCTGATAGGGCACTGCTGTCTGGTCACTCCTAGTTCTCACCAACATTGGCTTCCTCCTTGGCAAATTCTCAGAAGGCTCAAAATGAACACACAGCTCTGTTAGTAAAATCTGCATGCTTGCAAATGAAAATATTTGGATGACTGAGGCAAACAGGTGGCCCTGAGACTTTATTCCATCTATACAAACTTTAGAGGACCTGTCCTCGGTCATTTGTTGGTCATGTTTGTGACCATGTTCCAGAATAGATTTTAAGAGGAGAGTCAGGGCTCTGGAACATTCCCTACTTTTTATTCAGCAAGCAGGCTGATGCTGGGGGGCACCTGGACATTGAAGGAGGCCAGTTCTGGAGGCCTGGCCGCTTGTGCCTGCTCTTGGGAAATCTATACTATTTGCTTCTGAGAAAGTAATCTTCTTGGTTTCTACAAGCTCAGCATGTATGACCAAGAGGAACTGAGCTACTCCAGGAAACAGCTTCCTTCCCCTTGATACATACGTGGGCACCAAGCAGGAAGTGGTCTGAGCGCCCTTTCAGAAGCGCAGGGATTTCTAGTCATTTAGTTTAGCTCACGTCTGCCACCTGGTGGACAGTGCTCACTTCTGTTCTTTATTTCTCAACTTTTTAAAAACCGAGCTTGGCCGTTCATTAAAAACAACCGAACCAATCCAAACCAAACCAAACCAAAATCTCACCAGATGCTTCTATAGTTTGAAAAGTATCTGGATATAGTATTATTCTTTCCACTCTACAATGAGAAAATTAGGGATTAGAGGGAGGAAGGAGTTCGAAACCTGCAACTGCAGTTACTGTCTTTTCCCGCCAGTCGGCAAAACTTAGAAGACTGTCACCTGAGTCCTCTGAGTTTGAGGCCACTCTATGTCGTAGTTCATCAGTTCCCACCAAGTGAGGCCTTTCTGCAGAGGTGAGCTTGATTTCCACCAGGCCCTCCGCCATTCTGAAAGGTGGGATTATCCCATGCAATCCGGGCAAAGAACTTCCCCAAGGGAAGCAGCAGCTAGCGGCTACCCCATTTCAGCTCTCCTGCTTCCAAGTTTGGTGAGCTACTATGGTGCTGCGAAACAGAATTTACTAAATATGAAAGTTGCAGGTCACCAGTTCTCCTTGGACTTTTCCAAAAGTATCCAGTGGCCACTTGACCAGTGACAGGCTCATATTTGAACTGGGCACACTCTGCAAACAGGGTGGCTTGGTGATTGCAGTTGGGCTCCCCTGAACCAAATGAGTGACTTTCTGTCCGTTAGCTGTGGAGGTCTCCCCATGCCTCATCTTCCTCATGGGAGAGCTGTGAGGATTCAGGCCATTCACGTAAAGCTCCAAGCCCGTGCTTCATGTGAGTCTCACAGGATGAGTGTATGACGAATAGATTTAACTGTCAACTTGACAGAACCTAGTATCACCTGAGAAGAGAGTCTCAATGAGGGATTGTTTAGGTTAGGTCTGTGGCCTGTGGATGACGGCCTTAACTAAGTTAATTGACATGGGAAGGCTCAGCCCACTGTTGGCGGTATCATCCCCTAGACAGGGGTCCTGAAGTGTAATATTAGAGCATACGAAGATGAGCTGAGCACAAGCAAGCAAGGGAGCATGTGCACATTCCTTTCTGTCTGCTCTACGGTGTGGATATGATGGGACTACTTGATTACAGGCTTGGAGGAAGTCACGCTGTTCTGCCGGCAGCTTGCCTTACCTGCAGTTTATCACTTATTTATAGCAATTAATTTATACATTACTCTTCCTAATCAATAAGACTGGCTTGTGGGAAACGTTTCGGTATTTTCTGTTCCCTTCGGAAAGTGAATGGGAGGAGCACAATCCTACCTTGTAGATGCAGGACTTGGCGTTCAGGAAGAAGAGCTCAATGGTAGCATTGTCCTTCAGATAGGAGATGCTTTCTATATAGAATCTGCAAGAGAGAAAAAAAAACAAAACACGTGTAAGGCACGGGGGAGTGGAAATCACTAAAGCTGAGCTCAGGGATTTTAGAGGACTGCAGTTTCCAGTGCTGAATGAAGAGAAAGCAAAGGGGCCTCCAGTCTTGTTGCCGTTGCCTTCTTTGAGGGCACACCATGTCTTACACACCCACACAGGCGTTTTCCTAAACATACATTCAAGGCCAATAAGCATATGAGAATACATTCTAGGTGTCTCTAAGCACCAGCGAAATGCAAACCAAAAGCCTAGTGAGATATCAACCCGTGTAACTCTAAGGTTCTAAGATTCTTGTTTTTCTACACAGTGAAGTCATTTTTACTATATTAAAAATATAATATTGGGATTGGAGAGACAGCTCACCAGTTAAGAGTGTTTACCTGCTAGAGGTTCTTCCTAGAGGTCCCAAGTTCAGTTCCCAGCACCCCCAACAGGTACCTCACAACTGCCTCTAACTGCAGTTCCAGAGGGTCCAATGCCCTCTGGCCTCTGTGGGCATCTGCATATATGAGGTACACATAAACTCATGGGGGTGCACACACATACACATAAATTAGTCTAAAAATAGCCTTATAACACATACAGGAACTTCTGTATGTAATAGCAGTCTTCCTCTAAGGACAAAGCAGTTCTAACTAGTAAGCTATTCCATAATAAGAGGTGTGTGTATGTGCATGTGTGTGTGTCTATGTGTATGCCTACCTATGTATGCAATGTACATGTAAACATGTGTACACATGCTTACGGAGGTCAAAGGACAAGCTTGAGTGTTTTTTTCTTTTAAGGAACTGTCCACGTTTAAAAACAAACAAACAGAACACAATCTCCACTGGCCCGGAGCTCACCAAATATGCTATGGTGGCTAGACAGAGATCCCTGAGGATCCAGCTCTGTTCCTCCGCCCTCAGAAGTGGGATTGTAAGCAAGTGCAACCATTCCTGATCTCAGGTGGGTTCTGGGAATCAAACTGAGATCCTCTTGCTTGTGTGGATAGACAAACACTTTACTGAAGAACCGTTTCACCAACTCTTGGCATCGATTTAAAACCCAACCCCAAAACCTTTAAAATACACACCACAGAGGAAAGTGTGTGTGTGTGTGTGTGTGTTTGTGTGTGCACATGTGCATGCATGTGCACGTGTGTATCGACCTAACAAGTATTAATAAACAAGCACTATACTTCCTGAGTTTTCATTTTTTTTTTTTTTTTTTTGGGCTTGGTTTTGGTTTTTCAGTGATAGCACATGGACTTCCTGCACATAGTTTTTAAGAAAACAAAGCCAACTTCAGAGTAGCAACAAAGCATGACTTATAGTCACCTGAACACGGGGTAGACTGAGGCAGACTGAGCTGCTCCAGCTAAGAGGCCAGCAGTCTCTCAGGTCCGTCTGTCCCACACTCCTCTCAAAAGCTTTCATGCTAAGTCTCCACGGACAGCTTGAATGGGGGTGTCACAGACCCGGGCTAACCATCACGATCTCAGACCCTGAGCTAGCCTTCAACTTCTCCTTCTTTACCCGGTTCCCAAAGTTCTGTTCTGCTATTTATTTATTTTTCCATCTTACTTTAAAAAAGTTCTAATCGTTGTCGAGCTGGGCTTTTTAAAGGAGGCCTTGTTCTGCTCAGTGGAGCAGCAGGCAGTGGTTCCACAGCTCTTGCAGTGACCGCTTACGAGCTTCCCTGGGAGGGGTGCAGTAGGACTGAGTCCCAAGGCACAGCCCGAGGCTGGGATGAGTGTCCTCAAGGCTGTGACAGTCGTATGCGTGTTAAGCCAAGGAGAACTGATTTTTTTTTTTTTTTTTTTTTTTTTGGTTCTTTTTTTTTCGAGAGCTGGGTGACAACCCAGGGCCTTGTTAAGCCTAGGAGAACTGAGCTAAATTCCCAGCCCCGAGAACTTATCAGATGGAGTGGATGGATTTCTCTCAAGATGAAACATGCTGAGATCATTTAAGTTTGCTTTACACACATTGATTCGGAGTTGATTAAATCCTTTAATCAGATAATGCACCCGTTTGGTCTAAGGAACCATGCAGGGTGTTTGAGTAAAACCCAGACTAGACTTGAAGAACATTGGTTACTTGGATTTTAGGAAATAGACAGGCAAGGGGGTTGCATAGAGGAAAAGTGGGCAAAATAAGAAGAGAGCACCCTGGCCATTCAGAACCGTGATAATGTAAGGTCCCAGTTGAACCTCTTACGGGACCTCTTGAGTGAGACTCATGGAGGCGGTGATCGATGCAAAAGCAAGAGGAGTTTAATCATTCTGACATGTTGGGGCCGTCTTACTTCAAGGGGAGATGACCCTGAGCAGACTCTAACAGGGAGTTATATATCTTGCAAACAATTGGGGCAGAATTTGCACGGTGGTAACTAGGCAGGGTACCATGTGCATTTGGTGGAGTGAGACAACTTTCAGGTCGACTCAGTTCAAGACCTTCAGCTGGGAGTCAGGTAGCTTTGTGTGAGTTTGGCTTGCAGCTCTTCCAGGAACTAAACCGGCTTTTTCCTTCCTGGAAGGGAGGAGGTCCTTGGGCTAGGAGGTTTGTGGTGGGAATTTTCCTACTGGCCCTAGATTGGCTCCGACTCTGGCTCTTTCAATGAACACTCTGATGGCGAGAATTCTGGGGAGGAAGTCAAACACGGGAGGTCTAACCTCAGGAATCGAATCTGTGTGACTTAGGGCACGACACATAGCTGTAGCGGGCTTCTCTTTTCCTAACTGTAGAAGAGAGTGGGACGAAATGGATCTCCATGGAAGAAGTCTTTTTATTTTTACACACCAGGAATGGATTTAAACTAAAACAGCTCCCTCAGCCTCCACACCCACAGTAGTAGTAGCAGCAGCAGCAGCCAAAACTGAATTTAGTGGTACACACCTGTACCCCAGCTGTGGGAAGTCCTGGCAGGAGAAATGAAGCTCAAAGTCCTCCTTAGCTACATAGCAAGAGTTTGAGGGCAGCCTGGGCTACACAGAACCTTATCTCAAAAAAAAAAAAAACCAAAAAACAAAAAACAAAAAACAAAAAAAAACCCAAAAAACAACAAAACAAAAAAACCCCCCAAAAACAAAAAAACAAAAACAAAACAAAACAAAACAAACAAACAAACAAAAAAAAAACAGAACAGCAAAAATCCCTCCTTGCAACAGAGAAACCGCACCCAGGCCCGTCCCATAAACCTCTCATCTGTAGACTGTACCCACCACCATTTTACAAATGTGTGAAGAGGCTGCTGTGGTGAATGTGGTGCGGGTTTGTGGACGGCTGTCAGTGAACCTGGTGTCTCTCAAGAGCCGGGCAGGTCACTTCCAACAACGGACGACAGCAGCTTCTTGCAAAGTCAGGGTTGACAAAGTTCCCAAGGATTAGAGAATGGTCCTCATTTGCAAAACCCTCGAGAGGGGACTGGTTGGTCTCTAGCTGCCCTATCTTTGCTAAAGGGAAGCCAGAATAATGAAGTGAGCGGAAAGAAGAGACTGTGAGGGGAACCGTGAGGAATAAAAGCGACCCGGACAGGGAAGTACTTTGAAAATCAAGCTATTTCAGACCCTACAAATGTAGACTTGAAATTATCACATAGTGGAAAGGTCACTGTCAGCCGTCAGAGGTGTCTGCTATTGTTCTGGTGCCGTTTTCTGTTTTAATAGTGAGGCACGGACACAGTGGGGTTATGGCCAACTGTGTGGATATGAGACTCCACTCCTGCAGGTTTATGCTGGCTCAGAAATCACTTGATAAATGGTACACATGGCCTTTTCAGATGTGCTTCTGTTCAAGCTGGTCTACAGAGGGTCACCTACACTCCCCCAGATGACCCCTCTCCCTCCATCCCTCAGCTTGAAAGTGCCCTACATAGGCCATTTCTATAGCCCCTGCTACCCCTGACCTCAGCTCCACTGTTCATGCAAACAAAGCCTCTCTACTGAGCTCCTGGGACATTGCAGACAGGGCTCAACACACTTCTCTCAGTCCTGTCATTTCTGACAACTGCGGCCTCCTGGAGGGCTGGGGCATACCATGGTTATCTTTGTGCCTCAAGATCAAGTACAGAGCCTGACATAACTAGCCGCTAACTTGATGCTTAGCTGTTCTCCACTCTGTCCCATCTTGGTCAGACTTCCTTTCCTGTCACTTGGTCACAGTTTCTTTCTTGTCACTGTGAGGGAACACCTCACAGAAGCAACAGAACAGGGAAGGACTTGTTTGGGGGTCGATGTTTGGTCCAGCATGGTGGAGAAGGCGTAGCAGCTGAGCAGGCTTTCATAACGGTTTGTTCATGATTTGGTAGCTAGATTAGGAAGCACAGAGCTCAGGCTGGAACTGGGGCAAATATATCCTCCAAGGTTTACCTCCAGCCCCATGTCACAAGGGTTCCACAATGTCCCCGAATGGCAGCACCAATTGGGGCCCCAAATGTCCAAATAAACTAGTCAGGGTGTGTGCAGGCATGTGAGTGTGTGTGTGTGTGTGTGTGTGTGTGTGTGTGTGTGTGTGTGTGTCTGTGTGAGAATGTGTGTGAGTATATGTGTATGTGTACATGTGTGTGTCTGTGTATGTGTGCAGTATATATCTGTATGTGTCTGCGTGTGTGCAAGTGCATGTGTGTGTGTGTATGTATGTGTGTGTAAGTGTGTATGTATGTGTGTGTAATTCAGATTTAAGCCACATCAACAGAGAAAGAGTAAGAACAAATGATAACCAAAGTGTCATAAAACTATAGGTGTTGGGGGGTCTCACCCTCCACACAGCCAGGCTTCGTGTTACTTCCCATCTCTTTCTGTCCACACAGACAGTGGTTAAAGCAAGGCTGCTGATTGGCTTGTATCTTAACGATAAGAAAATCACCTCCCAGGCCCGACAGGGAGGGGTTACCACTATAGTAATTTTTGAGCGGAGATCCACAGGGTCTGAAATAGCCTAATTTTCCAAGTCCGGTGTCTTTATCCCGTTTGCCTTAGCCCTTAACTAAAGCATAGAGAGGTTCTGCGTGTCCCCCACCCTCAGCCCCTGCTTCCTCCTGAAGAATATTTTATGAGAACCCAAAACTCATTTCTCCCTTCAGTGTTGTAGTAATGGAGAAATAAATGAGGCGGCAGCACTGCTGTCTCAGGCCACCGTTTCCACTTCCACGGGTCTCTACCAACTGACAGAAGAGCCCAAGGAGGGTGCAGAAATGACAAGCATGTTCTGGGAGAGGGGGAGAGAGGAGGAAGGGAAGGGGGAGAGGAAGAGAGGGAGGGGGAGGAGGGGGGAAGGAGAAAGGGAGGGAGAGGGGGAGGGGGAGGGAGAGAGGGAGGAGAGGGGGTGGATCTCCTTTTGACAGAAATTGGAAAGCAGTTTCCTATTAACCTTTATCACCAAGACAACAGACTGGAAACTCCTGTCATGTGTTTGGTCATAACCTTGGATGTTTAATTCATCCTGAACTTTCTATCTGTGCTAGAAAACTGAAGGGAAATGTCTGGATGAAAACAGACCCGAGACATCTCCATTCACACCCTGGGCAGGCACAGGTTTGGGGAGATTTCTGGGGAAGCGAGGAGAGTTGCATGGAAAGTTGAGATCCTCCTTTCCTCCCTCCCGCTCTGGAGAAAACTGAGTTTGGTTTCCTGCTTTTATGAACGTCTGGTCTGTGGTCCTCTGTGTCACTAGGGGGCACTGTTGCTCCTCTAAACTGCCCGTGTAGGGAAGGGATGGCTTTCAGTTTACAAAGAACCTTCTTGAGTTTCTGAGTGAGCCAGGGGAAAGGAAAGACGGACCCTTCCTTTGCAATCCCAAGTCTGTTCTGCATTAACCGCATCTTTACAATTCGGGAATGTCTGAGCCTTGCTGTCTCCAGAGTTAGCCAGTTCATAGAGCTAGTAAGCTGTTATGATAACCAGCTCTAATTCTCACTTATGACTAACGGACCCAAAGCCTCGCTTCTACAACCTCTGCTGACTCTCAAATGCTGCTGCTTCTCCTCTCACTCTTCTGACCAGAGACGTGTTCCTGATGACATGGCAAAGTCCCTAGGTCGCCAAGCCTGTTTACCCAACTCATCAATGGCTTTCCATAGGAACCCCAATAGAGAATACTGCCTTCTTTCCCCTCCCCCCTCCCCCTTTGCCTCCAGACACTCCCAGCACCCAGTGACGTCACCCCTTCTCTCGGTAGCTGTCACAGGCCACTTTTCAACACTTGATCTGTTGGCTTCATCACACTTGAATAGCGAAATCAACGCCTCTGTGTACATACACATGTGTCTGTGGAGGTCAGAGGGGAGCGAGGCAGAGTTGTTTCTCCTCCTTCCACCTCCTGGGTTCCAGGGACAGAACTCAGGCTTGGCTACTGTCAGGACCAATGGAGACTCCATTTCCCCCAGATTCTGGTGGCTAGACAAAAGTCAGCATTCCTCAGGAACGCAGGAAGCTGGTTCCCCTCCACCAAAGAGCCATCCCCTTGTCACTGGTGCTTGTTAGTATACTAAAGTGTATGGTGGCTCCCAGGCTCCCAGAAGCACAACTACCTGTTACAATGTCATCCTGTCTCTTGTTAGCATCCCCCTTCTTCAGCTCATGGGCTTCCCTTCCCCAGATACTCACCTCTCTCTCTCTCTCTCTCTCTCTCTCTCTCTCTCTCTCTCTCTCTCTCTCTCTTCCCCTCCCCTCCTTCTCCTCCTCTTTCTTTCTCCCCCTCCCGCCACGGTCAAGTCCAGTCTGACGGCCTCGTTCCGTCTACTACTTTCTCTGCTCTGTGCTCTTCCGGATGCTTCTGGCCGTTTTCTTCCTCATACCTGTACTGAAAAACCTTCCCGCTTAACCGTACCTCTGAGCTGGTCATGTTTATGTAGTGGTCTTACCCCTCCTCCAGTCATCTCTCCCGTCCTCAAAAATGTATATCTTAAAATAAGTTACTTTCCACACACGCCAGGGATGATCTTAGTGCTTTCTTTTGCGCTGAAAGGAACAACCGTCCAGGCTGAGGTCAAAGCCAGCCAGGGCGCTCTGTAAGCTCCAGGAGCCGTGACACAGCCACAGTGGCTCAGAGGACTTGGTCCTCGGTGTTTTATCCCAGTCTGAAGTGGGGGGTATGCGTTCCGTGCTCACTGCTCGAATGATTGTGCATCTGGACCTGTGTGTGCCTGGGGGACTGGCACCTCCTCTTTAGCTCACAGAAGCTTTGAGCTAAGGCTGTAACACACTGACCTCAATCTAGCCAGATGACATCAGTCAGTCTCTGCCAGGCCCCTGCCCCTCTGCCGCTCTCTCGAAGCTACCTCATGGCACTTGGGACTCACTGAATATTTACAGCAAATGTTAATTAAACGGGCCAGTGGTTTCATTTTGTAATGAACACAAATGTCACATTTGGAACACCGACTTTCGGCGGCAAAGAGGGGCGATAATAACTCGAATACTAAGCGGTGGGTTTCTGCAGCCAAGTGCCTCGGGTGTTCAGAATCTCGGAGGCTTTACGTGTTGACTGGGGACCCAGCTGAATTAAGGCGTTAGCCCAGGCACCTCATATAAGATCCATGCCGCCATTGTTCTTTCTTTTAAAGACAGGAAGTAGCAACTGTTGTCTTCATCAGGGAGAGAGGCATCCTCAGGGCCAGCCAGAGAATCTTCTTACTAGATAATAGCCTTCCTGATGGCCCCTTGTCGCCGATTTCCCATTGTTTATTTCAGTTTTTGTTCATAAAACTCAAGGTTCAAAGAGATAAATCTAATATTTATTCTCCTGCAAACATGGCAGCTAAGTGTGGGGATTTAGCTGAATATGCACTTCAAGGCATTCCCCCGCCCCGATCTGTAGGCATTCTTCAAGCACAAATCTGGGCCCACGGAAAATGCCTTCCTTGGATATGTAGCTCTGCTTCCCTCCCAGCTTCCTCTTCTGAACCCGTTCATTAGGCTTATTCTCAAGTTGCTGGAGCTGGCTTTACAGCAGTCAGCCATGGCTGGGCGAGCTCTCGATGAGCATGGTCAGAGGGGAACAGAAGCGAAGCTGACAGGTAGATAGAGGTACAGGCTAATGATGGTGGGGGTCATCAGCATTGAGCACTCCAGAAAGGTGCTCAGTGGCCACACAGAGGAGGAGGGAAGGAGGGCCAAGAGGCACAGCCTAACAGAGAGCGGGAAGCTCTGGGAGGGGTTTATAGAGGGAGGTAGGAATAACAGAAAATGGTGCGCATGCTTGGCAAGCGAGGAGTAAATCCAAGATGCAGAGCAGCAAGGAACAAGAAGGGCACAGGTGGGAGAGCGCGGGAGCTGTTGGCTGACTGTTGGTGACCTGGCTTGTGGAGGGTGGGGAGGGGGAGGCATAGGCACAGGAGTGTTAGTGTCAGTTGCAAAGATGATGAACTACTGTGTGTGAGGGGCAGGAAAGGGATGAGGTCAGTGGGTTCAGGCTGCCTTGGGGTGCATATTCATAGTAGCTGAAGGGACCTGGGGAATAGGTCAGGGCTGGTGACAAGAGTGGAGCTATATAGGGGGAGAGTCAAGTGAGGCGAGGTGAGGACTCACAAACACTAACATGGAGCCGAGCAGGGGAGCCTTACACAGAAGCAGATGATTGGATTAGAACCTCACAGCACCACAGACTCAAAACCCCACCAAGGTAAGCATGGTCAGCTGTGGTCATTGCTACAAAGGGCCATGTCAGAGGGGTGCCAAAGAGTGAGCATCTGTGGACTCTGTCAGTAGAGTCCTCCGGGGTCCTTGGGGTGTCCTGAAAGAAGGGATGGATGTCACATCAGGGACACGTGATGTGAGGGAGGGAGCAAGCAGACTCTTCCTGTTGAGTGTTTGCTATGAACAACCTAGAGCCCCCATGGGTGAGCCAGGGGAGCGGACTTCCTCCAGACTGTGAGGTAAAGCGTGTCCCTAATGAGGAGAAAGCCAGGGTGAAGTAGCTGAGCAGTAAAGAGCTCCCAGGTGGGGAACGGCTGGAACCAGTTAAGCGCTGGCGGCAGCTTTGGTAATACTGAACGAAAAGGTAAGAGTTACTTCAAGACTCTTCTTCTGAAGGATGTGTGTATATGTGTGCACATGTGTGCATGTG
Organism: Rattus rattus; assembly: GCF_011064425.1. Lineage (NCBI taxonomy): Eukaryota > Metazoa > Chordata > Mammalia > Rodentia > Muridae > Rattus > Rattus rattus. The sequence continues at coordinate 10,844,812 of NC_046167.1, read as the reverse complement.
TGTGTCTGCAAATACATGTATATGTATGTATGTACGTGTGTATGTATTTGTGTGTCTTTGAATATGTATGTGTTGGTGATTGTGTCTATGTTTATGTGTGTCTATCTGTATGTGTGTGTTTTGCATGTGTGTATGTGAAGGGGTTATACACGTGCATGTTTATGTGTGCAATGTTTGTATGTACAGGGGACAGGTAGAGGACCTACAAAGATGAAGCTGATATAATCAAGTCTGCGGGGAAGGGGGTAGGTTGATGGAATGTGTTCATATTGGCTTCTGTTTTCTTGGACAAATCATAAGGGGATTTATGATTTGTCCCCCCTCTTCTTCCAGCAAAAGGGGACATCGCTAGAGAAGCAGCACGTTCCAGACTGAGGTCTTCTGAGGAGCTCACCTTGATGGGGAATCTGCTTTCTCTCTTGGAGAAGATAACTGAGCAAGATTGTCAGGTGCTGCTTGGGCAAGCTCAAGAGGGAGACACAGATCGGTAGACTCCTATGGTCAGCGCCTGGATGACAGCTACCCGGAGACACTGACACAGGAGTTGATGTGACAGTACATACTGAGTTCAGGGAGGAAAGAGGAGAGGGAAGGGTGGCGAGAGGCTTTGCATCAGAGAATCCATGCACTTAAGAATGGGAAGAGGATGGGGGAGAGCTCAGGACTTACAGTCCACACAAGAGGATGGATAACAGCATCACGGACTCTACGGACTCCACGGAACCATGGAAGCATGGAAGCAGGAGATTAGGGGAGGAAAGAAGAGGGGTGGGCCAACTACAGATGCTTTGAACCTGATGAGTTCCAAGCACTCAGGTGAGGCTGTGTTTAGGAAGACACTAAACGTAGAAGAGTGCTACCTTCCAGGAAGGCCCATTGGACGGGAGCTGGAAAGAAAGGACCATTCTGTGGTCTAGCCTGTATGAAGAGATAGCAGACCTGGGGTTCATGAAATAGCCCAGTGGTTAAAAGTACTTGCTTTTACAGAGAACCCATGGTTGCTTCTCAGTACCTATGCCAGGTCATTCATAATTGCCTGTAACTCCAGTTCCAAGGGGTCCAAAGCCACCTTCTAGCCAACCACAGCACTTGGTATGTGTACACACACACACACACACACACACACACACACACACTCATACTCACACATATACATACACACACAAACTCACACACACACACACACACACTCACACACACATTCTCTCTCTCTCACACACACACACATACATACACACACACACACACACACACACACACACACACACACACACACACACACACACCATTGAAGAAATAGAGAATAGGTGACATCCATCTGATCCTAAGTGGAATTTGGGGATTAAAAAAATTATCTGCATGTGGGTTTATATGTGCACGTCTGTGCATTTGTGTGTACCCACATGTCTATATTTACCTGTGTGAGCTTGTACAGGCCTGAGGTCACCCCCAAATGTCCTTCTCAATCACCTTTCGACTTTGGGATAGTCAGTCTCTCACTGAACCCTGTACTTGCCATTTCGGCTCTGAATCCTCAGGAACCACCTGTGTGTGCCCCCACTCCTCAGAGCTCAGTCACGCTGGGCTTTTACAGGGGTGCTGGGGTCTGGATTCAGGTCTTCATGCTTGCTCAGAGAGCTGTTTACCCACTAGGCACCCCCCTAAAAATAATTCACACACTGAATTATTTTTCTGAGACAGAATAGCCTTGATCTCAAAGCAATCCTCCTGCCTTAGCTTCCGCAGTGCTAGGGTCACGGGTATGAACTACCAGGCTCGCACTGGGGATTTTCCTCTAATGAGCATTCCCTGAGATTCTTGCTAAGGCCAGCTTTCGTACAGTAGGCAGGGGTGTCACTTCTGGCTGCAGAGCAGAAGTGGGTGCCGTGCAGTCTTCGGTCAGTCTGGTTTCTAGTTCTTGCTATGGCTGGCACCTATTGAACACTCCCGGCTTCCCCGTCACTGTGTTTGGGTAGAGAGAATAACTGGGTGTGGGGTGACCTGAAAAATGTGTATAACTGGAAGAGACCTCAGCACTCAATGCTTTGCTACCAGGGTTTGGATCCCCAAACCTGCACCAAGCTAGCATCTGTACCAACACTTGGCATGTGGTCAAGCCTGGTTCATTCTCTCTCTCTCTCTCTCTCTCTCTCTCTCTCTCTCTCTCTCTCTCTCTCTCTCATCCTGACAAATAGCGCCAAGAGAAGCAACAGTGCTTAAAGAATGAGGGGCCTTCACCTCACCCCAGGTTTAAAGTGTAAAGGACTTGGTGTGTATGTGAGTTCGAATGTTCACACATGTTAAAGTTGCACACACATGTGTGCTCGAGGGCCTGAGATCACCTCCCGATGTCACTCCTTTGGAGTGGCCCACTTTGGTGTTTGAAGCAAGGTCTCTTACTGGTCTGAACTCATCAAGTAAGCTAGACTGGCTGACTGGCTGGCTGGGGACCCCAGGAGTCTTCAGTTTCTCACCAGTGCTTGGATTATGGGCATTCACCCATGCCCAGGTCTTTTTACAGGAGTTCTGGGGATCTAACTGAGCTCCCATAACCCCTTTATTGACTGGCCTATTCCCACAGCCATACATATTTTTTTTTCCCTTTGAGACAGATTATACTATATAACCTTGGCTAGCTTAGAACTCTGTGTAAACCAGGTTGGCCTTGAACCCACAGAGACCCACCCGCCCCTGCCTCCCTCGTGCCAGGATTAAAGGCATTCAACCTTCATGTCCCAGCATAAATTGTTTACAGAGGTAAAGTCATTTACTAATTGTTTATCTTTTGGTACAATAAAAGATAATGCTATACTGGGGGTGGGTTTACCATTCTAGGGGTGGGACCAGTTTCTTAGCTTTCGGTGTAAAGCATCTCAAATGACAGTCTGGGGTCCTGCTTGTGCACTGAGTAGGTCTTGAACACTTTAGATCCTGTTTCTGTGCTGTTCCTTGATTGTTGCTTGGTCAGAACTGGGAGGCTTCTGTGAACAGCTTCTGCCAGTTTAGTTTTCTAGGGATTTTGCTAAGGTATTCGGAAGACTGACAGTTGGAATGCATCTATGTGTCATTAAGCTGCAAGTTGGTCAGCTCTCCAGACAGCCCCTCGGCATCCTCTTTGGGGAGATTTCCCTCCAGATTTGAAGCAGCGAAGTTGCTGGAATAATTATTTCAAAGTGAATCACAATACACAGATTTCCAGTACATATGTTAGCAGTTGTGCACAGATTGGGCCAGCAAGATGGCTCAGCGAGTAAAGAGTCTGCTGCGCCCATCACGACTCACAACCTGGGTTTGATCCTAGAATCCATGTCAAGGTAGGAGGAGAGAAAAGACTCCACAAAAATGTCCTCTGCCCTCCATATACGCACTGTGACACATAAGTATGCAAACACACACACACACACATAGTCACACATGCACACACATATTTGCACATGCACACATGCACACACATGTTCATACATGCACACACACACATGCAGATGCACATTCACACATGCATACACGTACGCACACATTCACACATACATTCACACATGCACACATTCACACATGCACACATTCACACATGCACACACACAAGCACACACACATTCACACATGCACACATGCACACACACATGCAGACGCACATGCACACATGCATGCACACACATGTTCACACATGCACACACACATTCACACATGCACACACATGCACACACATTCACACAAGCACACACATCAACACACATGTTCACACATGCACACATGCATACATGCACACACATGTTCACACATGCACACACACATTCACACACACATGTAGACGCATATTCATACGTGAGAATGCACAATGATAAAACTACAATAATAAATTGCACCTAAATTGCAATGTCTTTGTACTGACTCTCAGCACAAACAATAAAATCTCAATTACGGTTTTAGAAGAAAAAAAAAAAACTGTAGTAAGGAAGGGGAGCCTAACACACGGCCAAGTCTACGCCTCCACCTATGATTATAGGTTAATGAACCAAGTCTGGCCTAATCCAACCGTCCCCTCTCACTGGAATTGTTAGTCTTTGTTTTATAAGGTTATTCCCCATTCATCTGAGACACCATTAGAGAGAATATGGCATCGAAATCATTCCCATCAGTAATGGAAATGGCTGAGATTAGCTTTGATATCCCTGCAGCTGTTAAGCAAATCAAAAAGGCATTAACAGCAAGTCGGAATTTACTCCAGCAGCTGAGGCAAAGACACACACTCCAGCCTGGTAAATGGACCCTTTAGCTCTTTACTTGAGATTGGGGGATGCTGTTTGCCGACTCAGCTAAGACTAGAACTGCAACCCTGAGCCTGCTCTCCCGGGAGAAATGACCTGCAAGTTCTTTGCTCCCTCGCCTCCGATTTCCGTGAGTGGATTTAAGAGGAGCAGCGTCTGTGGAGTTGGCAAAGAGCCATCTTCACTTCGAAACTGAGGACGGAGGGTAGTCATTAGCACACTCAAGGTCCTGGGTTCAAGCCTCAGTACCAGAAGAAAAACAAAAACGAACCAAAACAAAGCCCTAGTTCCTCTTCAGTACTGGCGGTTGTTTTAGGAAGTGTTCTGAGGGGCTCCACGGCTGCCTGGGTGCTCAGAGCTGCTGTGAATGGGGGCTCCTAACTTTGTTGCTCATTTGCATTTTGATTCTCTTCCCGTCTTCTGTACTTATTTGTAAACAGAAGGGATCAGTCCTGGGGCCTTCAGAAGACAGGGAAAAGGTTAGACCCCTGAAAGCTCTATATTAGGGGCAGGTGAGACAGCCCGGCCTGTAGAAGCACTTGTCACGCGAGCCTGAAGGCTAAAGTTTGGTCTCTGGAAACGAGTTTAAAGATGGAAGGAGAGAGTCAACTCCAAGAGGTTGTCCTCTAACTTCCACATGCATGTGGCATGTGTGTGTTCACACACACACACTAAGAACACACACCACCACCGCCAACAAGAATAATAAAATTTTTAAAGACTATCATATGACATATGCATATTGCGTTTTCCTTTGTGTGGATGGTGTGTGTATGTATGTGTGCATGCGTCCGTAAGCGTGTGGAGGCCAGAGGTTGACCCTGGGTATCTTTCTTGATTGCTCTCTAATTCGTTTACCCAGGCGTAGTCTCTTGCTGATCTCAGAATTCACTAATTTAGCAAGTCTAACTAGGCAATATGGCTGAAGGACTTCCTGCCTCAGCCTCTTGAGGACTGGGACTGTAGGCAAGCCTCATATCCACCTGACTCTTCATACACACACACACACAGAGAGAGAGAGAGAGAGAGAGAGAGAGAGAGAGAGAGAGAGAGAGAGAGAGAGAGAGAGAGAGAGAGAGAGAGAGAGAGGCAGACACTGGGGATTTGAACTCTGGTCCTCATGCCTGAGCTGCAAGTATTTTATCCACTGATCCATATCCTCAGCCCTCTGACATCTTTGAGACTTTATCCTCCCTTGTCAGAAGGGACATTTCAATCAGTCCTACTTGAGATATATTCTATACAATCAAGGGACTCCAGTGGCATTTGCGACAGAAGCAAAGACCACGGAGGCTTATTATAGAGCTTTAAGTGGCACCAAAAAGAATCTCGGGACTCGTGACACGATACAAGACTCAGTTTACTTTGAGGCATATGACTCTCTCCCTCCTCTCCCCTAGAATAAACTCTTATCTTCATTTGATTTGGCACACGAGCCGTCATGCAGGTGTGGAAGCCTGTGACCACCGCGTACACCGCTAGGCCCAGCACCTGCCTTTTCCTCTTGGAATGCAGCTGTGCTATGACTTTTATCCCTGGTCACAAACCAAGACACACTTGATACTCGCGCTCTGTCTGGTCTCTTCATCCTTCCAGACTCTTCTAATGAACAACAGAGAGACGGATGGAAGCAGGGTCTCCAGGGGGTACCTACCTGACACAGAAGTACAGAACCACCGGCCCAGACTTTTTGGGGAAGTCATGTTCCAGGACTCTTCGATCTAGTTGGAGCCAGTTCAAGTGTCCCCTGGAGAAAGGAGAGACGGGTTGGTTAGGTTGTTGGGTGGTGTAGGCGTTTGGGGATGATAGCAGGACGCACTGGATTGTAGGAATCCATTCTAGTATATTTCAGTATTGGAGAACACTAGGAATTATCTGGGGGAAGCGTTCCCAAGAGAAGTGTTGTCTGGTGGGAAAAGGACATGAAGCACACGGGACATTAAGAGGAGAGGTGCTGCCTGCTTCCTACAGCCCCATCTCACTCCCTTGGCCTGAGTTCCCTTTCCACCACTCTGGTCCGTGTGCTTTTCTTATAGGACTCAGTACACACTTTAATAACATGCCAACAATCCTCACATCGTCCTACCAGAAGCGGTTGGGATGGCATGTGAACCACAGGTTCTTTTTATACATAACCCTGCCCAGGATCAAGCCACGATTCTATTTCTAGGCACGCACCTTTCTTCCGCACCAAAAGGATGCATTTTGTGTACTCAAAGCCTCTCACACAAGAGTTCACAGACACTGTGTATGGAGAGACACTAGGATGGCCCAAACTTAAAACAATCCCAGGGCTCGCCAGCAGAGGAATGAATGAATGGGAATGAATGAATGACGGCCCAATCCCCAGATGGAATACTATACAGCAATGCTACTGCTGTAGGTGGTAATATGGGTGAACCTGAAAACAAGTAAGTCGAGTGAAGACGTTTTAAATGAAAGATTTTGAAAAGTGTATAGATGACACGATTCTATCTGTGTAAAACTCTAGAAAACACAAACTAATCGTTAGCCCCTGAAAACAGGCTTGGGGAGAGGGGTGTTGCAGGGGATGTGTCCATAGGGAAATGTTTTTGTTGTTAGCTGAATATTGGTTTGATTAAAAAAAAATTGAGTGTCTCATCCAGACAATGTATGACATTGACCATGAGAACCTTGAATTTATGATCCTCCTGTCTCTGTCTCCCAGATGCTGGGATTACCTGCATGTGCCACAATGTCCTGCTTTAGTTTGATACTCATCTAGACTGACTAGAAACCAATGTATGGAGATGGGGAGAGGCAGAGAGCGAGGAGGTGGGGATAGCCCTAGGCTGAGACACTGCTTCTGGGGGAAAATGTCGTCTCTCTGACTTCCTTATCTAGTCTTCAACCATCAGGCAGAATGAATGGTGAGGGCCCCTGCTGTCTCTGCCTCCACTGTGTTGGGATTATAAACCACAGCCCATGATGTCTGTTACTGCACTTCCCAGACTGATTCAATCCCAGAGCCTGGAATTATTATAGGTGTGGCCTGGTAGGGGGGTGGGGCTGGGAGCTTTTCAAAGGGAAGATTGTGGAGACATTTAATAGATTGGATTCCTAAATAAACAAGTTCACCAAGCATGGTCCAGGAATATCAATTTAGCTAGGAGTCCCCTCATACTCATAGAAAAGAGTCAAGCAGGATGTGTACTTTGGGAAGCTACATTAGAAACCGGAGGCCACCGATTCTAGTGGCTTCTACCTTTCCTTTTTTATTAACACAAAATCGTTTGCTCCAATATGTCACTGTCAGGCTCCTTCAAAAGGTCTCTTTTTGCATATGTGTGCTTGTGTGTGGGGTGTGTATGCATGAGTGTGTGTTAGAAAGTGTAGGGTCCACACGTGTGTAGTGGAAATGCATGTTTGTGTGTGAGTGTGTAGACCAGAGGCTGATGTCCGGTGTCTTCCCTGATCACTCTCCTCTACACGTATTGTAATAGTCTCTCCCTAATCTGTCTGGTTTAGCTAGTCAGCTTGCTTCAGCTGTCTCTACCTCTCAAGCCTTGATGGCCGCTCAGCATTTACATGCATTCAGAGTTGATGTGTGCACTCCCATGCACCATCTCTCTTAGATTTAGTTCATAATGTCTCCTAGATTGTGAATTTTAACTACTCCTAAAATACAAGTGTGGGACTGACCGGTGCCAAAGACCAGTTATTTCTGCATTTTCTGTGGCCAAAAGCAGATGCTAAACAATTTTGTTGTTAAGAAAACAAATGCAGAGCTAGAGAGATGGCTCAGTGGTTAAGAGCACTGACTGCTCTTCCAGAGGTCCTGAGTTCAAATCCCAGCAACCACATGGTGGCTCACAACCATCTGTAGTGAGATCCGATGCCCTCTTCTGTGTGTGTCTGAAGACAACTACTGTGTACTCACATATAATAAATAAATAAAGCTTTAAAAAAAGGAGAAAGCAAATGCATCAGTTTTACCATATAATCCAGAGATCCACATTCCCTGTGTGTATGTGTTCTTATGCATGTATTTGAGCTCACATGTGTGAGCAGGTACACATTCATGTGTGCCCATGCTCATGCCAAAGGTTGATGTCTTTCTAGGAGGCCTTCCAGTTTATTGAGACAGAATCAGAGCTGGCTGATTCCAGTTAATCTAGAGAGCAGGCTTGCCCCGTCTCTGCCTCCTAAGGGCTGGGCATAAAGCAAGTCCTCATGCTTGCCAGCTTTTACTTGGGTTCCAGGGGAATTTCAATTTTGGTTCTCATCCTTGCTGAGCAAACGCTTTAGCCACTGAGCCATCTCTCCATTTTCTTATAGATTTAGTGACCACCACCATGTACAGCCAATGCTCCTGCCCCAGGTCTGAGGTCCTCTGAAGGAATTAATTCTGCTCATCCAGTCTGAGTGGGGTTGGAGAGGAAAAGACTGAAGTGACCTCCCAAGCAGCACCGTCCTTTCTTATCTGCGTGAGCTACACCCATCTAAAGTTACGCTCCAATGCTTTTCTCTCAACACAAGGTGCTGTTGTTTGCTCTGGTGTGTGACAGTGGAGTGCTCGTCTCGGAGGCTGTCAAGACCACTAAATGTCACGTTCCCAGAAGCAGGTATGACAGCCCGGGCATGGTAGGCTACCGCCATTGACTTTCGCTGTCCTGCTGTCTAGGAGTTAATGAATGGAATCCCCGAGCCCAGTTTAAGTAAATTATGTTCCCAGACCTAATGCTGCTGGGTCTCGCTCCCAAGATAAGAGATTGCTTTTGAACTCCGCTTGTTTTTAAGTGGTAGATAAACTTGTGGCTTCAACTAGACTTTGCACATGCCTCAGCCAATGCCGTGTATTCCGTGTAAGAAGGGACGTAGAGCAGGGTAGGCTAGGGAATGCTTTATGAGCCAGCCTGCCTGGTAGTGGGTCACAGGTGAATTGCCAACAAGACATTCATTACTGAGGTAAATATCGAACCCCTGGACCTGTACCAATCAAGCAATTCAATTAATGGCAACGTAGGCACCAAGAGACGACTTAGTCAATAAAATGCTGCAACGCAAACATGAGGACCAACTTTAATCCACAGCACCCGCATAAGGAGGCAGTCATGTGGGTATCTCAGAAGAGCTGGCCTTGAGGGTGTGGGAGCAGGAGGGCTGGTGGGCTGACCAACTCAGCTACTGCCCAAGCCCAGATCCAGGGCTTTGAGTTGGCCCACCCCAACATCTACTCCATCTATGAACTTCTGCAGGGGCTGATCCTACAGAACCAAAGCTGTAGGATCTCCATGACACCGGGTAACAACAGAATATCTGAGAGGAGTCATGGTAAAGATCCAGCGTTGATAGTAGAAGAAGCCAGAGGCCTTGAACCAGACCAATGATTCATTGCAATGAACATTTGTAAGTGAAGATGTGTGGATAAAAGGGTATACTGTGTGACACATGTTGACACGCTGACACACACCTTCCATATTGAGATTTTGTTTTGTTTTCTTTGGGGGACGGTTGCCAGGGGGAGGGCAGATATGGAAGAAGAGGGAGATGAGTGGGACTGGGGTGCATGATGGGAAATTCACAAATAATCAATAGAAAGTAAAAGAAGAAGGAGAGGAAGAAGAAGAAAAAGAAGAGAAGGAGGAGGAGGAAGGACAAGAAGGAGGCAGGGTGATGGGGTGCTTTTGTAAACCTAGCTTTGGGGAGCCAGAGACAGTAGGATCCCTGGGGCCTGCTGGCTATTTGTCCAGGCCAATGATCCCTGACTCAAAGGAGGCGAACAGTATTCCTAAGGTTGTCTCCTGGCTTACGCAGACACACATGTGTATATACACACATGCACACACGCGAATGGGAGAAAACTGTGATACAAGAAGTTGAAAGAAACAATCTCCAATTGACTGCCTTTTGTGTTCTTAAACTAGGACGGTGGCCTCAGAGTGCTGTGACCCCTCTAAAACTTAAGCAAAACTTTTATGTGCAAACATTTGTGGGAGGGATGGAATGTAAGTCCTTAAGCTTCAAGGGGTCCTATGGTGAAATAATGGGGTGTGAGCCCCTCGTTGTCTTAACCAGCATGTGAAAAGGCATTGTATTACTTGCACAATAATGGCTGACTTGATTTTTTTGTCTAAACAGTCCTTAAAAGTTGTTTTTGTTTTAAAAACATGGATATTCAATTATACCATCTGATAAGCAATTCATAAAATTGGGGACAGGAGACAGGAACTTAATTACAGTAACGATCATTATTTCCACTCGTGGGACGCTGACTGCTTATTTTGGTTGAAGTTGTTTAGTGTTTGGTTTCTAAGAGAGGATCCTTTGTCTTCTCTTAGCTGTTGACTTAAAGATATCAAAATTTGGGAATTAAATCAGCAATGCAAGTATTTAAGAAATGAAATATAAAAAGGACTCTCTCTGGATGCCAGTGGTGGATAGATGAAAATTTCAGTTAATTCTTTTAGGAAGTGAATTCTTCTTAATTTCAGTTAATTTGTGCAGGTTTCTCTTTGAGGTGCGGTGTAAGCACATGGTCTTCGGGGCACTAGGAAAGTACTCAAGCTAAACGGTTGACTTCTGTGCAGAAGGGAGCACTAAATCTGAACTTGGTGGCATTGACTCTCAGCCTGCTGGGCATGGCCCTTTTGCAATTTGTTAAGGATTTGCATGCCTTCTCTTCCACAAATGTTTGCATTTAAACGTTTTGTTTAAGTTTTACACTATACACTATCAGTACTGGATCCTCACTAGGACTCCTCTCGAGCTATCCTGTTGTTGCCCTGTGTCACATAGATAGATCCTGCAACTTAAGTTCTATAGGTCCAGTCACTTCAGAAGTAGCCCCTCTACCATGTGGCAGGAAGGAACGTAGCCCCTGTACAGTGTCTCAGGTCCCTGGGATATGTCAGTGGGTATTGGTCCTTGACGGTCCAAGTTCTAGTGGAATCAGGTGCTCATGGATCTGAGTCAAGGGGACATGAAGACATTCCTGGCCCTGGAACAGGGCTTTAGGTCTTGGCTACGCATCAGAACCAACTAGGGATCTTTGAAGGAAAAAGCAAAACAAGGACAAAGCAGTCAGTTTAAAGTGTCTTGGGTTCTTCCACTATGTCACCAAGGTGGAAAGGAACCCTGGCTCCAGCCATGTGTCAATGAGTATTCTAAGGAGCTGGAGAGATGGTTCAGTGGTTACGAGCTCATGCTGCCCTTGCAGAGGGCTGAGGTTTGGTTTTTCCACCTACACGGTGATTAAAACAATCTGTAAGGCCCGCTCTCCTAGAGCACTGGTTCTCAACCTTCTTAGTTCTGCAAGCCTTTAATACAGTTCCTCATGTTGTGGGGACCCCCAACCATAAAGTTATTTCATTGCTACTTCATAATTGGAAGTCGCTCCTGTAATTAACCATAATATAAATATCTGATATGCAAGATAGCTGATAAGTGACCCCAAAGGGGTCAGGACCTGCAGGTTGACAGCCACTATTCTAGGAGACCTGATGCCTTCTCTTCTGACGTCTGTGGATACTGCATGAACACACACACACACACACACGCATGCACACACACACACACACACACACACACACACACACACACTAAAACAAAACATCTAAATTTTAAAGCACCATTTAAAGATCAAATTTCTCCCAGGTCCTTTGAAAGTCTCCAGGCTGTCCAAACCGCCCTCTTTTGCCCAGTCCATCACAACTGGGAACGGGGGATGAAGAATGCCACCTGTCACCCTGTTGATTTGGACAAGAGTGAGTGCAAATTGAAAGTGACTACGGGTGATTGAATTGTAAAGCAGGAGGAAATTTCATGGGAACCCTGGTGACATTTGAGTCGAGCCTATGGCTTAGCTCATCGAGCTTCGGACTTGCATCATGGAGCTGCAAGTGTTTGCCAGACGCTGCCATGAGGGAGGGAAGCTGGGTGGGAGGTAGAGGGAGGCTGTGAGGTCTTTGCAGCTCTTCTATAATTATTTCCAAATAAAAAAGCTTCAAAATGAAGTAACAACGGAGAAGGAAGGGTCAGAATCAATGCTGTGGACTGGTGACCAACAGCATTCAGTATTCTTGGGCCTGAAGTTTTACACTGGGGGATGTGGTACTTTATAAATAAATACCAATGACTGAGGGGGGGGGGACTAGAGAGACTTCCAATCCTCCCCCCCCTCTTTCTCTCTCCTTCCTTCTCTTTCTTTCTCTGAGGGCTCTGTCTAGGCTCCACAAAACATCATCACCAGAATTCACACCGACAGGGTGGCAGACAGCCTATAACCCGAGAGCCCTATGTTCTCTGGACACCCCTGCTGCCCCAGGAAGGGACAATGGTGACCCTTAAACTTGTACCTGAGGGTATGGCCTGCTCTGTTGGTGATTTCTGTGTCCAGAAGCACCAGCTTTTCCTCAGCCTTCCCACACCCCACACTTAAAGAGTGGCTTGCAACTTGTAGCAACACTACTGTTGTGTTCTCTCTCTCTCTCTCTCTCTCTCTCTCTCTCTCTCTCTCTCTCTCTCTCTCTCTGTGTGTGTGTGTAAAACAGAGTACAGTGGGTGCACACTCATGTGTACAAAAACACCTTGGGAGCAGGCATACCCAATCAGAACACAGTTATTAGAATGTTTCCTTTAGAGATGCAGATGTGGCTCTGTGGTTATGGTACTTGCCTGGCATGCCTGAGGTTCTGGGCTTGATTATAGCACACACACAACACACACACACACACACACACACACACACACACACACACACACGTGGCAGGGCGATGTCATGGTAGCTTTGCTTGGCACGCAAGGGCAGAGGGAAAGCTGAGTTCATGCTTCTGGACATAGAATCACTGACCAGGAGTGCCTCCAGGCACATCATGGGGCAACCTTTGTGCTTCCCTTTCTTAAAATGAAAAGGAGAAAGGTTCTGATTACCAGAGAGGCCCAGAGATGTATGTAGGCTGAGGTATTATCAGGCCGTGAAGGACTGTCCCCTAACTCACCCTTGTCCTTGTCCAGGTGGTCTAGCTCCCTTGCTAGCCTCTCAGAGGCTCGACTTTCTCTAGAACTGACACCTGCAGCATCTCTCCTAGACACCAGGCTCACCTGCCAGTCCTCATTCGGAGACCAACAGGTGGCCTAATTCTTTTTCGTGGGTCCTTACTGGTGGCCAGCCACTGGTGCTGTGGCTGGAGATACCATCACACTCAGATCTGGGAGGAGGTGTTGGGGGCCTGTGCAGTCTCAAGACCAGCCAGGTGGATTGGCTGTGAGTTCCTGCTATGGGGAACATGATGCTTCTCTCAAGAGGGGCTTCTGTACATGTGCATACAAGAATGAAGGTACAGACACCCAGGTGGACTCTCCGACCAGCAGAGAATCCAGAGAGCTCAGCTCCCAGCTACATAGGCCTATAGGATAGCTATCAGATTCTGGGGTGTGCCCCTCCTGCCTTTGAGGTGTGGCTTTTGTGCCCTCCTCTCCCTTTTCATCCATCCATCCATCCACTCAGTCAATTGCTCTTGGCTACCAGGGCTGTGGTCTGTCCTCCTCGGCACACAGACTTCTTCCTCTCTGGACTAAGATAACATGCTCCTTCTTTGACTCCTGTTGACTCTGACAGGAAGTCTAACTGGGACTGTCCAAAGTTCATCGTCTCCTTGAATGGAGTAACCCTACTTGGGAAATGGGAACAATGGGGCTGTGATTAACTGAGAGTTATGGTTTCCTTCCAATCAGTGGGGACAGCACGGAGGGTAATTAGGAGGCTTCTGGGGATTCTCAACAGAGGTTGTAAGGAAGAAGGGGCTTCACACTTTCCACTGCTTCTGACACAGCATTGCCCAAATGTCACTTGTATGTGGGGTGCACACGTGTGTGTACAGGTGTGCAGGTGTGCATGTGTGGGGTGTGTGTGTGTGTGTGTGTGTGTGTGTGTGTGTGTGAGAGAGAGAGAGAGAGAGAGAGAGAGAGAGAGAGAGAGAGTCAGAGGATAGCTTGGGTTTTGTTGTTTTGTTACTCAGTCACTGTTCACCTCTTTCCTTTCTTTCGGAAAATTTAATTTCTTTATTACCTTTATGTGCATGTATGCGTGGGTGTCTGTAGAGGCCGGATCATCTCCTACAGCTACAGGTACTGATGGTTGTCAGTCCCCCTGTGTGGGTGCTGAGAATCAAGCTTAGGTCCCCTGGCAGAACAGCAAACACTCTTAACTCCTGAGCTATTTCTCCAGCCCCCCATCATATTTCTTGAGCTAAGGTTTCTCACTGCCAAGTAGGGTAAGCTGGCTAGGCAGTGAGCCCAGGAAGTCAGTTTGTCTCTGAAGAAATAATATGAATCAATTTCTCTCTCTCTCTCTCTCTCTCTCTCTCTCTCTCTCTCTCTCTCTCTCTGTGTATCCTGCAAAATCAAAGTATTACTTTATTCTATGATAGCCTACTGGAAGTCTTTGTCTAAAAACTAGAGGAGTGTGCAGAATTACAACGAGTTAAAATTTTACTTGAGTATGCTGCTTTCTGCCAACCTGTTCACATTCTGTGTCCCAGGAAGACAAAAACTTGCCGAGTATCTTAAGGTTATACAGTAGATCCTGTTTGCTAAGAGATAATTATTGTTATTAGTTAGTTAGTCTTGTTCTTGAGACACGGTCTCTCTAGATATCACTGGCTGTCCTGGAACTCAGAAGGATGCTCCCACCTCCGCCTCCTGAGTGCTGAGATTAAAGGCATGTGCCGCTCTGCCTGACAAGAAAGGAGAGTTTTTATTGTCGTTTCAAATGTTTGTATGCTTTCACTGCTCGCTTCAAGGCATCTACCTGTAAAATGTTCATGCCTGCCATTTCTGTTGCTGTGAGCATGCCTAACTGTGACAGAAATTCCTTTCCGTGGGCCTGGGACTCAGAGACTATCCTCAGGTGGCCACACTGTCCCCTCACCTTTAACAGCTATAAGAAATTGTGAAGGACTGATTAGCCTGGGTTCCTGCCCATTCCCAAAGAAGAGCTTTTCTGTCTGTCTGAGTTCATGGCTGATTCTTGGCTGGTTGGAGTTTCCAATACACGTCTACCTTCCCTATGTTGGGATTGCATGTGTAGTTGAGCAAATTTGGCTTTTATTTTTTTAACCTAAACTCTGGGGATTGATTGAAGTTAAGGCCTCGGGCTCATATGTGGACATCTTGTCAACTCACAGACCTCCAAGATCAACCACAGCCAAGTATAGATGGGTAAGGTCGTTCTCCCACTGACCAACAGAGGCTGCCTGTTCTTGCCTCAGAATTCATCCTACTTCAATGGTCCTACTGCACTCTTAGGGTCTTGACTGTACTGGCCTTCCCAGCCAGTAACCTCACCTGAGCATTTTAGGAAACTGTGCTCATGAGTCTAAAGATGTGGGGGGTATGCAGACATGGATACAGACAGAGGAGATCCAGGTTTAAAGTAGGTTATTGTTTTGTCTTGTTTCCTGGTGCAAGGGGTTGGGAAGCAGAGTTTGAAGAGCGTGGGCAGCCACAGAAAGTGAGAGTAGGCTCTCTGAGAGGGCTATTTCTCGTTCCCAGAAAACACTGAGAGGAGAAACTGTGGGAAGACAAGGGGGGAGGTGTCTAGGCATCTGTTTAATAGACTTCCAGCCTTGGGCCCACTCATTTCATTCTTCGTGCCAAGGAATTATTGATGTCCCTTAGACAATTGTCACCCAGTTCCAGTGGAACCAAGGGCCACACAAGCCTAGGAAATGCTTCACTGATCAATCACACCCTCCCCACCACCCCTGGCCTTAGCTTATTCTTATCTAAGAATTCGGGCTGATTGTCACTGAACTCTTTGGTAACAGTACAGTAAGAGAGAGAGAAAAAAAATCATTCAGTGAACCAATCCCTTCCTTTATTATAAAACATGATGGTATGGACCCAAGCTGGAATCAGTGAACCCCTCCCTCCCTTTATTATAAAACACACTTTTTATGATTTTTATTATAAAAATCATTCAGTGAACCAATCCCTTCCTTTATTATAAAACACGATGGTATGGACCCAAGCTGGAAGGTAGCTGAAGGCAAGCACAGTTTTACATCACGGTTTTACATGAACTTTCATTTTGTCTTCTATTTCAGCTTAGAATGCGAACCCGCCCAGGTCATCTCTTACCCTGAATTTATCACCAAGTCCCCTTCCTGTTATTGTCACTCCAACACTGGAGAGAAACGTTTATTTTCCTGAGATTTTCTTTTAGCCTTCATGAAGACTAAACCCACAGAGATCTACCTTTTTTCTTTTTTTTTTTTTAAAATAAACATTTCAGACATTCATCCGAACACAAGTCTGCTTGGTTAAAGAACACTGACCTAATATAACTTCGTAACATTAGCATCTAATTATGTAGCCTTTGGCCACTCCAGGCATGATCTCCGGCGTTTGAAATTCAGATGGTGAACTTGGGTTGACCCTGCAGCCCCCACGGGACCAAAGTGGCCCGCAGCCGATTTGGCTGTGCACAGCTGAGCGAGGGTGATTTCACATTCTGCTCTTTTGTTTGGGGTCCGTGGGCTCTGAGCAGCACTTACGTTTCGTCTGTGAACGCTATTCCAAAGTATTCTTTCTCCTTCAGGTTGAAATGAGATGCCACGAGGTCAAGAAGCTCCTTAGCCAAAAGCTTGGGCTGGAAGAAGAGCACAGAGGGAGGAGATTAACTCTGAGAGAGATTTTCACTCGGCCAAGCGCCGTCACCTTGTGTCTATAGCATGTTCTCAGTGAAATACCTGAAAACCCAGGCACACTACATAAACACAAACGACTTTTGTAAAACCCAAAGAGGGGCTTGGGTGTGGTTCAGTTGGAAGGAAGGTTCTTGCCTGGCGTGCACGAAGCCCTGTGTTTAATTATCAGAGCAGCATAAAACTGGCTGTCACGGTACATGAATACTTCATGGGGTTGCAGGAGAAACAGAGGCAGGAGGATCAGGAGTTCACAATCATCTTCTGCTACATAGCAAGTTTGAGGCTAGCCTGGGCTACATGATGTAAACAGAGAGAGGAAGCCAAGAGGGAGGGAAGAAGAGAGAAAGACTGAAAGAAACAGACTAAGACACTGCTGTATTAAACAGCCAAGTCAAAGGTCCAGGCAGCAGATGTATGTAGGGTTGGTTCTGTCAAAAAAATGGCAGTTTTGTCTTTAGTGGGCTATCCAGCCTGATGACTTTCCTTTCCCACCTTATGCTGCTCTGACAGCATAAACCTCTTGTTTAATTGGTCTATTTAGCAAACATAGGCAGACCCTCGAATTCTTAGGCTAAAGTTACTTTCTGATAAACCCAGTGTAATTGGAAAATGTTAAGCCCAAAAACATTTAATATGAATATCAGAGTTTAGCAACACATTGCTACAGGTGTGAGCTCCAGGGCAGCCGGAATGCAAACCAAGACAAAATGGCAAACTTACTTAACACCTGCTTGTAACTAACTTGCAAGTTTCTGGAGCTTGGACAACCTTGTCTTGCTACAACGAAAGGTTAAACGCACCTGCCCCAGTGTGGCTGCTTCTGTCTGGATAACTGGGGGCTCCGGCTTAGGGCATCCTTAGAAGAGATCGTACCTCATAGCCTGACTCAGGGAAAAGATCCAGATGCAAAATTTAAAGCACACTTTTAACTGAACGAAGACTGCATTTGTACCACTGTCAAGTTTAACATCCCTACACTGACCTACACGGTAGGTCGAGAACTGTGTGTCTTCTCTGTGTGGTAGGTACTGTGCTAAGCACTCTACACATCTTTAACCTCAGAATCCTATGAGATTGTCCGTTGTGCAGGGCAGACACAGGCCCGGAGATCAAGCAGTTGATTCTGCCTTCTCCTCCATCAACAGCCATCAGCTCAGAAGTGAAAACCACTTAGAACCACATGGGTTTGAACACTTCCTTCCCTGGAAATGAGAGACCTGTGGGAAACGCCACCGTGACGCACCAACCACTTCTAATGCTCTCTGCTTCCGTTCCCAGCACACTATGCAACCTGAGTCTAAACCAATAGGAAATTCAAGATTGGATGTCAAACCTTTCTTCACTGATAGGAAGAAGTCTGCACTGTGAATGCAGGGGGGTGATGCACGGGGCACATCCCAGAGCTTTGCAAATGAATTATGAGAGACGCTGCAAGAGTTGAGCTCTGAAGCTCGGGCACGTGCCGTGGGATGCGCTGGGCTGCACGTGCCTCTGTTCCTCCCAGAAGACGTTGGGCTGCATTTAATTTATGGGTTGCAGTGACTCAGCAAGTTCCCTGCTTTTATAATGCAGTGGATTATAATTTACCCGTCAGAATGACTGCCACCCCTTTAAAAGTAGCCACAGTCTATCTGTGACGCTTGTTGTTTCTGGGAGTATTTTGAGCTGGGCACCGGGTCACATACCCGTAACCCCAACACTTAGGAGGCTACAGTAAGGAGGAATGGGGGGACTCAAGGCTAGCCTGGGTTATACAGCAAGAGTAAATCTTAATATCTTTTTATTTTTTTTGATTGAGGATTATCTTTTTCAATTGTCCTGGGAACCTGTGTTAGATTTAGTGTCCTTGCCAGCAAGACTCCTTCAGCGCTTGGAACGGATTTGGGTTTTTGCAAATGTTAAAAGTCATTTGACGTCAAGTCTAGTGGGTGGGGGAAGAAAGTCACTTGGGTTCAAATCTGATGGGTGGGGAGAGGGGAGGAGGACCGGGCGGTCTCACTGGGTCAATCTGACATTAGAAAACGAGGTGTGACTAAAAAGTACTTACTGTGGGTTCTTGTGAACTATGGAGAGGACAGCCATGAGATCTCTCTCTCTGGGAACAACATCTCAAAGCTCTCCAGACATCTTTGCTCAGTGTGGTGGTCCGAATGAGAAATGTTCCCCACAGACACTTGTATTTGAACACTGGGTCCTCGCCTCATGATACTATTTGGGAAGGTCATGGAGCTTTTAGAAAGTGGAGGCACATGGCACGGGACGTAGGTTTTAAGGTTTTATAGCCATTTCCTGGTCCTACTCTTTGCTTCTTGAAATGTGATCTCTCTGCCTCATGACTGCTAGGCCAGCCTCATGATCCCGGCTGCTATGGCTTCCCTGCCATGATGGACTGTACTCCTTGGAACTGTAAGCCCAGATAAACTCTTTATTCTCATTTTTTCCTCTCGTCAGAGTGTTTTATCACAGCAATAGGAAATAACTAACATGGTTGGAAAATACATATTTTATATATAGATGTATTCAGTAGGTGAGAGGTACTCATTAGTTGTAGAAATGGTTAGGAGAAAATGCAGTGTGCAGGAAGGGCGCTAAGGACATGTACAAGGCAGCCATGCTGAATAGTCATTGAATACTTGTTTCTTTCACCCAGTTAAGACCCTTGAAATGACAAAAATGGACACATGGAACAACTTCAGTTGACATTCACTTACATCCGCCTTATAATGTCATGCCCTCCCTGCACAGGAGTTTCTGAGGCATGGCTTACTGTATCCCAGACACAGTTCTGAGAGCTTCTACACCTGCCATCGCTATCTAAATGACAGAGGACACCAACCAAGACTTGGAGATAGCATACACGCTGTTCCCAATTTTACAAGCCAGAACTCAAAACAAAGTCAGGAGTCACACAGTGGAATATTACTCAGCCTTGAAGAGGAACAAAATTCAGATAGATTCTACATGAATAAACACTGAAGCCAGACTAACTGAAAGTAGCCATGTTAAAAAGATGATGAGTGGTAACATATCTCACTTGTATAAGTAACTAAGACCATGTGATTTCACAGGGGTTGCCAGGCGTTGGAGAGGACGGGGAGGTTACTACTTGATGGCTATAGAATTTCTGCTTCAGTTTCTCACAACATTTTGGAAACAGTGGTGATTCTTCGATAACACTGTGCACGTCGTTAACACCCCTGGATTGTAAATATACCAAATGGTTAACATGATAAATTTATGTGTATTTACCCCAATCTAAAAAACAAACAAACAAACAAACAAACAAACAAACAAAAGCCTTAGCTTTCCTCAAGGTGGTAATCTTCCTCTGCATCCTGCCTGGGCCGACTTTACTACTTCCTGGGTAAGAGGTCAAGGATCATGGGTCGTCAAGGAACTGCCTGGGTGAGGGCTAGAACGCTGGGTCTGAACCAGCACACCGACATTACAGATCTATACGTCATCGTCGTGCACTTAGCTAATGTGAGTCTTCCTCTGATTTCCCAGCTTCACGACGCAATGAACAATGGCTGGCTGCCCTCTGGGAGCCTCGTGGGGACCTCTTCTTATCACTATGCCACTAAACAGCTGGAGCAGCCACAGCATGGTGGGGAGGAGGATGACAAACCTGTCCCTCTCTGGTGAATATCTGCTGAAACATGGGGAACCACTGACTGCTTTTCATGAGTAGCATTATAGACCAAAGGGGAGAAAAGTCCCGCCATGAGGACACTCCCGCTGGGGAGACACAAGCCTGCGAGGTACTTACCCGCCTCACAAGCCGTGAGGACCTGAGTTTGGTCTCCAGAAGGCAAGTTAAAACGTGTGTGGGGCAAGCAACCAGAATGCTTTTTATATGCTTGTGACGCTGTCAGACGACTATCAATTAAAAAGAAAAAAAGTCACGCCAACCAATGGGAGCGCAGCAAGGAAAATAGACCCCAGCACCCTGAGACGTCCATTGTATGGAATGAACTAACTTCTCTCCTGTGAAACTAGAAAATGGTAGCCACGGGAAAATGGAGGAGTAAAGATAGGGTCGGTGGTTCCTGCTTGTGATTCAGGCTCAGGAGACACAGACAGGAAGATCCTTATGGCTCAAGGTCAGTCAGGCTACACTATATGACCAGCTCCAAGTCCAGGTGAGACACCATGTCTCACAAAAAAATACATACACATATACATATACATACATATATACATATACATATACATATACATACATATATACATATACATACACATATACATACATATATACATATACATATACATACAGATACATATACATAATATATACATATACATACATATATACATATACATACACATACATATATACATATACATATACATACACACATACATATACATATACATATACATACATATACATATACATACACACACACACACACATATATATATATATATGGAAGGTGCCCAAGGACTGACATGGGAGGTTGATCTTCAGGCTCTAAATGCACATGTATCTGTGTGTGTGCGTGCACATGCACCTGTACACACACACACACACACACACACACACACACACACACACACACACACACACACACACACACACACACACACACACTGTTGGTATTCTGTTTAAGCTCCACCCCCACAGCTACCTGGCAGCAGCCAGGTATGCTCCGCCCCACAGTTGCCTGGCAACAGCCAGCTGTGCCTGACACTATAAAAGTGGCTGCTTGCCCCCTCCTCTCTCTCTTATTCCCTCTTACCCTCTCTTGCCCCTCTTGCTCTTTGTTCTTCTCTGTTCTTGCCTCCATCCCCCCTCCATGTGCCATGGCTGGCCACTTTTCCTCTCTCCTACTCTTCTTTCATTAAACCTCTACCATGTGGAACCATGGCCATTGAGCATCTTCTGTCCGGGCATGGGCCGAGATTTAAATCCTAACACACACGTATCTATACACATAAACGCACATATAATAAAAAAATAAAAATAGAGGGATCAGATCAGTGATGGGGAGATGCCAGAAGAGTCTAGAAGACATTGAGTTTGCAACTGTTTGTCTGAAGTCTTCGTGGAACCCCCACACGTGTCTTTCAGTTGTCAAGGTGACAAACAACAGCCCAGCTTCTGCTTTCATCGTAAGAGGCAGAGCAGAACCCACCCCCTGAATCCAGGACCTCTCGCTGCTCTACTGAGACTGCGAGGTCATTCGTGATCTCTGCACCATGGTGCGTCGTGCCTGACTCTGTCACTGCGTCTCCATGAGGTCTGGGCCGTCGATGGCATCAACGCCTTAACTTCCCCAATCCTGCAGAGGAGGACAACGTTCCACCCTGACAGGATGGCGACTGAGGAGCTCCGGCAATCCTGAAAGTTCCTTCAGCTCCTCTGGAGTGAACTGCCTGCCTTTTAGGCAGAAACCTTGGCTGTTCTGCAGTCGGAAGGGATGTTTATAGAATCCTGCTGATTGTAATTTGCCAATTACTGGTGCTGTAAACATTTGTGGAGCTTTGCAGGGATCTGGCTGGGAGAGAGGCCAGAAAAAGAGCCCCAGAGCCCCATGGAGTTTGATGGGACAAACAGGGCAGAGGCCTGAAGGCATCGTAGGCAAAGCAAGCCCCGTGTGTCCTTGGTGAGCTATGCCAGTTTCTTCAGGGTCACTGGGCGGGCCGGTGGGGATGTCAGCGAACTAAAGATGGGCTTTCTCCCAGCCTGTATTTAACTCTATTCTCTCACTGGCTTCTCTACCCTTTTAACTGGAAGGATTTTCCTGTTTTCCCTGTCATATTGCTTCCCTCTTAATAACGACTTTCCTTGGAAAAACTGTACTCTTCATGACTGGCACATTGGAGCCACCACGGTGCTAAAAATGTTCCCAAACTGAGCTGGGACACCTGCACAGCTACCTCATGTCAGTGGTGGGGGGGGGGGCAGTGAGTCTTTGTTGCTCTGAGTTCACCACGCAGACAGACGCATGTGAGGTTGAGGGCGCTGACTCCCGTAGGCATAGTCACTTTATTTTATCTAAGGTGTCTGTTTAGGTCCTGTGCTCTTCCAGCACTTTCCTGCTTCTTCCAGGAGGCGTTAAGTGGCTGCCATGATCAAAACAGCACTAGGGGCTGGGAAAAGCTCACTTGGTAAAGTGCTTGCCACACAAGCATGGGACCCCAAGTTTGGATTTCCGGCACCTGTGTTAAAGGCTAGCTATGGCGGCATGTCCTTCTAACCCCAGGGCTGGGGAGGTAGACACACACCCTGGGCTTGCCTTCAGCCAGCTTAGCTAGATAAGGGAGCTCCAGGTTCAGTGAAAGATCCTATGGTAAAATTATAGTCGGGAACAAGCGAGGAAGACATTCAGTGTCAACCTCTGGCCTCCTCGTGTGTGGGCATGCATCTTGCACATGCATCTACAGCACCCACTTTGGACTTGACAGGCACTCACTTCCAGACGGATGACCGTGGACAAAATGACGGAAACTTGTGTCCTCTGCCTTCTCATCTGTCAGATGATGGGTTGGATTTAGTTGCACGAAAGGTTCTAGAATATTCTTCTTCACGCCACGATCAAATCAAACTGCTTCCCCTCCCACAAGCTACTCGGCCCTCGCAGAAGTTGTACGTGTTCATTCAAAAATCCCCTCGAGTTAGTAAATCTTGTCTCTCGACATTCCTCATTTTCCTTAAACCATCTGGAACAAGTTGCTTAACCCCACTGCCCCTTAGCCCCCTCTCCTGTAAAATGACGATAATGACTATAGCCAGGTCACAGGCTGTCAGGCTGTCATGAGGGTTAAACGAAGGACGGCTTATGCAAACCGCAGTGTGTGGTATGAAGTGAGTATCGCACCAGTCGATATTATTTCAGTTCTTCATTCCTGTCACCATTTACACTGGTCACCAGTGGGCTACATGGCACTGGCAGGCTGTCCTCATCTCAGCTGACTCTCTGACCTAGAGTTCCCATGTGCTGACCCTGAACTTGGAATTCCCCCTACCTCGGCCTTCCTGAACTCTTGTATGACTGGAGAAAGAAGTCAGTATGAAGAAGACAGGCCTTTCCCACTAGGGCTTCATCCAAATACCAGAGCACGCGCAAAATACAAACGGGAGAAGTGGGTGCTATGTCAACACCCTGTAAAGGCTCAGGTCCCCAACCCCAGTGCTTCTGGTTCCTTCCTTAGTTTATAGCCCCCCCCCCACTCTTGGGAGGGCTCTTCCCCTCTTAACAAGACGTCTCTCTATTTTGAGCCCTGTATTCCTGGTACAGTCCTTCGCCTAGGACTTAACATTAACCCGAAAGCAGGTGTCTCCGGAACACACATGACAGCCTCGCCCTACACACGTCTTACCCATCCCTTCAAACGGGAACCTCCAGCCCGTGCATGCTCTCCCTGACAGGGGCCTTCAGCCTGAGCATGTCCTCCCTGACACTGGACTTTCTCATCATCTCTCTTATCTCCATGTTTGACTTAAAACACACGCCCCCCACACCCACCCCATCTCCTAGATTCCTGGCAGCTCCTGAGATTTTCAACTTACACACCCTGTAGGTTTTTTCTCTCAAATTTCAATGAAACCATCTCTGAACTTCCTTTGAAGCCTGTTTTAAAAATATTTTACTAATAAGACTAAGAATCCCCCCCCCCCACCGCGCCCGGCAAAGGAAACTGTGGCTCTCTCCAGAAACACTAGCATTATAGATGGATGCCAAGATGCCTG